>NW_017804088.1:1689-50146 GCF_001625305.1 Branchiostoma belcheri
ACTTAAGATCATGTAGGATCCAGTTTCTTTTTATAGTTTTGTATAAGATAATTGATGTGCACCACCGGACCTGGGTTACAAGTTTGGAGACCGTAGAGCTAGAGTTTTGTGATTGAAAGTAGTATTTCAATTAAGAGAAAAAGGGGCAGATGTGATGGGGTACATAGGATAGACCGCATCGTTCTTTCTTTTCAGTGCTCGTTGTGGTATCTGGTTAAGTATGGCGGAAGGAGGAGAAAGTTTTGAGGCGAAAATTCAGAGAGCTATGGAGGCCAACAACAGAGCCATCCTGAATGCTGTATCAACCATGATGGACCAGAAGTTGTTAGACCGGCAGAAGCTCAGCTGTCGGAGATCAAAAAGCTGAAGTCCACTAAGCCGACCTTCAAGAGGAAAGGAAACGAGGAGCAGTACAAGTTTAATGTACAAGTGGAAGAGCATCTGGGATAGTGAACATGCATGAGGAGATCGATGTCAGGCGCTTCGAGGAGGCAATGACAAGCAAAGATACGGACTTAGAAAACAATCAGTTCCTCTCGCACAGAGTTCTTGCAGAGTAAGAGATACGATGCTGAGGCAGAGTATGTCAGGATAGTGGCCAACTGGCATGAAGCCTGAGATGGCCGTGATGAAGGTACTTATTACACAACGACATGCAACACAGACAACTTTTGTAATAAGTTTCAAAAGATAACTGACGATAACTCACGAATGGGAGAGGCTGAAGGCACAGGCCACCACAGCGGCACTGCTGAGGTTCACAGCGTACGTGGACAAGCGGCGGGTCAAGTTCACGCTCCACACTCCCCAGTCATGGACTGTGTTAAAGAAGGCCTTCCGAAAGGATAACGACGTGAAGGGGTGGCATAATGCACTAAACAAGAGAGCCGCCGACAGGCGCCACCTGCCTTTCTACCTGGTACTTGCCCCAGCTCCAGAAGGAAGCAGCGCTTGTGGAGCTCGATGGCGATGGCATTTAGTTTAGATAATGGCGATGGCATTTAGTTTAGATAATTGTGGCATTTAGATTATTAATTGGTATCTTTAATAATTAATTTGCAGTAAGTTTTAGCCTATTTTCGGTGTACGGCTCCTCCAATAGTCATCCACAAATATTTTAATCCATACCATGCCATGGCATAACATCTGTTGCTTTAAAAGCTTACATATCAATATAGTACTTATGTAATGAAAATAATGACTGTTTTCAAATTAAAATCACGCTAACAAGTAACAACGCATTCTCCCACCAGGAAACTGACATGGCATGATAGCAACATTCCTGAGAGAGAGGTGTGGATCAAGATTTTAGGGGATTATGGTGGTGGCAGTTTCAAGATGGCATTTCAGCCCCTAAATAAGTGTTGCAATGTGTTGTTAGGAGACAACCCCCCATGTCCCCTGTGACAGGAAGTCGTCATAACTGTCAACTGTCAGCAGACTGACCACACATCTGTAATCGATTACTATGTGTGAATAAAGGACTCAGATGACAGTGTCTGAGAGAGACAGTTCTAGCAGGCAGGCAAAGAGTGCGGACCTCTTCTATAGCCTCTCCATTCAATACCCTACACTGGTGGCCAGCGATGTGTTGCCGCTTACGAGCGGCCGAACCCGTCCCTAAGCTACGCCATCGTGCTACGCCATGCCTCCTGAATCGCCAGGCGACGATTCCACCCGCCCGAGCTGCGCTACCATGCCTGCAATCGTCCGCTTAGCCAGCCTCAGCATGCCGCCGTGCCATGCAGCCGAACGCCTGTCCATCCAGCCTGCCGCCGTGCCATGCCGCTACCCGACCCCGCCAGACCGTCACAACCGAGATCTGCGAACACTCTGGAATGACTTCGATTCCCTGTTCCTGGCTGATGGTCTCCTCTACCGCCGTCCGGTCAACTCACCCCCTCTGCGGCGCCCCAATTAGTCCTTCCGCGTGAATTGGCCAGCCACGTGCTCCCATCTCTCCACAATGATTCTACAGCCGGACACTTTGGACCGTCCCGTACCCTGCGCCGTGCTCAGGACAGATTTTATTGGCCAGGGATGACACTGGACGTTGCCCATTACTGCCGCGAATGTATACCCTGCCAACAACGCCGCCCACCTGTGCCACAACCACGCGCCCCATTCCTCCATATCGTTGCCGACCGTCCATTTGAAATCGTAGCCACAGACATCACATATATGCCGCTATCGTCAGCCGGAAACAAGTACGTCCTAGTAGCAACCGATGTCTTCAGTAAGTACGTGAACTTGTATGCCATTCCCAAACAGGACGCCGCCACCGTCGCCGACAAATTATTCCGGGACTTTATTGGCCAACACGGCGTCCCAGACCAGCTCCACTCCGACCAGGGCCCGCAGTACGAATCGCTGCTGATCACCGAACTCTGTTCCCGCTTGAACATTGGTAAATCGCGTATATCACCATACGACCCACAGGGTGATGGACAAGTCGAGCGTTTTAACCGCACCATGAAAAACATCCTAGCCAAGTGCCTTGCCAACTGCGAACTCGATTGGGACCTGCTACTCCCGCACGTCGCCCTGGCATACAATACCAGCGTCCACGCCACAACCAAGTTCACGCCCTACGTCCACGAAGCACGCCTGCCCGTGGATGTCGCCTGTCAGCTGCCCGCCGCCACAACCCAACTAGCCGACCTTCGAGCAGCCATCGCCTCCGTCCGCGACGCTATCGCCCAGTCCCACCTGACGCAAGACCAGCAAAACGCCCCCCCCCCCCGTGCGCCGTCACCACTACAACGTCGACGACCGCGTCTGGCTTCATCACCCGCCTTCTGCAATGCACAAACGCCGTCTGCCGTGGACCGGTCCGTTTGTCATCACCGCCACCTTGCCACCTGACTCTCCGACACCTATCCTGTACCGCATCAGACCTGAGACCGGCCACCAACGTACACAAATCGTCCACCACAACCGCCTTAAGCCGTATACGTACGTACATCGTCCCGACCCGCCGTCTCCTGCCAGTCCTGAGTTTTATCTCTGGGAGTGAAGTCGCCCCTCTCTCTCGTGACCACGTTACATAAGATCTGTCCCAACTCAAAACACAACACCATCGTCTGCTGCGTGTTTAAAGCAAAGGAAACGAGGGCGAATGTCATGACAGGCACCAGCCGGTTTGCGGGAGAAATCAAGGACCTTCAACTCAATCAGTGGAGGTCAGTCAGAAGCTAGGCCTACATGATTTATAATTTTAAATTCATTAAAGTACATACTTACCATTGTGTCTTTTTTCTTGCTTTTCAGATCACCCGAGGATGAACTGTACAATGTCAGGGTGTTTGCAGCCTCCGATTATGCCCCTGTGGAATGGGATCTCAGGAGCCTGTGGTGAGAAATTATGTACTTATGTACATGTAAGTAAGTCCAGTAACATGTGACTGACAACCTGTCATATTTACAGTTTCTTTCTCTTGCTGCACTGGAACCTTACAACTATTCCAATCCTCTTTCTACAGGTGTGCATCCCTGCCTATGGTGCCACGAAACCAAAGCAGGAATAAAGATATCGAAGGCAGAAAGACCTACATGCCAAAAGCGTTCGTTGGCCACCTTGGCTGCTGACTATGAACGCTTTCAAGAGGAAGGGCGTGGCAATATTAAGAAAGCAATGCAATTCAACAATGTAATTGCTAAAGCCATGTTTGACATCCCTCTGGATCAGGTGTGTTAAACCTCGTATCTGTTAAGTACATGTACCTTGCAATATCATTAATGCTGCCCCTGTACATTTCACAGTTGTATTCAACATGATTTCTAATATTGACCCAGGGATATGTTATTGTTATTTGCAGGTGTGTGTCCCAGGTCTGCACATCAGCTTGGGACTATACCAGAAATTCTTTAAGATGCTGGAGGGAGATCTCCATGATCTTGACCTCATTTTGGCCAACCACCTCTCGAGTCACATTCTTCATGATGAGGACTATGATCCTGCTGAGGTTCTCATGGACCCGCATCTGCACGACTTGACACGATATGTGGAGGCTGTCGAGCAGGCCCGCGGGCCCATGAAACTGAGGCAGTTGAACTCCAGGAAGAAATAGATGACTGCAAGAGTGAGTTGGCCTGGGTGCTGTATAAAGCAGGGGATGACGATGCAAGAGCAGTGCGAAATGCCGCTGCACTTGAGGAAGAAATAAAGGGGCTGGCTGACAAGAAGCAGAACCTGGTGAGTGGAGATAGTAGCTCAGTGGTAGAACCATCCATGTTCTATACAGTACATTGTATTACTAGCAGACTGGAATTGATTTTCAATTTACCAGTACCAATTTCAAACATGTCTTTTTCCCCCTGATCACCACCATCAACAACCTGTCTGTGGAGAACAGGGACCTCACTAACTCAATAGTGAGGCTGAACAGACAGGTTGAAGATGCACAAGACAGAGTAGAGAGACTAGAGCAGCCAGGGAGCAGGTCATTGAGAAGGACCAGCAGATACAGAATCTGGAGAGAAGCCTAGCTGAAATAGGTGAGGATTGTGTGCGGCAGAGGAAGAGGGCCCATCCAAACACCGACGGCAACTTCACACCGCCTAAAAGGCTGTACAACAGCAACAGGCCTTGGTCTGAATTGTAAAAGCGCTGTATCCAGGCAAACAAGAGACAGGCCATCAGAGAGAACTACATTGAGCCGTCCTTCACTCAGCTTCCAGACAACATTGTTAAAGCCAAAGTAATTGTTTTGAATTGCAATATTTAAAAAAAATGTTTATTTCGGGGGAATAATTGACTACGGGAAACACGAACATCTTACATAATGTGCACCTTATACACATGTACATGTATCTATGACATGTAGTTCTGCACATGGTATCTAGTAAGTCATAATCATGCGTTTCATGTTGACTTCACCCTTGATGATGGGATGCCTGTTACGGTTGAGTGGCCAGAGCGGTCCAAGGACAGATACGGTTGCGACCTGCCACCGGATGAAGTGCCATCACACGTCGTGGTTAGAACCACCAGACAGAGGAAGTAGAGGACATTGTCAAATGGTGCCTTTACTTCAAGGACCAGGCTTCAGTGTCCGACGTGTGGTGGCACGAGCTACACATGCGGTGCAAGGCCACCATCCAATGCCTCAACTGGCTGAATATGGAGAATAAAGTCCAGAATGACTTCATTCTTTACCAGCTTGAGGATCGGGTAAGATAACTTCGGATAATTTATGTTTTGATTGAAGGCAAATGAGTCAGGATGTCTCCCATAATTGCTTTTGCTGAGTGTGTCTATTCGTAATTAGCATTCATGTTAATAATTTTTTTTTGCCCATTGGAACAGCAGCAATTAATTGAACAATAGTATATTACTTCTAAACATGGTTGACATAAGCATATATGTTGCAATCTATTTCTAGTGCTACCTTTGCTGAATCAACATAGAAAAGTGCTGATATGACTTTTTTAAAGACAGCTTGCACAACATGCCTTGAATCCTCACAGGTAAGAGATTCAAATGCAGCCTCCCGGAGTGTACGTGACATCATCCGGAAACATCTCATGATGACAGAAAACCAGCACCTTCTGGAGGGTGCACATATAACATATGGAGAAAGCATGGTCATGATCATGGCTTGTGCTTTGAACTATCATTAATCAAGTGATGCGCTGAGCAGCCTTTTGGTTTTGATTGGACTGCACTGCCACAGGGACAGTCTTTTTGTGACTTCACGACACGCCTTCAACAAGTTTTTCTGTGCGACGAAACCTATAAGACCAGGTTTTCTTCTTTGATCTTTCGTTAGGATGACGAGGTAGAGACTTACCTGCGTCGCTTGAAGCGGATCTGCCAGGATCCTATCATCCACCTACACCCCGCCCGGCTCCAAACAGCCTTGAACCGAGTGGTGAAGGCTGCTAGGGCATCGAACCACAAGCGCCTACAACGCTTCAAGGACATCAGAGGTTTCTTTCTGAAGTACGCCTCGAGCCCGGGCATCGGGCACACCGTGGGGAGGATGGTGACGACCCCAGCAGAACGCAAGTTCGCCGAGGAAGCGGAAAAGGCTCAGGTGGCAGTTTCCAGTCAAAAAATGGAAAGTGTGTGGGAGTCTGTATCTCAACGACTCGACGAAGACGATTTATGGAAATCCTTGTGGTACTCCTTTTGTTTAGTGATTGGCGGTTTCTGTGATTTTAAAAGGGGGGGGGGTTACAACTTCTTTCTTAGAAGAAGTGGTCATGTTCTTCTGTGCTGTATCTTGATTAAAATTTGTCTTAGAAGCAATTCATGGTTTGTGTATCGATCTTCTATGAGTCATCTTTCATATATGCATCTTTGGTACGATAATGTAGGAGAGAAATAATGCACATAATATCTCGCCATAATTAATACGTCATTGGCTCATGTTCAAGATCGAATGCGCAATTATTACTTCATTAAACGAAATACAATGGGTATTGACCAGACCAGTGCATAGATACGAGGACTTCGACATCCCCATCCCCGAAGAACGAGAATTATTGCTAGAATTGCTACGTACTCAATTCTAGACAACATCTAGACAAGTAATGCAAATCGCATGCACACTGTACATGTTAACATTGTTTTCTTCATCCTTAAATCTTGGTTACACTATTACTGTTTCTTCTGCCTTCAGTCTTGGTTACATTGTTTCTTCTTCCTCCAGACTTGGTTAGGGCTGCAGTTCAAAAATGAGAACTTGAGCAAGGACATGACGGACATCCTGAGGACCATTCAGACGAACTACGTCCCCTGTGAAGTCGACGAAGACGGCAACATAACAGCCATCGTGCAGCGAATTCTGCTTGGTGGGGACTGGCTGACTGAAGAAAGAGCAGAAGGGGTCCAGGCCGCCTTCAAAGATGGTGACACACCAGCAGAGCGACTGGATGGAGTGCATCCTAAGCATGAGCTATGGCACCAGACGAGGACCCTTTGCGTGGTCAGTTTGATGTTTGACATGTGCATGACATTTATGTATGTATCCTACCTTCTGTGTACAATTGACATAGATAACAGGGAACTGTTCTTTCTACACCTTATGATGTAACACAGACAGGTAGGTGCAGTTACCACTACGGCGAGGTGCTAATCTGTACTCTTTCTCATGCATATGCTGAGTGCTAAGCAGACAGGAGTTAGACAAGAGTAGGTACCATGCCATGCTCTGACCATACTTTTCTTTTACATCCACAGACCTACGACGACATCTTCCACAAAAATTCAGCTGGAGACCGCGTTTCATTACGTGCCAACATGAATGTCATCGGTGCATCCAATGCCAGGAAGGGCCCTCATGCAGCCTACGACGCATGGATTGAACTCTTTGAGAAAGACCGGATTGCTTTCATCATCTATGCAGCGAAGAAGATATTCCACCTACAGAGCGAACACGGTATGCCCTCTGCCCTAAGTAAAAGTGTCTTTAGAGTAATAATATAATAATCATGCTACATCACTCTCTACCCTATTAGTTACAATGGCTAAATTCTGGCATATGTGTTGACAAGAGGCTGGAGACAGTACGAAAGACATTTGTGGTGTATTGGGTGACAGCTAGTCTTCCAGGGAAGGGTAGAGTACATAAGAACAGTGAACAACAGTGCTTTCCCTCTTGTTCTTGAGTAGCCAAGATAAAGGAAGGCTGTATTATTTTCCTTATTCAATAATCCACTGTGTTTTTTTGGGGTGGGGTGGGGTGGGGGGGTAGTAGCCTTGTTATCCTAGTTATTATTACCATCCATACTCAGTATGGAGAAAGCGAGGACGCCAGCACCAGCGGACAAGACCTCAGCGGCGTCCTGTTTCCGTGCTCCACACCTGACGTTGCCTGTGGAGAAAGCGAGGACGCCGGCGCCAGCGGACAAGACCTCAGACGCAACATCCCCCTGTCCCCCGCTGGCCCAACAAGACGAACACCTACACCTCGAGACGACACCGCTATACCTGAAGACGACATGCCCTTCGACTTAAGAACTGTAATCCCCGAGACTTAGTTTGAGTGAACACATTTTCCATAACCGACCTGAAATTACTATCTAGTAGTAACTCCTGTTTTGCAGCCTAAAGTCATTTTGTTCGCTTCATATGGGACGCACTGCACTGCCACAGGGACAGCCTTTTTGTGACTTCACGACACGCCTTCAACAAGTTTTTCAGTCTGAAAAACTTGCAGTTTCCTGTCAAAAAATGGAAAGTGTGCAGGTGTCTGTATCTCAACGACTCGACGAAGACGATTTGTGGAAATCCTTGTGGTACTACTTTTGTTTAGTGATTGGCGGTTTCTGTGATTTTAAAAGAACTATGTTTTTGTGGTCATGTTCTGGGGGGAGGGGGGTTACAACTTCTTTCGTAGAGGAAGGTGGTCATGGTTCTTCTGTGCTGTATCTTGATTAAAATTTGTCTCAGAAGCAATTCATGGTTTGTGTATCCATCTTCTATGAGTCATCTTTCATATATGCATCTATGGTACGATAATGTAGGAGAAAAATATCTCGTCACATAATATCTCGTCATAAATAATACGTCATTGGCTCATGTTCAAGATCGAATGCGCAATTACTACTTCGTTGAACCAAATACATAGGGTATTGACCAGACCAGTGCATAGAGACGAGGACTTCGACATCCCCATCCCCGAAGAACGAGACCTACGGCGGCGTCCTGCTGCCCAGCGGCCGGGCGTTCCCAATGCAGCCCGGGACGCCCTGACCAGGCTTTTCGCTGAAGAGGGCGAGTAGTACATGTTGTCTGCCTGTTTGAAGCCATTCTTTTTCACTTCAAAACACTTGAAAACACATGACAAATATATTTAAGTACATGTGTAACTCATTTCTTCCCTGCCTTCGTTTTTCAGGCATGCATGGCTTCTGTACAAAACTGGTGTGAGGAGCACAAGAAGAAGATAGCATCTAGAGTAGTTCCACATCCTACATCATCGTGCCAAACTACGGTGTCGTTAATGTCTCCTGGTTCCCCAACGCCCCCCAGTTCACCCCTCGGAAGTTCTACGTACATAGGGCAGCGCACATGGTCAGCTGTGGAAGTCTACAGCTAGGAGCACTAGATGTTTCACATGTGTCACACACCCCTATGTGTAAATGTAGATCACGTCTTTTTGAGTAGGCTTCATTACATTGTAAAGGCGGACATGGACATCAATTGTCCATCAGACAGCTTGACAAGATTTTGAGTGCTGTGTACAAGGGGAATGTGGTGTAGTCATTGTTGTCGTTTAATTGTCCATCAGACAGCTTGGCAAGATTTTGAGTGCTGTGTACAAGGGGAATGTGGTGTATGGTCATTGTTGTCGTAAAGGAAAAAAAGAGATAACTACTACTATGGAACAGAACTAAAAGTAGTGGAAGAGCCACAAAAACTTTACAAATCATTATCTTCCTTACATCCTTATCTAATTTACATCATTGTTTTCACTTTCAAATACTAATGTTTACTAATGTGATAGGACTGTGTGTAAAGTGACCTGAAAATAATATCTGGTAAAGTAAACACTGACTCATACCAAGGACCTTATATCATTGTTCCTACCTAGTCGCTGTTGTTAAATTGTTACCCAGTGTAGTTGTATTGAGTCAAAGCTAATGTTTACAGGAGCACGAGGTCGTCACGTGGGCGAGAGAAGACGTCCGCGTGAAGGAGAGCAGGCGCGGGAGACCGAAACAGCGCGCATCCAGCTACAGGGCGCGGCCAGAAGAAAGGACAACGGGCCACAGCGCTGGACAAGCCGGCATCGCAGCCACCGACCAAGAGGCAGACAACCCAGTACCCACCCAGACCCCTTCAGGTTAAAGACTTGGTAGCTGTAGCATTCAAGGTGTCTTTGTATGTAGGATACCAGAAGAAAGCACAACGGCCCACAGCGCTGGACAAGCCGGCATCGCAGTCACCGGCCAAGAGACAGACCACCCAGTACCCACCCAGACCCCTTCAGGTTAAAAAGACTTGGTCGCTGTTGCATTTAAGGAGTCTTTGTATGTAGGTTATGTGACTTCTATAGTGGAAGGTGGAAACGCAGAAGTCTCCTTCCTGGAATATGCGTCAGGTGGGTTGTACAAAACCTTCAGTAGTCCACGAGAAACAATAGACAAAAGATTTGTTTTGGAGATAAACTTCCCTGTAAACAAGTTGAGAGGAGAGAAGATTCGCCTTGTTGAAAGGGAAGCCCTGGTCAAACACTACGCGAAGTAGGCAAAGGAGTATATACAAGATGGCAAAAAGAACGCGGAATCTGTATTGAAGTGCGCAGTGGGCTAGCCGTCAGTAAGCATTACACGGACAATGACAACAAATACTCAAAAGCACGAACGACGCACTTTGCGCTGCCGGTGTTAAGGAGTCAATGGCAGAGGTCGTCTTTGAGGAGGCGTGCAATGTGGTCCAGGAACTGTTCCAGCAGAAGGAAACTCTGGTGAGTACAATATGCAGAATATTCAAATGTGACAGCTATGTTCTAAAAAAGGTATCACTGTTCTAGGTCCATGCCTAATTACACTTAACCATATGTTTATCATACTTTTTCAAACAGAGGGCCAAAACAGATGCTGTCAGGAAAAAATCATCTGTGAAGATTGGGCAGGGACATTTCAGATGGACCCTGTACTGCAAACGTTTCGAGTACGCAGGCAGGAGTACCATGGCATTGGCAACCATGTACATTAAATGCTTCAGGTAAGTACTTGTTTCTATTTGCTCATCATCTTGTGAAATGTTGCTAGCTAAAACCACCACCACATCAGAATTTCTCATCTGCTGTTGTGATTTCTCTGTATACAGGATGATGCCATTAAGTCTTATATCTTTTGTTATCACAACAATCAATGAGATACTTAACAAGTACCCAGACCTACCTCTGTCACTGGTGCCCCATTCACGTGCAACAGCTGAGAAGCACAAGAAGCTCTTCACACTGTTTACTCAGTGCCACACGAAGTACTCACATGCTGGTTTTATGGATGAGAGAGAGCTATAGAGGACCTGGGTAAGAATTTCCTTAAAAAAACTTTATTTTCTGTGTTTTCTTACTCACTCAATCCGGCATGCTTCTGTATCTGTATCTGTATAGCCGGTATAACCGCCTTTCGGCGTAACACACCAGCTTCGCAGGCACGCGGCGCGGCGGCAGCTGGCTATATTACACCGATCGACTTGTTACACCTAACCCTTGAACTTCTAGCTCTAGACATTGTTTAAAGCTATCTATTGACAATGCCCCTACTGTACTTGGTGACAGTGAGTTCCACTCTGCGATAGTTCTAGGAAAGAATGAATTCTTGAACACCTCAATTGGTTGATAACTCTGGTACTTGAATGCGTGGCTATTTCTTGTTCTCTTCTGGGCTGGTATTAGGTACTTAGTAGTTGGGACATCCACCAGTTTATTAGTCATTTTATACATCATGCATAGTCTAGACATCTTTCTTCTGTCTTCCAGTGAAGTCCACTGTAGGTTTCTTTTCATTTCCGTGACACTAGCACCTCTTACATAGTTGTTCATACAGAATCTTGCAGCTTGATTCTGTACCCTTTCCAATTTGTCTTTGTCTTTCTTTGTATATGGATCCCATACTGTCGCAGCGTATTCTAGGTTCGGTCTTACAAGTGACGTGTATGCAAGTGATTTTACTCTAGTTGGACATGCCCACAGATTACGTTTAATCACTCCCAATGTCTGTTTCGCCTTAGTTGTGATATTATTAACATGTGTACCCCACTTCAGTCCGCTTGTCAGCGTGACGCCCAGATACGGATGGATTTTTGTGGTTGCTAAAGCCTGACCACAAAACTGGTAGCTAGTTGCATGTGGTGTTCGTTTGTTTGTTATGTGCATAATGTAGCATTTTTCGGGATTAAACTGCATGAGCCATTTGCTTTGCCATTCTTCCAGGGTGTTCAGGTCTTTTTGGAGAAGTTGTGAGTCGGTCTGTGTAGAAAGCTCTACATACAATAGACAGTCATCGGCAAATAACCTCACATTTGAGTCAAGCTGATCTGGTAGGTCATTTATATACAAGAGAAAGAGCAATGGCCCCAGGACGGTTCCTTGAGGGACCCCAGACGCTACTTTAACTGGAGCCGACGCCTTCCCTTCAACCACTACTGTTTGCTCCCTGTTGGTCAGGAAAGCCTTTAACCAATTCAGCGTAGGGCCTTGGATTCCATAATACTCCAGTTTTGAGATGAGCCTGCCATGGGGGACTTTATCAAAGGCTTTAGTGAAATCAAGTATTGCTAAATCTACCTGCCGTTTACTGTTTAGTGCGCCAGCTATGTCATGGACTGTTAGTATAAGCTGTGTTTCTGTGGATCGTTTGGCTCTGAATCCATGCTGGTAATCCGTTAATATACTGTAACTTTCTAGGTGCTTCATGATTTGGCTATGGATAATATGTTCAAGTAGTTTGCAGGATATGCAGGTCAGTGAAACAGGTCTGTAGTTGCTGGGGACCGCTCTATCTCCTTTTTTAAAGATGGCGCATATATTTGCATCCCTCCAATCTTTAGGGATTTCTGCAGTGTTTAGCGAGTGTTGGAAATATTGGTTAGAACAGGCGCGATTTCACTAGCTGTCAACTTGAGGAACCACGGTGGTATTTGGTCTGGTCCGGATGCTTTAGAGGGATTGAGACCTTGAAGCATTTTTTCGACACCATCAGTAGAAACTACTATATGTTCCATTGGAGGAGTACAGGGCTGGCCTAGAGATGGCATATCTGTGGTGTCTTCCTCTGTGAAAACACTTTTGAACTGTAAACTGAGTACTTCTGCTTTTTTCCCACTGTCACTGATGATGGTATTTCCCACCTTTAGGGGTGCTACCCCGACAAGGTCTTTCCTCAGTCCTTTTATGTACGACCAGAATGTTTTGGGTTTGTCAACTATAGCTTCTCCCAGTATGTCTGCCACGTATTTAGAGTGTGCTTGTCTTATGCTTTTCTGAACTCCCTTCTTAACTCTCTTATATTTGTTCCAGTCTTCCTCTTGGCCTGTTTTCTTAGCTTTGTTATAGAGCCGCTGCTTCTTACGACAGTGCCTCCTTAGGTTTCTGTTGAACCAAGGCAAGTTGTATCTGCTTGATGTTATCTTACTTGGGATGTGCTTGTTCATCGTGTCTTTCATTTTGTCTTTGCTTGATTGGATTGCTACAACATTTCAGCTGATTTGAATTTTTCGTTTGTTTCCACTTTCATCATTAGATGTTTCACATTTGTGTCACACACCCCTATGTGTAAATGTAGAACATTTGTCTCTCGAGACAAGGCTAGTTAACAACAACAGAAAAGTTTGCATGTCAAGACAACATGGCATCATGGCCATCAGCAGTGCATTTTCTAAATGACAAGTCAAGGTAAGTCACATTTTCTCTTCATCTTTCTGAGTACTGGTAAGTTTTCTCCGCTATCATCACTAAAATGACCATACTCTCAGTGACAAAACAGTTCCATTGGTCAGACTGCCAAGGATTTGTTTTGGGGTTGTTTCCATTTTCAAATGCTAATGTTTACTGCGACTTACTACAATATGATAGGACTGTGTGAAAAGCCAAACAAGAGTCATGGCACTGATGGCAAACACCCTTACACATGTATTATTATTCTTGTTTTCTCTACAGGTGACTTGCAGCATACCTGGAGCTGTTGAGTAAGCTTCACTCGGGTGAGGCGTTACCTCTGCCATCCCAGCTGGTGCTGATTTAGGAGAGACCGAAATATTCAGAATGGCTCTTGGAGAAGGTATCATGTGTTAACTATTGTTTCCTGACCCTACACTGCTAAACATCCATAATCCTGCTAGAAATTTCATTGCTAAAAAGTGGTCAATTTCTTTGATGTAATATTAGGCTGCTTGCCAATTTCAAAGTCCTACGGTTTTGCACTGCCCCCCTCCCCAGAGGTTCTGAGCTATTTACGGCTGTTTTCGCCCGTCTGTCTGAACTTTGACCTGAAAAGACATCAGACACGTGTAAAGATTCCTCTCAACCATCATTTATTAATTCTTATGTACATTTTCGGACATTTTCACCTGTTTTTACCGCATGGATAATTACAATAGGCTGTGTGCCCACTGGTGTCGGGAATACAGAGTGAAAATACAGTCAAAGACTCGTCCCCACCCCACTAAACCTTGTTTACTGTGGACTGGGGGGAAGACAGCATCATCACGCATCATCTACGGTATGATTAATGTATCGTGGCTTCCTCGGAGGAACCTACATAGGCGTACGAAGTTACATGCCCATAGAGTGGCATACAGCGGGCCACAGCGATGTACAAGCCGGCATCGCAGCCACCGGCCATGAGGCAGACCACCCAGTACCCACCCAGACCCCTTCAGGTTAAAGACGTGGTCGCTGTTGCATTTAAAGACTCTTTGTATGTAGGTTATGTGACTTCTGTAGTGGATGCTGAAATCGCAGAAGTCTCCTTCCTGGAATATGTGTCGGGTGGTTTGTACAAACCCATCAGTAGTCCACGGGTAGAAACAGTAGACAAGAGATTTAATTGTTTTGGAGATGAACTTCCCTGTCAACAAGTTGAGAGGAGACAAGATTCGCCTTGTTGAAAGGGAAGCCCTGCTCAGGTGGAGCTATACTTGACTGTAACATTATGTACCAGTCCCACACCAGTGAGCCTACAAAGCTCACCAGGCACACATTCAATGTTGAGATTCTGGATAGTTTGGCAGAGGACTTCTACCCACCGAGAGCAGTAGTACGTAACCGCCGTACCCGTGCTCAAACCAAAGCAGACAGGGGTGGTAATGTTACAGTGTAGTACGGTGAGTATGGTATTGATTTTGGTGTTGATAAATGCTTACTGATTTTACTTCTACAAGTTACCTAAGGAACAAGTAATATAGAATAATTGTGCTTGTAAGACAGAAAGCTGGAAAAATTAGACATTTATTACTGTTGAATCCAATGTGTCGACCTGTCCTCGTTGCTCCCTGTTGGGATGTTAAACCAGTGGGTTATAGTCATATACTTGCTACACGTGAAAAAAGAAGTACTTAAGAAACAAATAAAGTGATGAAGACTAGAAGGAGCATGAGCTCAGAATAAGTAGATTGCAACAGGAGGCAGACAGGGACTGATGCCTAACATGATGGGCCAGTTCATGGGCATGATGGGCCAGTTCATGGCAATGTTTGGCCATGGAGGTATGCCCCAGCACCGCCCCATGTTTCAGCCAAAGTATGGTGCCCAGCGAAACCATCCCTCTTCCAGAAACCCGGCCAACCGCCGCCCCCCTCCCGACACCGGTGCGGGTGCTGGCCCTATGTTAACCCCCCCGGTACTCCACATCATCATACCGTAAAAAGGCGTTAAGGGCACAGAAACACAATGTAAAATACAGCGAATTCTTATCCCCTGAATTCCCTACAAGATGAATTCATCAGCTAGAAATTGTCTTTTGCAACGCCAGAGTACCTTATTCAGAACATTTGTCATGTCATTATAACAGTTTAACCATTTATAACAGTTTAATCTACCCATACATCGCATTATTGCAATACCAGAAGTATATCCTGGAGGGACAAAAGATTCCTTTGGAGGGTGATGCGCGGAGTGGAAGCACAGGATGCCAGACGCGATTGAGCTACTGCAGCAGATAGGCTGGAGGGACTTGAACTTGTAACAGCAGAGTGGCATGCACATGTGGCTGCTTTACAAGACATATTCGATGAGTTTTATGATCCCAGGTCTGCCCGTGAAAAGGGCGCACTCTTCCAACTAAGAAATAGGTTCGATAGGAGAAATGTAACAAAATCAACAAAGGACTCCTTCAATCCGAACCGTGAGTTTATCCACTTCGTATCATCAGGGAGATCATTAGCTATCGGTAAGATAAATTACCTACAAAGTTTATTTACACGTAAAATAATTTGTAGGTTGACTTGAGTTTGCAATTGAACTTCAGACACAACCAACGAAAGGGCCGTCGTAGAGGTATGCCTGACTGGACATACCACCACGGCCGAGGCCCAAAACTTCAAGGAGTTTGTCTCCACCTGGAGCGGAGAGGGTACAGGCTTTAACATCAATGGTGGAGACCACAATAATGGAGAAGTATGAAGATCTGCCCCTCTTCCTGACAGGTCAAGCCCAAAAAAAAAAACAGCTGAGACCCACACTCAAGTTATTTGCACAGTGCCATAGACAATATTCACGTGGACGAGACTGCAATACCTGAGCTGAGTAAGTATTTTCCAAGTCTTTCTTTAATAACCAAAAACGAGCTATCATTTCAGCATCGTTGTTCAGGCTGTAATTGATTTTAAGTGACAGTATAGTCCTACAATTTCACATTTCTATTCTTTTCTCTACCATTTTCCAGATGAGTCCATCAAAGCCTTCATGTCCTACTATCGCCAACACATGCAGAACGGGACTGTGCCAGTTAAAATGCACATGCTAGAGGACCATCTCGTCCCATGTGTTAGAGCAAAATGAATGCACCATTGGAGTTTTTTAGACCTGTCGAAGGCGTTTGATACAGTTAACCATGAAACTAAATCGCTATGGCTTTCACGATACAGTTTTAACCTGGTTAAAAGACTACTTATCAAACAGGAAACAGTATGTCTACAGTCAAAACTACACTTCTGACACAAAATAAATCTTCTGTGGTGTTCCCGAAGGTTCGATTTTAGGCCCTCTGTTAGTTCTCATTTAAATTAATTTAAATCAAGACAGCATAACATGTTACCCTCACACTAACTTACTCTTACAGGTACATTGTGTCAGACTGGAAAGCCCTAGCGGAGATGATGGGGGTTGTTGGACGAACAGGTAATGTGTACATTTATTTTCTTTATCTTTCATCCTTTATAAATTTTATGTCTCAAAGTGTGCTATCAAGTAAAAGAATGTATCTATAACATCACCAATGTCGTAAGCACTGTTTAATTGTCTTTTACAAGGAACTACTTTTGCGTGCTGTGTTATTGCACAAAAGACCACATCAAGGTAATTTGGGATTATTGTTTACCACACTTGTAATAAGGTGCCATTCTGCTTTCCTTACATACTAATAATTAACACCCCCACTTCATGTGTTCTTCAGCGATCAAGAAGACACCCTCTCCCCCTTAAAAGGAGCCTTGATCCAAATCATTTAAATATTTAATTCGGTTAACAAATTGTTTCCATTCTAGACTTCCAACTGAGGACTCATGACAGTGCAGCAAGGTACCATGCAGAGAGGGAGGCTTGTCTCTTCCAGCTTTTCTCGGAGAGGGAAGCTTGTGAGGCAGCGGGGTAAGTGGGGTGCTTTCTGAAAGGCTAATTTATAGATATTTTATGTATTAGTAATTTAATGCTTTATATAAATGTACTTTATTTAAAGTTTATGTAGGGAGGCTCTATGTCTATGTGAATGTTTGCGTGAAAATGAATTTAAAAAAAAATAGTACCATGCAGACAGGCGCGACACATAAGGACATCACCATCCTCCCGTGATGAATATTCCATGGGAGAATGCAATTGTTGACAACCTGCGCATGTATGTACTTAAAACAAATGAAGAAAAAAAAACTGCTTTTGCATGTGTGCATATTAAGGCACTGTTTTCATTTTTACCACAATATTCACATACATTTACAAAGGTTAGAAGTGCTCTGTCATGTGACTAGGGATCCAGTTGTGAAGGCAAAAAACTTTTACGTATTGCACTGTCCTAAACATACTGTCTATGTCTAGATCTGTCACAAAAATTCTACAATCTACATGTATTTTATGGTGCTGTGTCGCACAGCCTTCTTAAACAAGCATTACTTTCCAGGTATCTGAGGATAGGGGGAAAGTTGCTGTCACAGGTACTTTTTGTTTTACATTGTTAGCACATTACACAGGCATAGACTATGGGCAATAACTTTCTATTAGCAGTATGGAAACTTTTCAAAATTTTTTGGTCACAAACAAATAACAAAATAATTAGAGCCTCAAAGACTGTTTATTTTGTACTCCAGCTGATTGGATAGGCCATCGATCAGGACTCGACTGCAAAGTTACAGACTACAGAAGAATATACCTGGCAGCCAGGGCATGTTCCAAGTGCATCGAGGAACACAACAGTGCGAGAAGATACTCGTCGTGATTTTGAGCACAGGGCACCAAGAAAACCATAAGAGGACTGGGTGGCATCGCCGAAGTATACCCTTCCTTAAACTCCTTGTCCATATTCCGTGCATGTGGAAAAGTCATTGAAGGCTGGGTTTGCCAACTGGTTTCTAATTGTACAAGGCGTTCGTGTCTGCCTATCAATTCTCGCTGTAGTGCGTAAGAGAGGCGATCCAGCACCAAGAAGACGGCTAAAGAACTTACTACGGGAATATGACGTCAGAAACAGAGACCGTATGTCAGTAGAGTCTGTGAGCCGCTCTACACAGCCTGCGGTTATCCAACTCCTGCGTGATACCGGGAGGGTGGTATACACGATTGTACCGGACCTTCCGAGAAACCCTGAGACGAACAGACCAGGGATGTATCCCCTCATCGTAGCAGTAACTCCCGGCCCATTTGGATTCTACTTGGCGCTGGACGTCAACCCGTTAACGAGTGAGTTTGTATGTTTGCCCCTTTTTTTTCAGGTGATTACTCTGTTTACAAAGAAGCGTTTTTTTTTGCACCCAAACTGCCGAAAATCTTGCCAACAAAGGTGTATGGTGTTGACGACGACGAGATGGATGATGAGGATTCTGGCAATAAAGATGATTCAGATGACGATCGTCAGAAATCAGACGAAGAAACATCTACTGACTTCCGGGCTGAAGCTACGGGAGAACAGCCCTACACTCAAATGCCCGGTTTGCCGTGAACAGGCTGTCAACCTCTCCTTCCTGTTTAGCCCCACCTGATGTCAGGCCGCCGGCTCCACGAATATTCACAAACGGGAGGACATGCGCTGTATGCCTCGAAGGAGCTGAACTGAAGATATTTGTGCCCTGCGGACTGAAGCTGCGGGAGAACAGCCCTGAACTTCAATGCCCGGTGTGCCGTGAACAGGCGTTTGATCTCACTTACCAGTGATGTTTATGAGCGCTAAGCGCAGTACATGTAGTTTCCGTAATAGTTAAAGCTGTCCTACCAAGTTTGGAAAATGTTGATAAATTGCGTCAGCAGAAAAACCTTTGTTCATTTTTATGTCCGTCGCGTCGTGGCGTACGCCAGCAAAACACTGTTTAGATCCCACCGCAGGTGGAGTACGTACGACCAGGAATTCCTTTCTGTATAAACCTGATTGTTTGGACAAGTTGAGAAGCCTCTACTAAGTCTAAGGATTTGCATACAGATATCAAAATCAAATTGTGGAAAAATAAATCTTTAAAAGTCTTTTCATCCTCCGGCTCAGGTCCCAGAGGAAGAAGACGAGTAGGAGCGCCAGGCGTATGTGGAGTGAGGGAGCAGAACCGGTGGCTTAGCTACCAGGAAAGAATCATGACAGATGAGACTCGCCCTCTGAACGAGAGACATTCTAGAGCGGCGGGACCTGTTGATGGAGCTCATTGCGCTGTTTGGTCTTAAGTTTGTTATTGTTTGTATTGTATGTAATATTTTGTAATATGCTCAAAAACTCTTGACCAAAGTCCTTGTATATACTATATAGCTATCAATCCAATGTTTCATATTTTTTAGAAGACAAGTTGGACGAAAATGATCCACCTTTGTAAGAGAGTACAGAGTAATGATTAACCAGTATTTAACAACAGATTTAACTATTAGATACATGTGCATCTATATACCTATATCATAACGAGTTTGATGAGCGATCTGCCATATGTAAAATCGGGATGAGAAATAGAAATCGGCATTTAGAATTTAGAAGAACACAAAGACTGCGTTTCTACTAAGATCACAAAATCCACTCATTAGAATCCTACTGCGGATCTTTTGACGTCGTCAAACAAGTATTCCGAGACGGATGCGTCCGGTCACCACCGGAGACAGAGAGGAGAAGACGCCCGTTCTCCGGGCGGTTATCCCGGGGACACAGGTATATAGAACGCCTGCTACAGGCTCGAGTATCTACAGACGTCGCCAGATCATGTGCATCAGGATCCTTCCATTTTCAAACACCCTCCACACAGGAGAAGAGAGGCCACAACAAGTACCCCACACGAAGATGAAGCCAACAATGACGCTGAAAAGTACCCCAGACAACATTCTGTTAAATGCTTCTTGCAACCACTTGCTAGTTTGCAAGTTCAAACCATCGTACACTGCATCTTTAATGTTTCTGACAAAATTTACATATTGCCATTTGTCTATAGGAAGTCAGAGAAGTGGAAACTCAAGACTCACGTTACAGGGGTCTTGGGTCTCAGGGTAGAAGTCAGAAGTGGAAACTTAAGACTCACGTTACAGGGGTCTTAGGTCTCATGCGTTTGTCTTCATCGACAATCTGCGCTGGCCACACGACAGCAATCTGAGCTGCTATGTGCTGCTGGCCACACTTCGCATGAATATTGTATATACCTATACAATGGAACTTGAATGACATTCCAAAGATCTATTACCTAAATTTCCGTGTTGCAAAATTAGTACAATAAGTAATAAGATAGTTACAAGGGATATGGGAGGCCGAGAGTTTTCTCACGTGAAGCGCACGCTAGTCGGTGGCTGGTACCCATTGCGAAGCTTTTGGTCGACTGAATTTTTCTGTCGTATATATTTTAGTTCCTACAAAGCCTGGACGACTTACCAGATGACTTGCTGGATATTAAGCAGTAAGAACACAACACCTCCTATGTACACATTTAGAATTTTTTGGTCGACTATATCGGCGACACATTTCTCAAAACCGGAAAGCTTGCCAACAAATGGGTTCTTTACTGGCTCGACTTCTCAGAGAAAGTAGCAACGTTACACCTTCTGCTAACAGCGGTGATGATCCCAGCACGAGTTGTGCTTTCTTATTCTTTGACAATGACCCAATGCACAATCTGTTCCTTGGAACATCTTAAAGAATTATTGGAGTTTGGAAGGATGTTTGTTGACAGATAAAAAGCTCCATGCAATTCAGGAAAACAGTTATTTAAAATGTTGAAGCACCCAGAGGAATTTGTAAGATCATAGAAATATTGCATCGTGTTTTGGAGGTTTTACTGCAAACCAGTATAAGAAATGAACTATCATTTACTCCATTTTTGCACTAAAGGATGTTATTGATGACAAGGACCTCGAGTGCTGGTGTAAGTTTGTGCTTGCCTGTAGGCCTGTTACCTCTCATCAGTGAAAGTAGTACTGAACTAGTCATGTATGAATTTCTTACCTCCTACACAGGGCACTAAGAAGGCACCGATACATTTAAACCACACGTCACCTCCACGATACATGCCCAACCTTCACACATATCACCCCATCCCACTAGCTCTGAACGTCATCTCACCCTAGACCATCAATACCCTACACATACCAACATTGTGGCGGCGGTGTAACAAGAAAGGGTTTCAAAATCATCGAACAGATTGGCGAGTTGTTAAAGGCAAAATATTACAATAGTGCAATATATTACCTTGGTTATTTCCTATGTTATCTCAGGATGGAAACATCATCAGATTCATGTGCATAATGTGTCACCCTTGGAAGAAATTCTTTCGGTTTGACTTGCAGAAACCTGAAGGGGATCTGATTTTCTCCACAGAGGACTAAATTCTTATGTGAAAGGAGGATTTAGAAACCCACACACTCTCTCCACAAATTCATATTTCAGACCAAGGGCTTGTCAAACATTTTATGAATTGTACTACTTAATTTCAAGGATATTCGGCAACTTTCGAAGCAAATTCGATTTCTACATAGATTCACCAACGTCTATAGACGTATACTGTTTAAACCGTGATCAACTGCTGTTTAAGAACACCTGTTTCTTGGTAGACCAACTTTACTGGAAAAACAAAGGTATGTTTCTCCAGCTTGGTTCAGTGTGTTTTGACAAGCCAATGTGATACATTTAGTGTTTTAAACACATTTCTTGTCACGTTTTGTACAATCTAGGTACGACTAAAGGTGTCCTGTTTTACAATGAGAGAACTTCATTGACACTTATGGCTGAGACATCCATCAAACTCATCTAAGCTGAACCAGCCCCCACTGAGCCAAGGCACAGTCCCCGAAGTCTGGGTTTCCAAGAGGCTGGACAGCTGTAAGAAGAGGCCTAACCCTAATATAGTAATAACCCCCGAGTTAGCTGGATGTACGGCTGCAAGTAAAATTTCAGATGTTGCTTCAGAAGTCAAAGAGCCATCCATAGACTGACATGTTTGCCAATTAGTAAAACATATCATTGTCACCAGGTTTTTACATACAACTCAGATGTTGCAAGCTGTGATGAATTGATTTACATGTATGGATCGTTTCTGTCTACGGCTGCTGGTGTGCTATATGGGCTGGTCCTCACAGCTAGTCAATGCTGCTTGTTCATCATCTCGAGTGTTTCTGTAAACACAAAATACAGAGATTAGAATCATTTTACTCCAACAATTTTCTTCAAAGTTGGTAACAACCAGAAAACAATTAGGGATCGGTTGGTCAGGATCATGACAGGGTGGCTCTTGAAAAGGTTAAAATCAGCGGTCATATATCTGAATTCTTAAGCATTACTGGAGAACTAGAACCACTCTTAGTTTACTTGAAAATAACATTATGAAATATTACTCTTCTTCTTGTCCTGGATACACACTGAAACTACAAAACACTACCAATAAGAAACACATTTATGTGCTACGCTGTGTAATTCTTTGGAACAAGTCTTCCGAAAATATTGCCAAGTACACAGTTCTCGCCAGCCAACACGTAAACAAGATAATCCATCACAGATGTCAGCCGCGCCCAGCCGCACACATGGATCTTGGCAATTTTTTCGTGAACAGTAAAAACGATCGTATTACTACAAGCAAAGTACAATACGTTTTAAACAAAAGTTAACCGACGATAAGGGACAACAGGTTTGGGCAATGGGCAAGTGGCAAAGGGTTTGGACTAACTGACGAGACACATAACTTCCAGAAACTACCAGTAACAGAATACGGACAGGCTCAATAAGCGACAGAATCCACCGACTTTCCTCCACAAGAACTTATCAACATTTACTTACGAGTAGCCCTAGCATCTCAAAGATTCTTTTTACGCACAGTGACCGCCAAAAAAAGCGACAATTTAGAAAGACAAAGGATCAGAGAAATTAACCACCTCTCGCTACCGCCCTTCCTCTCCAACTAACGCTGCGTGGTTGTGCGACGGGAAATCTACCTGTATCCATCCGCCACGGAACTGGTCATTCTTCTTGTGATGTCTTTTGTAGCAACAACTAAATTATACAAAACAAATGTTATCCTACTAATTTAATTAACAAATATAGCACAATAAGAACATGAGACAAACTGTTAAAAATCGATCAGTTGTTACTAGATGCTCCATTCTTGTCCGCACTACTTTCTGGCGGCACTTGTATACATCCTGTCTGAGGAGGCCATACGGTAGCGTGGCCCAGTGAGGCTCACTTAGGGTTTCTCCAAGCAAGGACATTATGTGTATAATGTCCTTGCTCCAAGTATTACTAGTTAAAGGCACTCTATGTAGTTTTTTGCGCAAAAAATGGAAATATTCTAATTATACTAAATTTCGGTGTTATTAGCAGTTACTATCACTTTTCAACACATTTGTGTCATTATTTCACATTTTTTTCCTATATTTTGTCCGTTCAAACAGTCCTTCTTCAGTTCCCGGTGCCACCGGTTTGCTCAGAACAACAACAACAACATACAGGGGTTGCCCCCTGGGGTGGCTAATTGGCCCGGGCATGCCAGGCTTGATAGACAGGGGCAGATGTCACAAGATATACCCTCCTTAGAAAAAACTCATATCTTTCACATGAGGTGGAATATAATTATCAACTTAGAGTATTTTGTTGGGCATGAATAAACTGTGGTCATTATCCCTTCAAAAGAGATAAAAAATCTGGTAAACGATTAGGTATTTCAGAAACTGGTAAGCTATCAACTGACACCCCACTGGGATGTGGGTCAAACCACTGGGAGTGGACAATACCATATGTGTGGTTTGGCCAGAGGTTGAATAGAAGATCATTCACAGTTTTCTAAGCTTCTAAGGAGCAAGGATGTTGTATTTTTTGCTGTGGAGTATAATTTTGGAATACTAATGGGTTAAGCCAATGTACTATGTAAAGAAAAGAATAAAAAATATACTTTTTGTATTGTCAAAAAAACTACATAGAGTGACTTTAAAGGGTGGTTTGGGTTTGCTGACGCAATTTGTTGGCTATCCAATTGCTATGTCATCCAACGCAGTCCTTAGTATAGATGAGAGGCCGCTAATAAGCCTAAAAAAAATTAAAAGCCGGCATGGAATAGAAAAATTGTTAAAACAAAATATACGACTTTGCAAGTAAAATTAAGGCTTTCATGGTTCTGTTTACACGTGGTTAAAGGATTGCCTATCTATTAGAGAACAGTATGTTTCCAGTAAAGGACTTCTCGCATAAAAAGGTAATTTCTTGTGGTGTTCCTCAGGGGTGCATTTTGGGCCCGCTATTATTTTTAATATATATAAATGATTTAGCTTATGTATCAGAAAATATACACGCAATACTATTCGCGGATGACAAATCTATTTATATCACACCCAATCCTTCATGTATTATTGAGTAAAATGAACTGAGAACTACATTAATAAATGATTTCAGGTAAATAAATTGTCCTGAAATATAAGCACTACTATTCGCGGATGACAAATCTATTTATGTCACACCCAAGCCTTCATGTATTAGTGAGTAAAATGAACTGCGAACTACATTAATAAATGATTTCAGGTAAATAAATTGTTTTGAAATATAAGCAACAGAAATTGTCCTAAAATATAAGCAAAACAACTTTTTTGTGGGAAAGAACAAAAAATACAACAAACAAAATGTTAGAATATATATCAAAATAATATTGAGTAACAAAACTTCAATTAACCAAGTATCGCATACCTCCTTTTTAGGGGTAATAATTGACAGTTTCCTCAAAGCGAAAAATCCAGCAATCTCCAAATCAAACAGTCTGTTCTCATTATCAAATGGCAAACAACATTCCACTGAACAATAACAATATCAGTAGCCTGCAATATCTGGGGACCTGCTTGGACAGGCTGCACAGTCAACAACGCCTCCCACCCACCCAAGCCCCTGAAGGCCAAACAGCTTGTGGCTGTGGCCTTCAACTCGTGGCTTTACGTGGTTAAGGTCCGGTAGACTGCCCAGGACAACCTGGCTGTTGTTTCGTTCTACAGTCTGGGGACCTGCTTGGACAGGCTACTCAGTCAACATCGCCTGCGGACCTCCTACCCACGAAGTCCAAACAGCTTGTGGCTGTGGCCTTCAACTCGGGGCTTTACGCGGGTAAGGTCCAGTAGACTGCCCAGGACAACCTGGCTGTTGTTTCGTTCCTCAGTTACAGTGGGGGAGGGGAGTTCTCCGAACCCAGCAGGCCCCAGGAGGAGGAGGTCGACCAGAAGTGTGTACTTGAGATTGACTTCCCCGCAGAGAACTTGAGGGAGGGTAAGATTCGAGTGGTAGTTTGGGATGTGTTGAATGGCCACTGTAAAAAGTATATTCATATTGTTCTGTCATCTGTATTATAGTAGATCAAGTACTATTATTTCTAGTTTTTTTCCCTGCTGTTATCCTTGTTTTATCTCGATTGTATTTTTGGATCCGCGGATTATTTTTCTGTTACCATTACGTTATTATTTTTTGCTTTGTTCATGTCTTGTCTGTACATGTTTTTGTATTTCGAAATACCAATAAAAAAAAAAATAATAAAAAAAAAGTATAAGAGGGAATACAAGTTGTGATGTAGGAATTTCGGAATGTGTCAATTCTATTGTTCAGTTGATGTACTGAAAATGGCTTCCTCACAGCCCAATTAGGTTTGTATGTTAGCAAGTAAATAAGTGTGTCAACTTAAATCAATCATGAATCGATGCCTTGCAATGTATTGTAATATTGTAAGGCAATGTAAACATGCCTTGTAATGTAAACATGCTTTATAATATAATGTAGACATGTCTTGTATTTGTTGTAATCGTGGTGTCCATTTGGCTCTGTAACAAAACAGTATACTAGTATATTAGACTGGAGCTCTGTTAGCGATATTGTACAAGTTACTGGAAATGTATGACACGGTTCGTCTAAACATTTGAAGTGTTTTGAATTGAAGTGTTTTGGTCGCTGTCTTAGCTACGTCGCGGTATTTAAACACCGCGGTAGACAGATGTAGACTGATGTCTGGGCAGTTCACGTAGGTTCAATAAATAACGCGTTAAACACTCTTTGCCGCCGGCGCGGGGCCTGCACAGGAGGCTAGTTGTCGATGATGTCTAAGTCAATGACTCAGTCCGATTTCAAAGAAGCAACACTGCAAAATCCTTCACTGCAAGAAGCAGCGCGACTGATACAAAGCGGGAAATGGTACCGTCAGGAGGCAGTTGGATGCGATCAAGCCCATCTCGAAACACTGTCAAAAGTCAAACACGAGCTTACAACAACACCAAACCTCGAACTCATCATGAGGAGCACGAAGGTCGTGGTACCTACAGAGCTACAGCAACAGGTGATTAACGACACGACACGTTTCTACGTCTACCTCCAGCTCATCTTCTTCACGTTCCCCACCTCCCACTCACAAGAATGAGCAAAATGGGTATATCACAATACAAAACAATGCCAGACTGAAAAAAGCATGAAATGGCACAATAGTATGGTAAAGATTTGAATCATTTGAAGAAGAGGACCGAGCAATAGAAGACAGAGTCAAGAACACATGTGTCTGACAAACCTGGTAGACGAAAGTAGGAATAAAGAGACGGAGAAGGATACATCACCCTCGAGTCAGGAACACACAAGTGAGACACAGGTTGGTCCTGGCAACATCGCACTCGTGCGATGAAAAGATTTTTGTGGACACGGAGTGGCAGTGGTTACCTTCCCAAGTTGAACCATTTCTTCAAGACAGCTATCCTGCCAGAACTTCTGACAAGAAGAGTCAAGCGTGGGAAGAAACTGTACCAAGAAGGTCCATGGAAACTTTTGTAAATGAAACTGAACAAGGATAGTTGGACTGGATCAGTGTGCTCGGTTTGTTAGTACTGCCACTCTCTATGCTCTATATGCATATGGCATGGGATGTTAACTACATTACTCTCATTTTTGTGCTCAAGGTTAGAGGATGAGATTCTCTGTGACGGGGCTTGTTGAGGGGGCCCAGCTTCCCCGTTCCCCCCGCGTCGTTTTTTCTGTGGCACCTTCAGGAGGTGCCAACAAGTGCGTCGCGACACACAGCGGGGAGTCTGCGGCACGGAAAAACATCGTGTTAACAGAACAGCTTCGCGCGCAGCCCAATTCCGCGTCATAGTAGGTCAGGGGCCATATGCAAATTTCTTCATTCCCGCGCTAGCCTGTTTGTATCAATTTCTACTTGTTTCTTCGGATTATTTTGTACGGACTGTTCGCTCAGTATTACTGATTGTTTGTTGACCGTGGCGAAAGTCAACAGCCCTAACTGGAGCAGCGCTGAACCGCACTGTTTAATCTGGCTGTGAAACTGCGACAGAATTCTCAGTAAAACGGAAACGTTCAGAAAGGAGGCGGCGTTTGGAGATATTGCTAAAAGCATGAAGCAGGAGGGATACATCAGGACCTTGAAACAAGTCCAGAAGAAGCTTCAGTTCCCGCCATGTGGAAGCGCGCGTGGTCAAAAGTCGCGGAAACGGATGTCGAGTTCGTCGCCCGTTTGTTCAAGGCACCAGCCTCGATCGCGAACTACCGCTCAAGCCTCGAGCAAGACCGGATTAGCGATGCGCCCACAGTTCGTCTTCAAGGGCAAGGGCACAATTCTACAGGGAAAGCTGCAGCGTCCAGAGGGCGTGGCAACTCACTGGGGCCCCAAAGGATCTTACAGGCTCGACACAATGAAGGCCACCATCAACAACCTCCAAAACGTCAAGGCTCAGAACATTTTCAGCATGGAACATTGGGGCATTTGCACCCTAGACGATTACTCAGTGCATATTACTGAGGAGGTGAGGCAGGCTCTGTTAGCTCGTGGCTACATCTTAGTGTGTATGGGTGGAGGCATCACAGGAGATGTGCAGGTCAACAATACCCACCTGCATCATTTCCTGAAAGCGGCATACCGGCAGGGAGAATCAGACCTGATGATACAACAGCTCAGTGACAGCCCAACCAAGATACCATCACCGTCAAGAGACAAGATGATGAAGATGCTTGTCGACAGTTGGGAGTCTCTTGACGTGGACATAGTACTGAAAGAAAACTTCATTCTCAAAGCGTTGTATGGAAGTGAAGAACTGTATGGTCAGGTTGTTCGAGTTGGTGGGAGAGCAGATGATAGCCTTCCGGAATGAGGAGATGGAGAAAGAGCGACCCAAATTGCAAGACCTTGAAAGGACTCCTCGCCACCATAACGCCACCAGAGGGAGTGCGTCGTGCTGCCCCAGAGGATGACGATCAACACCCAGTAGACGAAGGAAGTGAACTGATCGACACTGAAGATGGGGAGATGAGTTCAACCTTGAGGTTGGAGAGGAGGTTGAAGAGGTGGTCTGTTACCACCGTGAACTCGCTTGTGTAAGTTGCAAACCCTAATATATTGCTAGAGCTTCTCGCTCTATCTGACAATATCTTGTCTCGACGTCTGAGAGGGATCTGCTGGCATATGCGATTATGCTTCTCGTTCAGTTTCCTTCTTTCTGTTAGGATAGTATTATATACCTTATTTATATATATCACAACAAGGTTCGTCCCTGAGTATGCATCGATAGTGGAACCACTACGGGACCTAACGAGACAGAGCACGCTCTGGACATGGGGCAAGAGGCAGAACGAAGCTTTCGACGCGGTCAAGAAGGCTTTGTCTCACGAGAGGAACCTGTCCTACTTCGACACGGACAAGGAGCTATACGTCGACGCCGGTCCAACAGGACTTGGCGCTATCCTAACACAGAAGGAAAGAAACGGAACGAGAAGCGTGATCGCATATGCCAGCATATCCCTCTCAGACGTCGAGACAAGATATAGCCAGATAGAGCAAGAAGCTCAAGCAATATATTAGGGTTTGCAACACTTCCACCGTGTCGGAAGCGAGTTCACGGTGATAACAGATCACCTACCATTAGTTAGCATCTTCAACAAACCCAACCTGAAACTGCCTGTGAGGCTGGGGCGGTGGATACTGCGGCTACAACAATACCAATACACGGTAAGCTACAAGCCTGAAAAATCCAGCGGATTATATGTCGAGACATTCATTGCCAACGACCGATGACATGCACGCAGCGGAGGAGTGTGTCAGATACATCATCGACAACGCGGTACCAAAATCAATGACCGATTTCAAAGATGATTTCATAAATGATGTATTATTCAATGCAAACAAATCTTGCTGTATGTATTTCCCAAGTGCTCGCTTGCTACTTAAGCAACCTCTTCCCTGTGTTAAATTGAACGGAGAGCCTTTTGTTACGTCATATGTTTATCTTGGCATTCACATTAATGACAAACTGAGTGACGACGACTGTATTCTTACCCAGATAAGAGGTCTGTATAGCCGTGCAAATACTATTATACGCAAATTCGCTTATTGTTCTTCATATGTTAAAAAGACGTTGTTTACAGCTCATTGCTCCCAAATTTTTGCTGCACAGTTGTGGGACAGAGCTAGTTCTAAAATTGTATCAAAGTGTCGAGTTGCTTACAATAACTGTCTTCGCATCATAATGTCACTACCCAGATTTTGTAGTGCAAGTGAAATGTTTGTATACAATAGGATTGACACATTTGATGCTACATGGCGTAAACAATGTTACTCATTTATATCCCGTCTATACAAGTCATCAAACAACATTATTCAATCTGTTCTTAAATCTGAAGTGATATTCCGTAGCAGATTCTTTCGCAATAACTGGGCCCGTCTGTACATATAGTCATATTATTTTTTTACTGATGTGATTGTGTATGTATTGGTATGTTGTATATGGTCGAGTTATGCCTGAAATAAAGTAAAAGTAAAGTAAAGTAAAGAAGCAACACTGCAGGACCCTACACTGCAAGAAGCAGCGCGACTGATACAAAGCGGGAAATGGTACCTGTGCAGTTTTATATTTTTCAGATTAAGCATTGTCTTGTAAACATGATGCCATTCCATTGTGCTCATAGTTCCATTTCAATGTGCTCATGTAACTCACACATACAGCATGATGTATAAACTTACTAAGGATGCCTAATGGTTATTTCTCACGGATGGCTTAAGAAGTGCGACGTGGCAGTAGAATATATGAGAGTGTCAAGGCAGGTGGCATTCAGTCTACTCTTTAATATACTTTAAAGAACTATTAATGCAGAGTGCCTACCCTTCACTGTTAATATAAGACGCCCAATGGCCACTACGGTAGAATTGCTACCATGTGCCTATATGGAGTTATTGAACAGTGCCATCTTAGGCAACATGTCAAGAGCGTCATGTTTAGAGTAAGAATTGTACCTAACTCTTGAAATTTGTCTTTTTTCAGTATATTGCACTATCATTTTAATATTGTAGGAATGTAGGTACTAGATACTACTGCTCACAGGACCAGGCCACATGAAGGATACACTAGTAGTCCAAGATCCATATATCAAAGAGAGATTCATGGAAATGAACATGAAATGGCCAACAAGATTGCAGCCACTTGGAAATAAAAAAAATCTGGACCTTAAAATTAAGTTGGCATTGAATAGAAGTTTCGTTCTATATTCTCCCAGTTGTACGTCTTCCATTGTTTACAGAAGAGAAGTCAAACCCTTCAGACATAGTTCTATACGTAGCTATAGTTTCACACTTTGTAGATGTTGAAGTTATTTTGTACCCTGTCTCAATGTTCTTTCATCTTTATTTGCAATTAGCCTTCGGGCAAGAATTTGCAATTAAGTTATCCTACACCCATGCCAATATTAGTTCAAATGTGCTATATATTTCTTAATGACAACCCGTGAAGGAACTGTTGTCTACTTAGAGACATTCTTTGTCCATCTTCTGAGACATGTAATCATTCGGAAAGACTAAATGGCTGACCAAAGAAATTTCTAACTTCTGGTCAATCAAAATAATGTTGTTAACGTAATCCTTCTACAGGAACAAATTTTAAAGCAGATCATCACTCAGTACACTTGATACTGAAAACATCTCGGCACATATGATGAGGTGCATTGTATCCTCAATTGTCAATGGTGACAAAATACTTTTTGGCGACGCCTTTGGGGCGGAGGCATTTGTGTAAGTACTACGATCGCTTTGAAAGAATTTCAAAAATTGTACGAATGCGTTCCCCAGGGAATTGGTTTGGAGGAAACCTTCCACCATGTGGTTTTTGGATCAAGCAGGTAACTTACACGGGGTGCCCACGTGCCACCCATCCAGATGCCTGGCATGATTAATTACTGGTCATCAGTCTTCTCCCCACACCATGGACAGAGAGCACAGCTGTCTTTGGCCAAAGACCATATTCAAACAGGTCACAGAGAGAAAAGAAATTATCCGTCCTTTTGGAACCCACAAAAGGTAAAAAAAAGTCAAAGGAGTAACAACTTCAGACCAGACATAAAATCCAGTCTCTGGCTCATCCTGTGTTTCTCAGATGAGTAACTGCATGGGACTTGATCAGCAGTTGCGAAGGATTGCTTCTGATAGCCAAGCGATCATCTGGCTGATATTACCATGGATCAGTCCCATCACAAAGACATGAAAACTTCCACAACGAAGACGAATCTGTTCGTACCAAGCTAGAAGGACATATATTACAACTATATATTACAACTATATATAAAGCTGGCTATATATTACAACTGATGGCCTGGTAAGAACCCACCAATATTTCCTATCTATACAAATACATCCTTTGGTATTGGGAGAAACTGGTATAATATGTTTGTTCGTATCAAATTGTTGACTTGATCAAGTTAGTTGTACAACAAAATCGTCTTTTCACGGTATAAGGATACTACAGCAATGCATGTACAGGTATTGATTGAATCTGATCAATGTAATTTCTTCCTTCTCAGTTTGGGTCCCACATGTACATCGGGGCCGCTTCCCGGGCGCCCGGGAGGGAGACACCAACGTACATCTTCCCAGAGGAGGTGAGCTGGGTGATCAGGGCCCGATTCCCTGAGGACCCCCCCATCCACCTCTACCATGGACGGCTGGATAGCCAGACCTCGGTACGTAGATATATGACGTCGTGATTAACCACATCTCAGATTGCATAAAACATATGACTACTTATGTATCTGCACCTACCTGTACCTGCACCTACGACGCAATTGTATTTGCCCTAGACTATTAGATTTGAATAGATTATCCAAGATTTAGATGTACACCGATCAATAGAAAGATGTGTGTGTACGTACCATCATTTTGTGCTTTATTACAGTGGGTAAATTCTGTCAAAATAGGAAAAAACATTGTATTTGGAAATAATTACGGGTCATTTTTCTTTCATTTCATTACAGGCGTACCGCGTGGATGTTGTTGACCTGGCGACGACAACCTGGCCCTCTTGCCGCTGCCAGCAGGGGAGCCGAGCCGAGCCGAGCCGAGCCATCTGGTACCGGTGGACCGGTACGTCGCGGCCGATCCGGACGCCGGGCGAATGGCACGCCATACCACCGCGGACATACATATATATCAGGGCCCGGTTCCCTGAGGACCCCATCCACCTGTACGGCGGAAGGGTAGGCAGCCAGGCCTCGGTACGTAGATATATGACGTCGTGATCAACATCTCAGCTTGTATATTAAAACATATGACTACTTATGTATCTGCACCTACCTGTACCTGTACCTACGACGCAATTGTATTTGCCCTAGACTATTAGATTTGAATAGATTATCCAAGATTTGGATGTACACCGATCAATATAATAGAAAGCTATGTGAAAGAGATGTTTGTGTATAGGAAACACAATTGAGATTAGTCCGCCATATAATTACCCTTCGGCCAGGTTTGAACAACGCATTGGGCAATGACGTAATGGTCTGCAGCCTCGTTCTGAGATTGCTCTGACGTCACTGATCAAGAACCACATCTCTCCGCCATTTTGCTCGCATCAAAATATAAATGTGGATTGTTTTGGATCAGTACCGACCGCTTTCCTTCATTATGGCCGACCTGTTCAATCCGGACGATGTCATAGCATACAACTTCCAGCCAGCAGGGAGAGACCGCTTCGATAACTGCCTCAGCAAACGGCTGAATACTTAACACAAAAAAGGCGCAGGTAATTCCCAAAGAAAAAGAGCATGGTGGCAAAAATGAAGCGGGTGATGTAGACAATCCCATACTGCTATGCAGGGGACCACTACAGATGTTCTAAAGGTTTACTCGTGTGCAGGCACCCGAGGAAATGGGCGTTCTAAGACTTACCTGAGAAGGCCAGAGGACACATCCAGCCAAATGACGCTGACCTCAAGTTCCTAATGACCATAATGCAACACAGACAAGGCAAAAAAAGCACTTCGGAAGAGACCAAGGGGGAGAAATACGAGCCGATTGGAATCTTTGAACAATTTGCAAGACTAGCCCCAAATGTGTCTATTTGGAGAGTGGGGTACATTCCGTGATCCATTCTCCAAACTACGTTTGCGAATACAATTGATATGCGTGACGTGATATAAAGGAGAAAGTGAACAACATGGCGCTTCCCGTAGGAAGAAGGAAATATGGTAGAGATGACGGGCAGTATTGTGTAGCAGGAGGGTCAAATGGCCAGTTGCAAAAACGGTCCGTCTACTAAAGGGGAATCTGTACACACATTCCCTCAGGTGATAAGTAGTGGCTGGCAAATTGAAACAGGAGATTGTGTATCAAGTTTGTCCAGAGGCATCGGCGAAACACATAGAGCTGAAAAGTGGGGACTGACATTACTTGCTTTTATTTATCACAGCATTCCTGCATATCGTTGAATAAATAGATGTTAATACAGATATATCATGACCAATTTTATTTTCACAACCAGGCAGTACGAAATACATCGTTTATAGCACAATATTTCTCTGCATTTATACAGATCTATGGTACTGCTCTGCCGATTGCCTACAAGGGGCACAAGGAGAAGACAGTATACAAAACTACACCCGAGCACTGATCTGGGAAGCCACCTCGTGCGAAGAAATGCTGTGTGAGAGGGAGATTGCCCGGCCATGGTAGACCTATAGAAGTTTGACATGTTGCCCTTCTGGAGTCACCACCACTACAAGTACTTCATTATTATAACCCCAGTACCGCCGGCCCAAGGAGGCTAATTTCATAAATGTATTATGAAAGTATTTTCCCGTATTCAACACCACTCATTGATCTACAAAGAGACGTTAAGTTTTACCTCATGTCTCTTATGTGGTTTATAAATAATCGGTTCATATTTTGCTGCAGGTGCATGGTGGGGGAGAATGCTGGCCCCGCCCAGTGGCCCGACACCAGCAGACTAGTTGAAGCCATCTGTCTACAGCTGTGTGCGGATCACCCCTCAGCCACCAGGACCGCTGCTGGGGTGACGGTGCAGCGTTGGTCTGTGATTATGAAAGAATACTGCCACTTCCGGCAGTTGGTCTTATCCGGCGACCTTATGATGTCACAGACCACGCAACTGCTCTATGACATCATCGCACGCACCCACACACAGCGGTGAGTTGGGCCAAGTTTGTCTCAAATTAGTTATGCATTATGACGTCTCTAAATCTTGTACCTTGCAAATGTTGCTCTATATCTGTGACTCATTTGTCCTCAACGTTTTAGGTTTGTATGCCTATCTGTAGGGACAGATGAAAACCTAATATTTTTTATGAACGAAACTAATTTGTGTGAACCCTCATATAAAATACAACTTTCCTGGGAAGAATATTTTGATATACCTATACCGTGCAAACAAGTTTACAGACTACTTTACAAGCTATCTATAACTACCAACACCAGAATGTTCCAGTATAAATTGCTTTTAAATTTTGTAACTTAACAAAACTTCGTACACATGGGGGTATATAACACTTCAGAACATCTTCAGGAAAGTGCAAATAAAGAGAGGCTGCTGCTGCAAACTTACAAGATGTAGTCAGGTGATTACTACAGTTGGTCAAATGCCATCAAAGCAGCGTTTGGACAGGACATAAATCACCTCCTGTATACACGGCGCATCCATTGGGCCTGGCAGCGACGTCTTCAACAAGATCTTCCAACAGATCCTGATCTACAGAAAGACGTGTATGAGTGTTTACGTCTGCTAATGGAAGAGAAGAGTACCAGGAAATTTTAAGAATTGTCCAAAGGTTACAAAGACACATTGGCAATTATTAGTTGAATACATTGTATCATAACGAAATAAAAACAGCATATATACCATCGGCCACAAATGTTTCAATTTTTTATTTTTAAATAAACTTTAAATAAAGGCTAGAAACGGATATCATACTGTTAGAGTAGAAGCAGGGGCAAAGATGCGGCTGGAAGGAGATGCACGTGTGCGTTATGTTACTTACAGAATACAGAATCTGTGGTCACTGGAGACGTACAACTTGACTGGAAGTCGGCAAATGTTACACCAATCTACAAACAAGGAGACAACTCTGCACTGGCAAATTATCAACCAGTGTCATTAACGTCAGTCTGCAGTAAGATTCTTGAACACATTGTCCATAGTCATGTTAAGTCTCATCTAGATAAACACAACATTTTATCCCCTGCACAACATGGGTCGTCATGTGAAGCCAACTTCTAGGAACCACCCACGACCTGGCACAGGGCCTTGGCCTGAACCAACAGATAGATGCCATAGTGCTGGACTTAAGCAAGGCCTTTGATACTGTACCTCATCGGCGCTTGATAAGTGGTGGAACCACTGTTTCAGGCACGGTTTCCAGGTTCCAATACTTGTCTGTTTATAGTTGTAGAACCAGATAATGTGATTCATTGACAGGTATATGTAGGGTGTAATATATAATTCATGATTCTTAATGAATCAAAGTTTCTTAAGTAGTTGTACATGCAATGTAAATGTTATTTATGTATATGGATTACATCATTCAAGAAAAGGAAACAAGTTCTTCATTTTTTCTCCAGCTTATTTAAAAGCAGCATTTCAGTGTTTGAATGACGTCGATGAAATTGAGCTGGAAATCACCGTTTCTGCAGCCATTGCTAATGGCAGAGCACAGTTGGGACGCTGCAGGTGATGCTTACTTAATGAAAAACGCGTTTGCAAGGTATTTCTCGAAGAACTAGCACAATATAGGCAGGAACTGGGTAATGTTCTGGATTTATCAGCATATCCACTACGGCAATCGCACCAACAATCGTGTGGAGGGTAACCATGGAAAACTGAAGAAGCTTCTGAAAGAAAAGGTCACCATGTTTCAGCTGATTGGAAACATGCATATTTTGCTTTTCTCCGATGCCAAAGCTGCTCAGACGAGTGTGCTTGTTTGATAACTATGTCGCCACCCTCTGAGGTGGGAACAACCTCCTCACACAGTAACTGGATGACATACCGACATTTTGGAAATTTTGCGGCTGGCCTCTACACCTATCCATCCACGCCTCCAGCAGACCGCCCATCCACGCGAGAACTCCTACAACATGCGGTCTTCATCGTGCCGTGAATCTATGGCAATCAAAATGATCGTCTGAGGAATAGAATCAGATGATTGGCTGAGAGCCCTGTCAGAACATCTGTCATTCAGGGCCCAATAGTTTCTGGCAAGGTTTGAGATGAAGTGGCCAATAGGACCCAGCCTTGTATGTGTGGCCAATCAAAATAGTCGTCTGTGAAATGGAACCAGCTGATTGACTGAGGGTCCTGTTAATTTTTGTGTAGAATAACAGACCAGTAAAACAACAGGGTCAACCTGTTCGTACTGTAGCTGACACAGTAGCTGATACTCCTAACACACTAAAAGTAGTAGTTTACATTGCATTTAAAAACTGTCTACATAGACAGCCATTTCAAAGTGAAACAAACCTCATATCAAAGAGGTTGTACTTGTAACAACTATGTTAGGACTCGAACCCTGAAGCTTCTGGTCCCAACTGAACTCCTCTTCTAGTAAGCCTCTGACTTGGCGTTATTTAGTCTTACATTCCAGAAGTAAGTCCTACACAGTACACTCCATGCTGAGTATTGCTTTTTAGTTCTTGTTTTAGTTCTAGCCCTCTTGAAAATTCTTCTCTTCAGTGACTTTGAACAAGACAGAAAAGATGGCTGAAACAATTTCAAAGTACCTTTCCTATTACCATCTCTATGGACTAGTCATTTCACGACATTCTCTTTCCACAGATGTTTTCAAAATCATGTCACAGATGTCCCAACTACAAACCCAACATCCTGACTTGATGCCCTTGATGCAAAGGCTGTGCACTGTGGCTCATGCAACACAACCCCTTAAACTGCTATCGCAGATTGAGGGTATCAAGAACCACTTTCCTGTATTTAGCAACGACAGGTAAAACGTAATAAACTGACATAATAACACTGTTTCTCATAGTTCCACCACAACTACATGTTCTTTAAGATCTTAGGGGGAAGGAGCACGCGGCTTCGTTTTCGACGAAACCGGTGCAGCTTCAGACTGGGTCCTGTTACTTCTAATATGAAGAAAGCGAACGCCTCCCCGGAAAAAAAACTAGTGGACCAAAGCTTGCAAAAAAGGACGTGCAGCTTACAGTTGCACTATCAAATATTGGCATAGGTGTAACGGCCGCTAAAACGTTACTCAATGGTACGTACCTGCGAACACATAGCCTTTCGTTCATGCACAACTTGCACACGACAGTGTGTGACTGTTGAGAAGATATTACACAGAGCTCTGGCGGAAAATCGAGGAAAGTCAGATGGGGAGCTGAACCCTAGCTTGTTTGGCAGGAACACGTCATTTCGCGAATCATGGGCAGCTCTGGGTCAATTTTAATCCAACATCGTTCACACATCGCCCTGTCGGTCCTGGGCGATGACGTGACAAAGATCCCAGAGATCCTGAAGGGCCACCTGGCCATCTCAGAGGTGGCGGGAAAAGTTGGCATCCTGACGATGAAACAGTGCGAAGGTAAAGTAACAATCCACTTTACTTTTGAAAATTGATCTCTTGGCCAACGTAGAATACATGGGGAAAGTTCAGTCTCGCCACATCACAGGGAGTGAGCGTGAGCACCTAACACAGACCCTACAACACAAACCTCCACGATTGAGAAGACTCAAACAGACTTTGTCAACTTTGTAAGTAAGAGATCAGTAGTGCCGGCAAAGGTGTCTTTCAAACAGTTGAAAGACCCTTCAGAAGCAAAGTATTCTGGAATTCCACTAGCCGAAATCGCCCAGATGCAAAAGCAGAAAACAAACGATCGGACCTTACCTGGATTTCTCCAGAGTTTTGACCGTCCCACCGGTCATAATCATATGGTCGGCATTAACATCCAACAAACCAATCTACCTAAGCTGAACAAGCCCCCACTGAGCCAGAGGCACAGTCCTCGAGGTCTGGGTTTCCAAGAAGCCTGACACAGCTTTTAGAGATAACCTGACTAACACACCCTGAGTAAGCTGGATGTTCTGCCATTTCCAGTCAGTGTTTGCTCTTTAATCATCCAAATAACCATCAAGATGTGCCAACTTTCATGATTTTGTTATTATTATTCTTACTATTATAGAATGATTGTATTTTAGTGTTGCTGGTATGGATGCTGAGATGTTGACTTCTGGGATCACCAGACCCATGTGCCAGGTGTACACGTCCATCTTGTCACAATCCTCCCTGGGTTGACCTGAAAAAAATTAGAAACATCTTCATTTACACAATATATAGTACTTTAATACATACATAGTAGCCAAATTTACACATACTAATGCAAATTTCAAAAAACTATTGTATCTAAAATCTACCAGACTGCAAATGCCCACTTCAGTTTTGTTTTCAATCTCATAATAATGACGATATAATATTATAAGCACTGGGCTAATAGAACCTTACACAATTTTACCAAATTTTGACAAAATTTTACCGATCGTAAACAGAGTAAATGTCCACATAAATTTTCACAAACACCGTTGTTGATCGCATTACCTCGCTAGTCATTATCCTTATTTTATCTTATTTTAGGCCTTTTCAAATATAATTTTTTTGTTATTTTGTCATGATCTTTACTAAACAAAACAACACGTTTGGAATTATTTCAGATACGTCGATATGACATCACTGGGTACAAAGGCTTACATCTCAGAACAACGACAGACATAAAACTGTACAAGGACACAACAATGTTCGAAAGGGTAAGTATCATTACTATCAATGACAAACAAAATACATGAGTCTGCCAAAACAACATGGATCAAAGCATACATGCATTCATGAACATGCCACAATGCAGCTTCCTTTAGTTTTACTACATATGAATAAACCATAGTGGCGTCTCCTTTGGTATCAACAACACAGACCCCTTGAATGAACCACAGCAACATATCAACAATCGATTTAGTTTAACATTATCATAGGATGGCCACAGTGATTTCTTTTGCAACATGTGAACACAGTACATATTCCTGAGTGTATTCCGTTACATATCAACACATATCCCTGAATAAACCACAGTGGCTAAGACTCAATTGAAACATATCAACAATACATGTACGTGTGCCCTTAAATGACCTTAGTGATTTCTATTGAAACATATAAACAGTGCATATTCCTGAGTGTATTTTGTTACATATCAACACATATTCCTGAAAAAACCACAGTGGCTTCTTTTCAAACATATCAACAATACATGTGCGTGTCCTTAAATAACCATAGTGATTTCTTTTGCAACATATTCACATATCTATGCAAACCACATTAGCTCTGCAATAAACACAGTTTGTGGTAAAGGCCTAGTAGTAAGACCTGATATGGCTGCTATTGAATATCACAGGAAACAAACATAACACACATCAAGAGGAGAGTTAACAAATGACACATAAATATATAATATTTGGAACATTGTGCTACAATCTTACATGTTTGTAACCGCATTATACTTCTACTCTAGTCTTCATGGCTCCGGAGCAAGCGGCGACAGCTAATGAAGGACCCTCCTTTGCCAATTGCTGTAGTAGCAGTTGACGAGGCACACTGCATACCTCAATGGTGCATTTGTATGTTGTCACCTACTATATATATATATGTCCCGTACATAGGTTCTATATCCCATAATCTCGAATTTACTGTCATGTTTTTTTCTCGCCAGATATCACCGCCTGTCCCCAAGAGTGGGGACTATCTTCAAACAATACAGATACAGCCTGACAAACATAGAGCGGCGCAACCGGGTGTACAGATGAGTGGCCTGCTGGCACGGTGTCCATAATTATAAGCAACAATGTCTGGGATAGACCAGAACTGACAGTTCAGAAGTCCATAATTCATAACTTACTGTGGCCATTTTTCGTGCATGTTTTTAATTTCTTTATCCTTGCTATTTTCGTTCATGACTATACATTTTGCTTTCACCCCTTTGTATATCATTTGTTCCACTATTCCTGGTATTTTCATACTTGGGTGAGGACACAAATTATGATAATTCATATGCCTACGTGTGTGTGTGTCCACACAGGGACTCAAGCGTGCCCCGCCCCAGACATTCTACCTGTACAAGGACATCCTGGGGGTCGTCAGGGACACTTTCCCCTCTGGAGACGATGTTGCCTGGCTGCTGACCAACCAGGGCAACAAGCCGACGATGGAGGTGGGGGTGGATCATGGAGGACCTGTTTGAGGACAAGGAGTGAGAGGTCCCCACACAAGGCTATACACCTGCTATACACCTGCCCCCTAAACTCCAGGAGCATGACCACTGTTTCCCTGGGTCGCCCCCGTTTTCCTATGAACATTTGCAGGGAATTGTGGGCGGCCCATGAAAACTTATGGTCTTGCTTCTGGAGATATTTTTCGAATAAATGTGAGAACAGAATGTTGTTGTCTGTTGTCTCTTTCTGGACATCATCATGCTAAGGAATGCACTAGGTTATATATCATGTATTATGTATTTACATGGTTTCATCATCATCAAACTTTCATGGCACATCAAAGGTATGATAGATAACACAGGTCTGATTCTTGCAATAATGCAGCAAAGTCAAGTTTTAGAATCTTACATAAATATGGTGAAACATCTCATGGATTCGAGTCTAACAAAAATGGCTAAGACATCCTAAAACAACGTTTACATACGTATATCCATTAGTCGCTGAATAGTGGATGCTACTTGAAACATCCGTTTTCAAAACCTTTCCAGTTCCTTGAGTATAACAACATCTTTTGTATACCGAAACAGTATATCAATATAGAGCAAAAGTATAATGCAACAGTTATCTTGGGTTCCTCAGCTTTGTCATAATTATACACACCTAGTCACAAGAACAGATCGATACAGAAACAGATCAAGCATGAACCGACGGGCCAAACTGGAGATGACTTACGAGAAGCTCAACGACCGGCTGATCAGTGTCCAGGGTAACGTAGAGTTCGATTAAAGTCTCTTTTTCTTTTCAATTTTTTTCAGCACATCCGCGACCATTTGCTTTTTCTTGTCCATTTCACCAGGTATTAAATAGAAAAAAAAAGTTATAAATGGTGTAATTAATACGGTATCCGACACTATCTTCAATCTTTTCTCCTAGAATAAACTGACATTATGTCCAACATGTTCCGGCGGGAACAGAGGCTGTTGGACGAACGACTGGAGTTATGGTTGCTGTTAGACGATGTCCTTGAAGATATTGGTTGGTGGACGTTATTGCTTTACCCTGCTGAGTACCAGACTGTTGGAGAGCGACTCGGCAACCACCAAAATCACGTGCCCTGGCCCTGGGGAGACAAGGTGGTCTAGCAGATAGCCTCGCAAAGATGAGTCTGGTGAGCCTGTCAGAATGTGACTACACTGCTACGATTAATACGGATGAACCAAGCGAGTGTACTGCAATCACTGTACAAGGTAGCGGTCGACCGTCCCTCCCCCAGATTCTGTATCTACTGCAGACCTACGGAGTATTCACGGACACTTCACCCACCCCCGAGATGGTCTGTCTCACAGACGCCGTGGTGATAACGGCAACTCGCCATCCCAGGGCGACATACTCCATCCAGCACCGGTATGAAGGACCGCCCAGCGAAATGCTGTACATGCTGGAACAGTAGAAATGCTGTACATGCTGGAACTGTACAGACGCGCCATGCTGACCCAGACTACCATCTTAAAGAAACACTTAGACGGACCGTTCGGGCAACGGTTGATGTACATGCGCCATGTGCGTCACCGTTACTAGTCTAGATAAAACAATCGGACACAATCCTCACGAAGACGACTTACGGACTGGAAAATGGACTTGATTTATACGGAGTATGGAGCTGGGATCACCAACCAATGAGGCAGGGCTGCTGGAATTCTCCAGCGGTATCCAGGCTTTGGAGACGCACATCATGTAAGTTGTAAAACTTGTATATATTTTAATTATTGTAACAATGTAAGTTGTGATAAGATGATATCATGTTTGTTGGTTCAAAGAATCAAAAACAATATTTAGTAGAATAAGAATAAATGTGACACAATACTGTTCCGCGACAACCCACGGATAAAACGGCCCATGAATGCCTTCCTGGTTTGGGCCACGCCACAGCGCAGACGTCTAAACATCCTTCATCCCGGCCTGAAAAACGCAGACATTTCCAAAGTGCTTGGACAGCGATGGAGACAAATGACTCATCATCATCAAATGACAACAAAAAAACCCGTACTTCATGGAGGCCAGCCAGCTCAAAGTGCAGCACCAGCTAAAATATCCAACCTACAAATACCAGCCTAGCAAGAACTTGTAAACGGATCGCACGCAAAGCCTGAGGGATCGAATGTGACAGCATTCAACGGTTCGTCGCCAAGATCTGATATGGAAGGACAACGGTCATGTTCAAACACGGACAGTGGTTCCGGCAGAATGGATTGGGACATTGTGGCTATAAGTTTCTTTGACAGGTGTCCATTTTTGGAGCGAACAAATGCTAATGATTCGGACAGTGACGTGATGTAACATACAGGAAATCCAATGTGTATGTTGAAAATACATACGCTTGCAAATTATGGTCGCCAACATACTTGTAAAATCCTGTATTTTTTGTATCAATTGCAGGATGAGCTACAGCGCTACCTCACCCCAAAAGAAAAGACGTTCCTCCCTCAACTGAAAGAAGTTGACTTACGAGGCGGAGATGATAGTGAAGTAAGCCATAGACGTGATCCTACACTGGGTGACAAAATTCAGGTCTGATAACCGCATGTTGATATATATATTCTCAATGTAGACTCCTATCCTACTGCAAATAAAAAAGATGCATTATAGGCTCTAAGCGCGACTAATCTGAATCCACCACAGGTGACCGTCCACAACGTGAACAACTCCAACATCGTTGACCGCCCTATAAGCGGCGTAGAAGCTCAGGAGCTCCCGAGGAGCGGAAGGAACGCTCCCGCTCGTCCTCTAGACATCACTCCGGCCACAAGAGGACGTCCAAACCCGAGTACGTGGTGCCCCCCTCCCCACATGGGAGCCGCCATGACAGTTCTTCACAACCGCACAATGTCCTGTCATGCATAATTTGCACCTTACATGTACGTAAGTCCTAACTTGCCAATATCAAACTACAATGTATTTTATTTCCTCTACTCCAGCTCAAGGATATTCGTGTCCAACGATGCCCTGGCAAGTGTCCCCAGGTTTCAGAAGCCTTTAACCAGGGGTTGCAGAGCTCATACTCCCTCCTGTTAAAGCTAAAACAGGAGGCGCTAGCTGACTACATTGATAGCCTAATACTGAGCTTAGGTATTAGGTATATAAACTTTAGTCAACTCTTTTTTGTTGGGACGGAAAGATATACGATGACTTCATTTTAGCAACCCACAAAAAGTGCATCTATTTTTACTACTTTTACATATTCTGTCAACTCACATGATTCCCGGTCTTGTGTAACCACGAATCACATTAATTTCACATTTATTTCACATGTCAAAAATGTGATTTGATGTCACATTTTTTCACATTTTGCGTTTTCGTGAACATCACATAAATTTCACATTTCGCGGAATGCCAGATGTCTTCACATCTTTTCACATTTTGTAGTCAAACGCATTTCACATAACTTTCACATGAAGACACATTTTTTAAAATGTGATTCAGGTTAACATTGTTTCACATTTTCACTGAGAGTACGTTTCACATAAAAAACACAGACATCGGCGGAAAAAGAACATACAGGCAGTCACATGATTTCACATAATGGGAGGAGACCCAACATCACATTTAGATAACATCTTTTTACATTTGAAAATGTGATTTTTCTTGACCGTTCACTGCAAATGTGAAAAAAATGTGACGCAAAATAATAACATTTTTTCACATAAAGGCGTCGCGCTTCAGAAATGTTATTTTATATGATTTTCTGTGAACTTATGTGATAAAATGTGATGCTGTTGAACCTCAAAAAAATTCACATTACATCACATTTTTTCACATTTCCTTGACATTTTGCACGAAATTCACATAATTTTCACATTTATGCACCTGGTAGTGATAGCAGTGATGAGGAAAGTGTAGAGGAACCACCTGCTAAGAAATCCAGAAATGAAAACAGTGAAATGCACAACAAAGTTGATATTTTTGTAGCGGTCGCTTTTGAAGATTCCTGGTATGTTGGTCAAGTGGGGGCGGTAAATGATTCAAAACAGACTGCAAATGTGAACTTCCTCCAAAGAAAGACTGTCCGGCAGTCTAAAGATGCCCCAACTTTCTTCTGGCCAGAAAGGACCGCTGTTGAAGAAATAAAACTAACCTTCATCATTTATTCTGATGTGGAGGTCAAGCCAAACAGACGATCTAATGGACAATACCAGATCACGAGTGTAAGGTAGAGTCAGAGGAACCAGTGCCACAGCTGAAGAGAGGTGCTAGTCAACACCAGACGGTCATTTTAAGTACGAGTACCGAGATTCACACAGGGTAGATTCCCAACTCCTTCTGTCACATGAAATAACCACAGGATTCACTCCTCATACCATTTCTTCTGTTGTCCTCGTTAATATTGTAGAAGCTATGCTGATCCTTGATACGTTGGATGATCTTCACAACCTACTCCCGAGGACAGCAATAGTTGTAAATGACCGTAAGTCCACTATCTACCACATGCACATCTATTATCTCTGCCTTTCATTAACTACATCCAACTCGTCACGCGTAAGAAGCGTATAATAGACGCATTTTTACTTGTTTTGATAACGTGTCTTTTATCGTCACCTTACAGTTCAAGCACCGTTGACAATTTCGCTGGAGAGCGACAGGGAAACCACAACGCAGCAGACCCGGCGGGTGGGCCTCACCCCACCACAATCCCGGGGGTGTGGTTTGGGAACATCCCCACCACAACCTCGCTGAGCCGATGGGGGAGTATGAACAACAGGTGGTGTATCCTCAATACCAGGACGACGGTCCAGTTGTAGATGACAATCAGAGAGAGGGAAGTGTGGTGGAATTAGACATTACACCCCCACCTACACCCCCACTAATCGACCTAACCGATTTGTAAAACCTATACAGTACCATCTATATAGCACCCTTTATAGGTACGATTTAGGGTACATATTTTTGCGTTGTGGGAACCATTACATGTAAAGATATATTTAAATCTGTCTCCAACTTCGAGACTCTTGAAATCTGTTGTACTTGATTCGAGAAACGTAAATATCCTGTTACGTATAACATCATATTTGATACATTCCATAACAAAGTGAAATTCATTTTCTATATACTTTGGACATACAAAATGGACAGAACCTTTGGTCAGGAGCTATATTGTAATATCTACCTGTTTCAATATTCAATTTATGACTACCGATTCTTATTGAGTTATTGCTTTACGAATCTCAAAGTTATCTACATCATATAGGTATGTTTCTTGTTCATAAGACTCTTTAGTTTGTTAAGAAAAGACAGCTATCTACAACTCCCTGTATGACTCCAGCGCCACAGATGATGAAGACATGGCAAGGATTACAAAAGAAGACCAATAACGGCAGTTAACAATGAGGTTGATGACCTCGAAGCGTTGACGCCCAACCGTCTCCTGACTATGAAAATGAAGACTTCGCTGCCGCCAAACCTAACCAGCAAGAACGACCTGTATGCCAGACGCAGATGGAAGCAGGTGCAGTATCTTGCCGACTTATTCTGGAGACGATGGTCGAAGGAGTATCTCACGTCACTACAGGAGCGGCAGAAATGGGGCAAACAAAGGCAAAACCTTGCCGTGGGAGATCTAGTTCTCCTGAAGGATGAAAACACCCCACCAAGTTGCTGGTCGTTAGGCAGAGTGATAGAAGTAACTTGCAGCAGCGACGGACTGGTACGCAGAGCGAAAGTAAAGACGCAATACAGTGTGTTGGAAAGACCAGTAGTCAAACTATGTGTTCTGCTGGAAGAGGACCAGACTCAAGAATGATGGACTGTCAGCGACACTGTTCAGACAAGTTGAAGTAAGAGACTCAGATCAAGTCTTAAAGTGCATGCTTCGAAACGTAGACAACTAGAATCAGTCCATTGAAAAGATCCTTTTGTTTACAGCCTGCGACAAGGAGCTCAGCTTGTCGTCTCGAGTCGTCTCTCCTCCGGGATCCACATAGATATCCAACTTGCGACCCAAGCGCAACCTCTTGTAACTATAACCTGCCGTCACTATTGGTTAAAATCTGACTATTAATATCTAAACTTTCCTTTAAACTAATATTATGTTAGACACAGTTGTCAAATACATGACATTGTGCAATTATCATGTATTATACTGCTATCAAGTCACCTTGCGCGAGGTGGCGGAAACAGCACCTAATGCGGGTGTTGTTATGATATTTTATAGGATGAGGGAGCTCAGAGTGCGCTCAGGAAGCTGAAGCGCATCTGCAGAGAACCGACGATACACACGGAGCCATTGCGGCTGGAGCGGGCCCTGTTATTTTTGTTAATTCTTTTTTGGCTGTGGGCGTCTTTATGTTGCAGACGGCTTGTGGAAGCTGGTGTTTCCACACTGCATGATGCGCACAGAGGTGTGTAAGCATTGATTATATCATCACATTTGTTAAATTCAGTGGTAGGATTAAAGAAAAAATCAGCAAAACAAGCAGCACTTTAATTATGGAAAAACACTTTAATTATGGACTCCTCGCTAATAACTCTAAATTGCTTTACCCAATTAGGTTTATATTTTTTCTGAGTACATAGTAGAAGGTGACAAATATGTGGAGTGTGTTAATTAGTCCCTAGGGTATAGTCCAATTATACATAATTATACATGATTATACTATATTTATCTATAATCATGTATGATTATACATATTAGTTTTTCCATTATACATAATTATGTATATCCCTTTTGATCATTATACATAATTATGTATATCCCTCTTGATCATTATACATAATTATGTATATTCCTTTTGATCATTATACATAATGATGTATATTCCTTTTAACCATTATACATAATTATGCATATCCCTTTTAATCATTATATATAACTATGCATATCCATTTTGGTTATTATATATAATTATGCATATTAATTTTTACCATTATACCATATATATGACTTTTGGCTATTATTCATAACGATACATAACCCTCATGACCACTATGTATAACTATAGCCATTTTATTGTTATGAACAATAGTAATAAAATAGGTGTAACAAGTCGTTTGGTGTAATGTAGCCAGCTGCCACCGCGCCGCATGCCTGCGAAGCTGGTGTGTTACGCCGAGAGGCAGCTATACCATCTAAACAAATACAGGTACAGAATTAGATAAGGTTATATTTTGGTGTCATGTGGTCTTTAATACTGACTATAGCAAGTAAGTGCTACACTACTTCAATTTATTGATACCAATGTTAACTGAAGTTTCATTTGTTGTTGCTAATGCTATCCATGTCATCTTTTTCTTTTACATAGAACAAATTCTTAACCCCTCTTGCCAAAGTTTTGCTAATGCTATCCACGTCAACCTTTTCCTTTACATAGAACGAATTCTTATCCCCTCTTGCCAAAGTTTTTGGTAATGCTATCCATAATTGCCTATCGAAAGCAGTTTAAATGCCGATCTGTGCACCTACATGTACATCATAACAATGGCATGGCGACAAAAAATTGAAATTTTTTCTACTGTCCCAAAATTTCCCGAAAGTGTACATTGAATTGTCCCAGACAAAATTTTGGTGGCCTCTGGCCATAGGGACACCTTTGATTTCAGCACTGTCTGTTAGCCTGTGCCACGCCCAACAGCACCTTTCTGTT
>NW_017804089.1:0-28604 GCF_001625305.1 Branchiostoma belcheri
CGGCTTCAACGCGGTCTACCACCTGACAGACTGTCCGTCCTTCATGACAGGAGGAGACACGCTGTGTGTTTTCGACCCGCAGCTCCGATTTGTCCCAGGAGCGAGACTGGAGTGCCCGGGACGAATGTTTCGTGGCATCGACGCCTACCTGAGGCAACAATACAAGGATGTGTTCAACTGCTATCTCAATGACCAGCCTGCGTTTTCGTCTAAGGAGAATACCATGTTCAGATTTCCTTTGCGGACAGCAATGATGGCAAAAGCGTCCGACCTGAGTGACAAAGCAGTGACCGAAAAAGTAATAATGGACCTCCTTCACAAGTTCAAAAGTGAAAGCTTTAAAGTCCTTCTGTTTCTCAACAGCGTGGAAAAGATCAATATCTCCATCATAGAGAGGGACGGAACCTCGCGTGAGTTCTATCACGCCGAAGCACGCATTTCAAAGAAGGCAAAGCAAGACCGACGCAAGTTTGCGGACTACGTGGCTGAACGTGCTCACAGTGAAGATCCTCTTCACGTATTGCCAACTCAACATGTCACGTACAACTTGGACCTACGTGACAACAAGCAGCACCAGGAGACGTGGATAGTTCACCAGAGAATCGGGTTTGAAAACAAGGACATCCCAAACAGCATCAAAGAGGCCCACGCAGCAAAGGAGTTGGGTCTACTTCCAAGAGGGGGGGCAGCTATCTGCCACAACGACTGCAAACAGCCTTTTTCGTCAAAGGCTCCCAATCAATCAAGGAATTATCAGAAGTGTTACCATATGGGGCCCAAGCGCGCATTCTGCTTCCTGCCACTTCCCATAGAAACACAGCTCCCGGTCCATGTGAATGGCCATTTCGCCCTGGACCACGAGGCTCGGAGAAACCTGTGGAAAGACGAGAATGGTGGGATGAAGTCAGATTGGAACAAGACGCTGATCAAAGAAGTCATCGCCCCGGCGTACGCCGCGGTTCTCGATGCGAAACGAGCAGCAGACTTCGGATTAAAACAGAAACCTTTCACAGTATCAAAGGCACAAGGGGTCAAGAGATCGCTGGAGTCGTATCACGATCTCTTTCCATCCGTCGCAAAAACGACTGATGAGTGGAAAGACCTGTCACTAGCTTTCTATCAGCACATCGATCGCAAACATCTTCCCGTTTTGCCGGTGCTACGGTCTACACATCACGATTGCAAACCAGGAAGCCACCGCCACCACCAGATGACATTAGAATGGCTACCACCGACAGGATCTGGAAGAGATGAGGCATTTTTCAACACATTGAAGTACGATGATGCTGGGAGAACAGAGATGGCGAACACCATAAAACCCAGAAAGCCTAGAAGACAGGTACTGGTGGAGAGTCTTCTGGCCCTAGGGTTTAATCTGCTAGACCACTCTGCAACAAAAATCTATCAAGAGTTTAGAAAGTCTGAGGTAGAAGTAAAAAGCGTCCAGCCAGAGTCAGTAGCCAAGTTTCTTAAGACGCATGCATCTTACAATCCGCTGTGTCACATTGGAGCCTCACTCCCTGCATCACTTAGAGAAACTACTTTCAAAGAGCCAGAGAATCTTCAAGTGGTTCTCCACTATTGTTTGTCCATAAGGGAAAAACAAGAAGGAAACCAGGAGCACATGTCACATGGCCATCCTGTGTCAGATCCACAAAAGATAAAACAGGAGCATGCACTACATGACCTCCCTTTGCTTCTAACAGCAGATAATATTCTGAGGGTTTTTGACGTCTCATGCCCCGTGTTTGCTACTGAATATGCCGATCTTGTCCCCACACAACCAGAGCTTTTTGTACACACCTCTTGCGTCTCAGACTTACTGAGTAAAGACACTGACAAGTCAGTTCAGGGCTTTAACGCCAACGCTTTGTGCAGACTGATGCCACGTGTACTTGATGAGACTTTGTTCGGAAATGGAAGGGCCGTCAAATTGAATCAGTCTCCCATAACACCACCGCAAGATTGGGTTTATCGTCTTTGGGAATTCTTCGGTCACGAAGTACACAAGGGTGGAACAAGAGGAGAGGAAGTCTTTCAAGAGATTATGCGTTTGTTCGACAAATGGGCTGTGTTGCCGGCTTGCACACACTCACAGAAGGTGGGACAGCCCTTCATATCGTCTAACGTCGTTCCTCCGGTGCAACCAGGTGAGCGTTACCTAGTCCCGCTGTGCAAAGCACACACTGTCGTAACCTTCGACCAAATGTCGATATCTGCACAAAGGAACAAAGTGGCAGGAATTCTGCGCAAACTCCAATGCCTGGAGCTGGACACAAGTTGTTTTCACACAGCCACAGCCCTTTGCTACGCAACTTTGCAGGTTGCAAAACGTTTCATCTCAAGTCTCACAGACCATGTGGGGATTCTAAAAGTGTTGAACTTCATCCTAGTTGAACAGGAACTTCATGGACCCACTACAACTCGTTTGGATACCAACGAGGCTACTGAATTGTTAAAGTACTTTGAAGAAGAAGTAAGGAAGCTTAAAACTGAACCAGTGAATCTGCACATGTTGCGATCGTTGCCCCTGTACAAAACCATCCACAACAAGCTCATCAGTCTCATCACCACGCGCCAGTGTCACGTGTTGCCGGCGGGAATACCAACAGCCGAAATGGATGAGTGGATAAAACGGTCAGACGCGGTCTTTCTCGAAAAAATCTCCAAACTCGAGGGACTACACAAGGCACTGGGGTGCTCAGGGATTACGGATGCCGATGTGTACCAAAAGTACATTTTCCCCAACATCAACCACCTGAGTGATGAGGCAGTAAAGGTGCACCTTGAGTACCTAAGAAATATGTTAAATGGGATGAATATGGTAGAGGAGCATACACGTACCCGCGAGTCTTTGTTGGCAAGTCTACGACATCTACACATCATCCCATCACAAAGAGGCAGAAGGCCCGTGAGTGATTTCTATGACCACGACCATTCGGTGTTCCGTGAAATGGTCTCAGACGAGAACTTCCTCCCTGAAGACTATCGAAAGGAAATGTGGAAATGGAGACAGTTCTTCATCGACATCGGGCTTATTCACGAAGTAACAAAGCCCATGTTCCTCGAGTACGCAAGGCAAGTGGAACGTCTGGTTAAAGTAACCAGAAGCAAAGAGAGTCGATTGACAGAGAAATCAAACGTTCTGGTTAAGTATTTCTTCACAATGGAAAAGTTGTCGGAAGGACGTTTCATTGAAGAAGTGTCTGGTATCAGGTTCATTGCTCCTATAAAGGCACGAAGTGCTCTGATCGAGCTGCACAGTCAATATGGAGTCAAGGGCGACGTCTTGCCCTTTGTCTGCTTCAAGGACTCAGTGCCAGAGGACGAACAGGTGCTTTGCTGGACCAGGGCCAATCTTCTCCCCAACGATGTGGCCCAAGAGTCACGGTACTACTATCGAGGAGATTCTGAGGACTTGCGTCGTCGACTTGGCATCCAAGTACAGCCATCAATAGATACAGTTACTAGCCACGTCACACATCTTTGCCAACATCTGGCCCAACAAAAAGCCACGGAGACGGAAGAGGGAGCAAACTCATCCTCGGCCTGCCAAACTCTTTGGAAGGTGATGCTGAAAGTCTACGCATTCCTTTCAGAGAATGCCTCTGATGGCGGTTCCTTGAAGGAGAAGTTAGGAAAAGTGCCATGTATGGTAGTTGAAGAGGGCAGAAGACTCGTTCCACCGAACCAAATTGCGATCACACTCGAGCAAAGTCATGAGATTCGGCCATACCTGTATGGTATGCCAATAGAGCTTGGGCCATACAACAAGCTTTTTGTTTCATTAGGGGCTCCAGAGAAACCAACTCCAATGCAATACGCGAAAGTCCTCGAGGATCTGTATGCTTTGTCTAAAGGCGAACCTCTGGACCCGAATGAGAAGATCGCCACATACATGGCCGTTTCTGGATTGTTCCGTTCTTTGAAACCTGAGTCACTTATCCCTTTTGGGGGAGGACGTCAGTCGGAAACACAAGACACTGAGGATGCTTTTCAAAAGTCAAAATGCCTGTACCTCCCCAGTCAGAAGGAAACGCTGCAAAAGTCTACCGACCTTGTTTTCGACGATGCCCCACAGTTCACAGACAGAGTCAAGGATGGCTTTATCTACACCTTATTGATTCGCTTAAAGAATTGTCAATTGTCTGGTGATGAACACGAACTGATTAATAGACTGCCACCTCAGCTCAGGCCCAAGAATCTCAGCTCCCTCGTACAGGAACAACTTTGTGACGGAGATGAGCAGATGGCTTGTGTGCTGGGCACTAATTGCGTACTGGAGTCAAAATTGTCCTCATTGTTCTTGAGCGCCCACTTTCAACAAGCCATAGTTCGTCTAGCGAAACATGCCCTCGGCGAAAGATGTGACGACAAGAAGGTCCTGGACGCTGTAGAAAAGTTCGCGTCGTCCATTACAGTCTGCTGCAAACGACAGCTGATCACTCGCCTTGTGTACAAGGAATCACAGGAGCAAATCAAAGACAGCGACGGAACGTCCTACTGTTTCATTAAAGACAACACCCTCTACGTAGCACACACAGACGCAGCATCTGAAGAGTACGAGTCTTTTCTTTGTGAGCTAGCTGAGGTGATCAACGATGGTCTTGGGCGTTCACTGGTAAACCTCGGGCCCCTCTCGATGGTTTTGAGTGTCAAAGATCCATCTGATATTCCAAAGAAACTTGATAGGGCAAAGATAAAGCGTTACACTTCGGGTGAGCAAGATGACTCTCCTCTTCCAACTCTCGGGACTCCAATTCCGGAAATCTTTCACCACCTTCTGACGAGCAACCTGGCTCACTACTTCACTCCTGGTGACTATGTGGGGTTTGAGGTGTACGATCCAGACTTGGAGGATTCGGAGGAGGAGGGAGAAGAATACACCATGACATTTCTGTACGCACAAGTCATCAAAGAAGCACCTGCAGATATGGATCTCAAGTTCGGTCTCGGCAGGAAATATGTCATAAACGTCGGACACACAAAAACAGTGAGTGCAGCAGACCTTTACAAGTTTTGCCGCCCCAGCGTGTCAGGGCCGCTCGTTCCGTTCGAAGGGGAGGCAGACGAAGAAGCTACTTCAGCAGCTAAACCACCTCAGAGTCTTGAAGATGCAATGGAAGAAGTGAGCAACATCTTGGAGGAAGCATGGCAACTTCCAGAAAAGGAGAGAAAGAAGGTTGTGAGACGCCTTTACCTCCAATGGCACCCGGATAAGAACCCCGACAACGTCGAGTTGGCTACTGAGGTGTGCAAACACATCCAGGCCGAGATCAGCAGGCTTGAGAAGGGTCTTCCTAGGAGGACGGGAGGATCAGCTGGGTCTGGAGGAAGAGGGTCTGGGTCTGGAGGCGAGGGCTTTGGTTTCGGAGGAAGAGGGTCTAGGTCTGGAGGCTTTGATTTCGGAGGAAGTAGCTTCAGCAGCTCCTTTAACAGGTGGGACTCCTATGCCAGATCCCACCGCCGCCAGAGGGAGCAGTTCCGCAAACGCTACAAAGGCGGAAACTTTAGAGACTGGCGAACCCGCTCAGGCCAGTGGGTTCCCCCCAGGACCGATGGAGACGGCTTCCCTAACCCGCGGGAGGCGGGCCGCTGGCATCGCCAGGCTACAGCAGACCTACAGGCTGCCAGGAACATCCTAAGCGGTCCTGGTACCTCCTTTGAGTGGACGTGTCTGATGTGCCACCAGGCGGCAGAGAAAGCTTTGAAAGCTGTGCAACTGGGAAAGTTTGGAAAGTACGAGATGATTCACCAGATAGGAGGCATGGCGATGGCACTGGAGACCAGCTGCGGGGACGAACTGACCGGTGTCGGCGATGCCGCCATGGAGCTGTCGTCCCTCGGGTCGTCCCTCGGGTGTGATGACGTGTACCTGCGGGCCCGCTACCCCAACCTCCACCCGGCACCGAGAGTTCCTCACGACGCGTTCACCCGTCAGCACGCGGAAACCGCCGTCCGCCTGGCGCGGACTATACTGGACATGACACAGGACGTATGGAAATAACTAGAAACTAACTAATGACGTACAAAACACTGTTCATTTAGGTTTGAATGCAGCCCAAAAGTTCCAAATTATACAATTTTTAAGGAAGTTGAATTTCTGTTGGTATATATCTGACTCACATCTACAGAAAATTTCTGACTATCTGAGTTTAATAGCAAGACTCTAGTCTCTAGTCCAAAATATACGCTGTTTGTCTGAAAATGGCCACAAACAAACAAACAAACAAACACTTCCCAAATCCTGTATCAAAAATGAATAAAGGCTTGGGTTATTTGCCCTTCCTACATCCATGCCACGTTCTATGTCATTTGCCAAAAATGAAGAAACTGAATCCATTTATTAATTAACAAAATAGTTGAGCAAGGAGGAAAAACATGAGGAAGAACATTATATTTCTATTTCATCCATACCTATGGCATGGGGCGAGAGGGATTTGAAACCATCCCAGGATTCCTTGCAATACACATTCCAGAGATGGCTGACTGTAAGCAACAAGCATGTGTCATCTTGCATTTGACAGTGCAGTAACTAATTACAATTTTTATTTAGTAGATTTCATTTCTTGGATTGTCAAAAGGCTAAAGTAGTCTATGAGAGTGCCTGAATTTTGCAGCTAATCTGCATCATTTGAAATTGTATGATAAACACTGGTGGACCATTGATGAAAATATTCACTTAAAATATGGTATCCTAACTTCACCAAATTCGTGTTTCTGGAAACACTATTGATTTATGATGTGTAGTATCAGATCCTGAAAAAATAACAAAATGTACCAAAAAGCACCCATGGGAAAGTGAAGAAAATGCTATTTTTTTGACAATTATTATAAAGAATATCATTTTTTTTTATTTTCCCATGCGAGCTTTTTGATGCATTTTGTTTTTTTTTATGCACAAGCAGTATCATATCATAAATTCACATTATAAGTATACCATTGTACTTAACTATAAATCGGTATGCTTTCTAATGGTAAAAGTTATCATAGAAATATCAAGATATGCTCACAAAAAGTGGTTCATAAGGACAACTTATATTGCTATAGGTGGTGAGATATATTGTTCCCAGTTCTGTTTTGTTTAACAAACTAGACTAAGGCTTGCGCAGATCTTTAAGGCATCCAGTGCAGTTTTTAGGGCTTGGAAACCCAAATTTTCAAAGTCAATATTCTAGTCACTTATCTACATACTGAGTTGAAACTACACTATCCCATTGTATATTGACCCTCATGGAGCCAAAATTCCCAAAATTATGACGGAAACTGATTAGTGGAGGGGCCCTTGGCTGATTTTTAGGGTACCACCAATAAAATAAAGGACTCATCTTGTGTCTTGTTTCTCCAGTTTTAAGGACCCAAAGTACGAAATAATGATTGAAATGTGCTAATGTGAAGCAGTATGTGTCAATATAAACATTGCCTTATTCAGAATATTTCCAGTTTTTCTGCTCTGAAATCACATTGGATGCCTTTAACGAGATCAACATTTTTTTGAAAATATGTGCTTTCTAATGGTAAAAGTTATCAACGAAAACTCAAGATATGCTCGCAATGACAAATGGTTCATAAGGACAAGATATATTGAATGAATGAATGAATGAATGAATGAATGAATGAATGAATGAATGAATGAATGAATGAATGAATGAATGAATGAATGAATGAATGAATGAATGAATGAATGAATGAATGAATGAATGAATGAATGAATGAATGAAGACCTTTATTGTACAAACATACCCACTGGGTTAGGTACAAAGGTTAACTTGAATACACAAATATATACATGTACACAACAAGGTCAATCTAGTACTAGCACTACAGTCTGTTACATAATTTCGACTTCTCTTCGCTTCTCTGTGATGTTGAAAAGATAAGAACATACAAGTTTAAGGATCGAGGGTTTGTCTAAGTTCATTAAAAAGTGAATTTGTCTGTATTACTTAGGTGTGTAAAGTGGGGAAACATCGATGTTATTCGTCTATAAATTTCAATTCTCTCACTGTTACACAAACTACATTCTACTACAAAATGAAGTTCATCTTCTATTCTATCTAGATTACAGTATCGACAAATACGTTGTTCCAGGGGAGTGCGGTTATGTCGACTGGTCTCAATGTGTAGTTTATGGCAGCTGATCCGTAGTTTTGTGATATTGCTATGGGTGGTGAGATACATTGTTCCCAGTTCTGTTTTGTTTAACAAACTAGGCTAAGGCTTGATTTTTTTTTTGTAATGTAGTCGAACGTACTGCGCCTGCGCAGAACTCCGCATTTTCGCGTTTTTCGTTGGGTTTTTGGTCAACGTTGCATCAGAATTTTTCCTGTTGCAGAGGATATTCTGTTCGGAACAAAATTTGGAAACTACTGTCGGAATGCTAACCTTATATGAGCGAATACAACCTTATACGAGACATTTTGCCAAAATGCTATGTACAATAAATTTCGGGTTTCGCGCAGGTGCAGTACGTTCTGCCGACGTGCTTAGTCGAACTATTCTATGTGGGACTGACCAGGAAAGCTTTTGGGGGTCAAAATGTGAGCCAACTTATTTATGAAAGAGTTTATTCTAATACCCTTACTCATTTGTGGTCTGGAGGGTCAGATATGCTCCCTCGAAGGGAAAATTATATCAAGAGCATCTCAAAGGCTAAAAGCCACGTGTCCACAGCACTTGGGTCATAACGCTGATGAAGACTGAGCGATTCGAGTAATTGTCGTTTTTGAGTTGGAGAACAGTTTAATTTTCTATATGTATTTTACCAACTCAGATGAACTTTCTTGCTAGTAAAAGGAGAAACATATAAAATTTGTCGCCTTTGGTAGCACAAGCGCCCCCCTCCCCCCTTACAATCTTTCCTGGTCATCCCCGCTGACAATCCGTAGAAGATCTAATTTGAATGAAATACTTTGAAATTGTCAAAAAACTTTTGCTACAAACACTGTAAAATTCAACTTTACTTCGTAACGACCATAGAACTGGGGAAGGGAGGTATGATTAGATGGAAAACTGATATAACGTCAAATATGAGAATTAAGGCCACAGCAAGTAAATTTTATGGATGACATCCTCTGCAGACTCCAAAGCTAATGCGAGCGGGCGAAAAAATAAGACCGGCCGAAAAAACAAGGTTCCTACATTTTTTAAATTTTGACTCAATCATTGTACAAATGGTTTTGACTCAGTGGGAACATCACATGATATATACAAAACCAGCATCTCATATCACTGCATTAAAGTAAGAAACAGAACATTAAATCAGAGTCTTTTCTTGTCACCTCTCTTCATTAGTTATCTGCCATCCACCTTCCGGCATGGCAACAGACATCTAAGCCCATTTTCGGCATGGTGACCACTGTCAGAAGGCAACAAAATTTCTTTTTTCCCCAAGATCAGGCGAAAATTAATTCGCGCGCTGATGTCATCCATAAAAATTACTTGCTGTGGCCTAACTGCAAATTTGTAGAGCGTTTGGATGAAGCAATTGTTATCATGGCAGCACTACCCTACTCATCTGCACCTAATACCACATGTTTTTGGTGTTTAAATACTGCTTTGTTACGTTTTTGTAAAAGGTGGAATAAAATTTCTGTTTAAAATTGTACCTGTGATGTCATCTCTTAGATATCAACCCACGTTATTTTGAATACCGGACTTCGAATAACGGTGTGAAACGTTTTTATCTAGATCAAAGAGAAGACAAAACGACAGCCGCAACAATCCAAAATGTAAACCTTTATTCCTGAATTCGGACATTGAGATAACTAGTAATTTATCTACATATTCATATTAATATACACGTACAGATACATACACAAAGATATAGATAGATAGATAGATAGATAGATAGATAGATAGATAGATAGATAGATAGATAGATAGATAGATAGATAGATAGATTGATAGATTGATAGATTGATAGATACTATTATATTAGATAGATGGATGGATGGATGGGTGGATGGATGGATGGATGGATGGATGGATAGATGGTAGGTGGGTAGGTGTTGATGAGGCTTAGAAATGATAATATTTTGCCCTACCCTTGGCGGCTTTCCTCGGTACTGTAACAGAACTTCTGGTATCTAATAAATTGAAATATAATAAGCTATCTTGCTCTAAGAATGCAGGGGCATTTGTTTGCTAAAATTCAAAAGAGGATAACTCAAGGTTTGATTTTCGGTGTGTCGGTAGCTTAAGTGATGCTCAACATAACTATGTGAAAATAATGCTAATATGGATGCACTTTGCATAATTTATGAGGAAATTATATAAATCAGCTGCATTAAATAATATGACTATTCAAGCTTGTGACATGTAATGAGACTATTTTTGTGGAGAATACGATAAACTGATATATAGTTCATGCAAATGAGGATTCTATTTGCATAATAAGGTGGGATAATTTACAATTTGTTAGTCATAAAGATTAACATCATTTGGCGAAGGTATGAGATCGTGGAACTCTAGTACCGCTATAAGTCTCCCGATCCCATTTATTTTTCAAAGAGTTGGACAATTCATCTCCCACTGCCTCCCGAGAAGAAGTCAAAATCCCTAATAGCATGCCTAGAATAGAATAGAATAGAATAGAATAGAATAGAATAGAATAGAATAGAATAGAATAGAATAGGATAGAATAGAATAGTAGTTACCATATTTCCCTTACCTGTTTATATATTGCATATCCACTCTTGACGTATCCCACTCGCAAAATACACAACAGACTCGAAAGGTCCACTACAGTAACGCACGGTCCTCCCTTTAAGCCCGTTTTTTCACCTAATGTGTCTTCCAAACAGCAACCTACAAAATATCATGAAGATCCATCCATGACCTCAAGAGTTATGCCGCCTAAATCCACAGTCACCCCCACCATAGCCAAACCGAAAATATAACCCTGAGAGAGAATGGTTTATTATTCACAACAACCCTTGCAGCACAAGCACATTGCGGTTTCTTTCCAATAAAATCGTATGCTTATCAGCATTATGCGTTGCAAGTCAGAATTAACAAAGACATAAATCACTATAAAATCAAATAAAACACTACCATCACGACTTACAGTTTGTGATGGGATCCAATCGTTTGTACCAGTTTGGCCCAAGAATGTGAAGGCGAGGTCAGTCTAGAGTGGAGACCTAGAGAGGGAGGTCCTGGTGGTATCTGTCGTAGGATAGGAAGTTGATTAAACAGTTCAAGTTCGGACTCTGTGACTCGGCTCATCATCTGACACGTGGTGCAAGAAGTGGGACCGTAATCTACCGAAGTAACAACCAGTAAGTGGAGACCCCGTCCGGAAAACCTGACCTGACACTCGAAGATCCTGACACTGAACCATAATAGAGCTATACAAGGACAGACCCGGAAGGACAATCGGAACTTGTGCTGTGTGTTACCACGGGAAGAGAAGTCAGGGAAGAGTCAACCGTGAGTTGGACGGACTGTTTATATGGATTTTTGAAGTGGGTGTCATTCCAGAGAAGTTAAATTGTGTAAACAATGGGCCGGGAGTGTATGCAGTCTTAAGTGAAACCACATGTGCCCAACGTTATCTGTGTGCATCCATTGTGTGGGACTCCTCAGTCACATTCCAGACAGACCCCGGCAGGCCAGACGGGCCGATTCAAGTCAGTAAACTGGAGCACGGTAGTACCAAACAAGTCAGTAGCCGTTGCTGAAAGGAAAGAAATGGAGGGATATATCGAAGCAGGGGAAAATATGGGGCTAGAAGGAGAAGTACTGCATAAGTTTGTGCAGCAGGCCCTGGAGAGAGACGAGAGAGTTAAGGAGAGGGAAGCACAGAGAGTAGAGGCAGCGAAAAGAGAGAAAGAGCTGGAGCTCGAGAGCCAGAAGCTAGAAGCCGAAGCCAAAAGACAGGAGATTGAACTCGAGAAGATGAGAGTTCAAGCCGCAGAGAGAGACAAGGAGAGACAAGAGAAAGAAAGAGAACGGCAGGGAGAGATGGAGAAGATGAAGTGGGAAGCAGAGGAAAGAGAGAAAGAGAAAGAACGGGAACGACAGATGGAGATGGAGAAGATGAAGTGGGAAGCAGAAGAAAGAGAGAAAGAGAAAGAAAGGGAACGACAGATGTCGATGGAGAAGATGAAGTGGGAAGCAGAAGAAAGAGAGAAAGAAAGGCAGGAGAAGGAGGCGGAACGGCGACACCAGCTGGAGATGAGGCGGTACGGGCCAGAGAGAGGCGCACTAGAGGAAATGGAGCGTGCGCGGGCGAAAACTCCCAAGCTTCCACCGTTCGTCGACGGGAAGGACGAAGTAGATGCCTTCCTACAGAGGTTTGAAAGATTTGCCAGCTCCGACGGCTGGAGGGAGGAGGTCTGGGCCTCCAACCTAAGCGCGCTGTTAACTGGGAAGGCACTTGAAGTATATTCGAGGCTCAGTAACGAAGACGCCCAAGACTACGACAAAGTGAAGGTGGCATTGTTGAAACGTTACAATCTAACTGAGGATGGCTTCCGCAACAAGTTCCGACAGAACAAGCCGGACAAAGGAGAAAGTCCAGAGCAGTTCCTGGTACGCCTGACCAGTTACCTGGACCGGTGGGTGGAGTTATCCAAGACGACGAAGGATTACGAGTCGCTTCGTGATTTGTTTGTAAAAGAGCAGTTTATGGAAGCCTGCCCACCAGACCTGGCAATACACCTCAGGGAGCGAAATCCAGATAGTCTGGTGGAGCTGGCAGAGGTGGCTCAACATTACCTGACCGCCCACAAGAAGGAGCTTTCCAGCAGGGAGGAAGAAGAAAAGGGGAAAAAGACACCACAAAGCCGTGGTCGCTCACAACCTTGGACAGCGCGCGGGAATGGTACCTGCTATACATGTGGTGACCCTGGCCATTTCGCAAGGGACTGCCCTGTGACTAAAGAGGCACAACCATCCGGGGCTAGATCCTTCTTCACGGGCACGAGGACCCGGCAACAGACAACCTTCGTCATCAGGGGCCAGGTAGAGGGAAGGACAGTACCACTGTTGCTGGACACTGGGAGCGCCCAGACCTTAGTCCGAGAAGACCTCGTGGACGCAAGGAAGCTCACCGATGATCAAGATGGAATCACCTGCGTCCATGGGGACGAAAGAAAATACCCCACCGCGCAGATAGACATCCGGATTGGCCACCGAAGTTACCGGATCAAGGCTAAGGTTACCCCAAACCTGCCGCGCCCTGCCATTGTGGGACGAGATGTCCCGCATCTGGCTGAACTCGTACAACTGTGTGCGTCCGGGAAACTGACACAGGAATCGTTCGTGACTACGAGGGCCCAAACGCGTAAGACAGCCCAGGAAGATGCCGAACGACAGAGGACCATGACGCAGTCTGGGGTCCAACCTCGACAGTTACCAGAGCGGTGACCAGTTCAATGGACGATCCCATCGGGGATTGGCGCCACTTTTCAGACGACCTTTTCCACAACAATGGGAAGACTCGGAAGTCGAGGAACCAACGTCGGGTTGACAAGAAACGCGGTGCACCGGACACTGGACACGACAGTTGCCCGGGACAGGCCGCGGACCCTGTGGACGTAAGGAGTCTGAATGCCGCAGATATCCAGCGCTTACAACGTGATGACCCCACGTTGGGGAAGGTGCGTCGCCTTGCCCAGGGAGAAGTCAACCTGAACGCCAGTACCGGACGCTACGTCGAACAAGACGGGGTGCTGTATCGTATGTGGAAGCCGAGGTCGGGAGTTGATGAGGAGCGAAAGCAACTGGTCCTTCCGCAACAGTGCCGAGAGTTGGTACTACAGCTGGCGCACGACGCACCCCTGGCAGGGCATCTTGGCAAGACGAAGACTGCCGAACGGATCTTGGCTAACTTCTTCTGGCCCGGAATACACGCCGATGTGAAAGCCCACTGCCAAGCATGCGAAGCGTGTCAGAAGACCGCTAGAGGAAGCTACAGGGCCCCTCTCGTTCCCCTCCCAGTGATAGAGGTACCCTTCCAGAGGATTGCCATGGACATTGTAGGCCCCCTCGAGAGGTCCAAAATGGGGAATAAGTATATACTCGTCATATGTGACTACGCCACCAGATACCCCGAGGCGGTACCAATGCGAAGCGTGGATGCAAGGCGAGTGAGCGAAGAACTGGTTAAGCTCTTTGCGCGGGTTGGCATTCCGGACGAGATCCTTACGGACCAGGGGACCAATTTCATGTCGCAACTACTAAAGGAGTTGTACAGCTCGCTCAAGATCAAGGGAATCAGGACCAGCCCATATCACCCGCAGACAGATGGGTTGGTGGAGCGTTTTAATGGGACACTCAAGAGTATGCTGAAGAAGTTTGTGAGGGAGGATCCGAAGGAGTGGGACAAGTTGCTTCCCTACCTATTGTTCGCATACAGGGAGGTTCCCCAGGAGTCAACTGGCTTCTCACCGTTCGAGTTGCTGTATGGACGTCATGTCAGAGGCCCCCATCCAGGTTATCCGGGAGAGCTGGGAAGGAGCGGACCAGAGTAGCGAAAGTGTCATCTCACATGTGCTGAAGGTGAGGGAAAGGATGGCGGCGATGACGGAGGTGGTGAGGGACAACCTGCGGGCGGCACAAACAACCCAGAAGTTATGGTACGACAAGAGATCACGCGCCCGCGAGTTCCGCCCGGGAGACCAAGTCCTAGTACTTCTACCCTCGAGCAAGGTGAAGTTGGAAGCTGAGTGGCAGGGGCCTTATACAGTGGCCTGTCGCGTGGGCCGTCGATTACGAGTTGGAGACCCCGGAGAAACGGAAGAAGCTCATGATTCTACATGTTAATCTGCTGAAGAAATGGTACCAACCAGCCCCGGCGTGCTTGGCCACCTTTGATTCAGACACTGAAGAGGATTGGGAGGATGCTCAGGAGGTGTCACACCTCCTGGGCGGGAGCGAACCTGACTCCGCAAAGTGGAGAGACGCAGTCGTGGATAAAGACTTAAGTGATGAACAGCGTCAGCAGCTGGATGACCTGCTACGAGAGTTTGCCGACATCTTCCAAGATAACCCAGGGCGTACTACCCTGACGGAACACCACATCGACACTGGCAATTCTAAACCGGTACGACAAAGGGCATACAGGGTCGCCCAAGCCCACCGTGAGAAGATGCGGGAAGAACTACAAAAGATGGATGGGAATGGAGAAGAACACCCGGTGGTGTACACCAGTAGGAAGCTCCTACCCCGGGAGCAGAATTATTCCGTACCCGAGAAAGAATGCCTGGCGATCAAATACGCAGTGGAAAACCTGCGCTACTACCTACTGGGCCGGGAGTTCGAGGTGGTGACAGATCACCACCCCTTGAAGTGGCTTGATGAAATGAAAGACAAGAATCAACGCCTGACGCGATGGAGCTTGTGTCTGCAGCCCTACCGATTCACGGTGACACACCGGGCGGGCAAGGCCCATGGAAATGCAGATGCACTGTCCCGAGCTTGAGACACAAACCTAGGAGTTGTTACCAATGGTTCGAAGTTGGAACACTTTTTAGTCAAGTTATTCTGTTCCTGTGAACATTATTAAGAGTTAGCGGTGTCTAATTCGGAAAGGACTGACAACCATGGAGACTTTAGTGAAATATAGAGATATAGTTGAGATGCATGCCCAAGTAGTATCCGTTCTTTTTTTTTAGTTGTGTATAATGCATGTGGACCATCTGACCAGTAATACGACGATGTGGATTGTAATTAATGAGGACCTAGAGTTTAGAATGGTGATTGAAATGAGTGTTTCAATCAGAAGAAACGGGAGCAAATGTGATGGGATCCAATCGTTTGTACCAGTTTGGCCCAAGAATGTGAAGGCGAGGTCAGTCTAGAGTGGAGACCTAGAGAGGGAGGTCCTGGTGGTATCTGTCGTAGGATAGGAAGTTGATTAAACAGTTCAAGTTCGGACTCTGTGACTCGGCTCATCATCTGACACAGTTCTACTACTTTAACTGACATTCAGCAGACGGACACAATAGGGTAGTGTACTGTTTAACATGCGCTGTGTTCGGCACTTAAACTGTGCCAGTTTCGTGCTGTTCCTGAGTGTTCTATTATGTACATCCCCCCTTTGTGCTGGCAACCAATTACGGTATTTCTCACTACTTGTGAGAGAACGAGCAGACCTCAGGCACAGTTCATCACGTCTAATCTACTAAGTCCAGTAGTGTCCAGGGCCGTGTGATAGCAGTCATATTCCGACCCAAGTATTACTCTAAGTGATCGTTTCTGCACTCGTTCTATCTTCTGCGACTGTTCTCTGGTCAGTCCAGGGTGCCATATCACGCATGCGTACTCCAGCACAGGCCGCACAAACCCTCTTGGCAAAGGTTATTAAGACCTTAGATGTTTATTGTGTTTGGTACTTAGTATTCTATTTTGGGCAGGAAAACCCGCAAACTTATTTGGTCCCTTACGTAAATGGGCATTGGGATTGTCCAATAACAGACACAAAGGGTTTGACTGAATCGTCTTTATTTTCATCCACTGCACACAAACTAAATCTACAACAATGCCAGCTTGGATTGTAAACAATGCCATCAGAAGAAAACAATGCATCGTGATTTGAGCTCTGATATAATATTCGTTATATTTTGCGCATCGTCTATTTTATTAATGGTAACAAGTCACAACTCAATCTATTAGATACTTTAGCAGACCCACAAAAATGACTTGCATATTGGGTCAAGGTAGCCTCCTTCGCAGACTTGTTGGGTGGCGGCTTATTACTCCGTGAAGGAGGTCAGGACCTCCGGACGGAGTGTTGTAATCGGCTGATTTTTCATGTTCGCAGTCAAAACACTGGGTTCTCTTTGTGTAATCGGCACGCAATTTTATACGCCGTCTGCGGGCATGCCCGTGTTGATGCACGAATGTGTATTTTTGCCGTTGCTGCTTTCGCGGTCAATGTAATATCGCAGACGCACCCCTACAATTACGAGGCGAATTGGAATGGTCCAGAAAAACGCGTTGTTTGGAATAGCAGTGGGGTTCAAAAAAGTTCATGCAGATACGGGGTGGTTTTTATAAGTGGTTCCAGATGTTTTTGCCCATGGTTAAGAGATGCCAAGTTTTTTGGAAGATGTTCGCAGCCAAAACGCATTCTTCCGTACGTCGCATTTCTGTGTAATTTCGCATGTGGTGTTGCATTATGTCCGGGATGATGCACGTCTTTTTATTTTTACCGTAGCTGTTTTGATATTGGAGTAAATGCTTATTTTCGAAACATCCCCATTTCTTTGAAATGGTTTCGTCCGTTTATGCAACTGTTACTGCGCTAATGACGACCAGTCGCGCTGTCCTGATACACCGCGAATGTGCGAGTGTTCCCTGTAGACAGTCCCGGGAGTCATTTTTTTGCACATTCCAGGAGCCAAACCGAAATACGTTCATGAACCGAGTCCAAAAAACCGAAACGTGAAAATCGGATGATCGGACCTGATGTAAATTTCTCTTTCTATAGATTGTACACACAATACACACATCTTTAGATAATCTGGCCATGGCAAGGTTAAAAAAAAAGTACCCTGAATCATACTAGATTAGCGTAAATGCATGTTAATGCGTTACAAAACAGAAAAAAATTGTTCCCGGGTATTAATCTCTTGAATCACGGCGCTGAATATTGACGCAAAAATATTTCGGGCATCGCGCGCCCTTCCCGCGTCACGTGTAGGCATCTCGCATCTCTGATTGGTTGTTGCGTCTTAAGATGACTGAGCCGACGCGCGTTTTAAACAATTTTTTCTTTGTTCGATTTATCACACTTCACAGAGAATTGTCGCCAATGGCTACTTCTTTTTGTTGCAATATATAATACTTCACGGAGAATTGTTGCCTATGGCTTCTTGTTTCTTTTCTGTGAGCGCCGAGAGAGTTTGGCCGCGTAGAGACGGTTTCGCGCCCCAAACGGGATTTTGTTGAGTGGATATGCCTTGGTTTTCGGGAATGGTTGGCTTTTCACCGACGGGTTGATCGGCCACCGCTAGAAAGTTGGCTCGTCGAGCAACGGGACGTGAACATCTCCCTGCCCTGGCCGATGGCGTTTATTGTGGAAAGTTCGCACATCCATGCCAAACGTTGATAAGTGTTTTTTAAAAGTGTTTTTTTTATTAAAATAGCCCTTTTTGGTCGCCGAATGCAAGCAGACTTGTTTGGGGCGCGAAACCGTCTTTCCGCAGCAAAACTACTTCGTCGGCAAAAATCGTTCCTCCGCGGAATAACTGGCGTCGCCAGCCCCCAAGTCTGCGAAGGAGGCTAGTTTTTAATTGTGCTGTTAGGGTTTATTGATGCACTTAACTTGCACTGGTCCATGGACTCATACATGTAGATATGAGTCGAGTGTAGACATGTTCGTGGGTGGGTGTATGGGGATTTTTATTTGCTGCATTGACTGGACCTATGTGAAGGAAACGTAAACGATGGGCCGGGAATAATACTTCCTTAATTCTGAGTGTTACAACAGAGAGGTAAAATTTTGCTGGTGTAGATAATTTTTAATGTTACCTGCACCGTACCAGTGCAGTTATATTATGCATAAAAAGTGTTTCGAGCCTTGCCTTGTTATACAAGCAGCTTCTGTGGGTCCAATTTCTATTTAGGATGATTTTCTATATCACCTGTATTCCTTAAAATATAACAAGGAAACAAAAAAAAAAACAAGCAAAACATTTTATACACTGTCCCACCGGAGGGTAGGATACAAAAAGCTAAGCTATGGGATAAAATGATATAAGTAATAAAACAACACAACTATAATACTACATCACTTATCAATCTGAATAAGCTGTTCACCGATTGAGCTATGATAGTGCACTGAATGTCAGTTTTTGCCATGGGCTATATTTGGTCCCCCAGGCCACACCGATTTAATCAATTGGTTCTCTGATTCACCCGTTTCATTTTTGCTTTATTTAAAAAATCAGATCCTGAAAAAACTCTAAAAAGCTCATATTTTGGGCCAAACGGTTGAGGAAAGCTCCTTGTCTCCCTAGTTGTGACAGTTTTTCCATGTATCCATGCAGTGGTTTCAAATTGTTAGAAATTTCAAAATTTATTGTTTGAATTATACACAAGTCTGGTTTGAATTATACACCATGGGTCCTATCTTTAGCTATCAGAGGATGTCCAGGTTTGTTTTCAATACTTTTTCGCCCTGTCGCTTCAAATTCATTCTGAAAAATCCGAGACCCAACAAATCAAGTTGATATAGCTTAAATGGGTATTGTACCTAACAATAGTTAGGAGTTTGATTGGATTGGCTTTTATCCACTATATACAAACTGAAACTGAGTTTAATTGTTCATTCAGGGCTCAATATACTCACATGATACAATATACAGTTGTACCTAAAATTATGGTATCTAAAATACGTAGCATTGGTGCTGATTTCAAAACATGGTTATGATCTGGTTATGTTTTCGGTTGTCTGTTAATCTAAAAATAAGTAAAAACATTTGATTGAATTAAGTACATTTCTGTTCTTGATCTCCGTACGTAACAGCACTCGGAAAATCATTGATGTTTTGCATTTTATCAATCGCAAAATCGAAAAAAAAATTGTAAATTTTTCTTTGGGCTGAAACTTTGACCCATCTTAACTTAAGGTCCCTTGAGGAACAATTCGACTTGAAACGATTATGTCTCAGTCATGTTGTGAGCTGACCCTCTTCAAGGAGACCACCTGTCCAAGGCGCCCACTTTTTCCGGTCCACTATATGGACGCCTTGAACAGGCTTAACTGTATATTCTATCCGCCCCACAAGCAAGAAAAAATAACAGTTATTATACATATCATATTGAATGTTCTTAATGATACATACCAAAAAAAAAGAGTTCCATGACCTCATATCTTCGATCGTCTAATGGCTGAAACATCATTAAAGGTTTTTCATCGATTATGAAAATAATGTCCTCATTTGTCTAAATTGTCAAGACCTAGACACCTCGATCCTAAAATTCATTTATAGCTGAAGTCTTGAGTTATCATGCTAAACCACATACAAAGCAAACATACATTTACATAGAAGCATACATGTACAAACAAATGACACCAAAAACATAACCTTCTAGGCAAAGGTAATTCAATAAAAAATGCATTTTTAGTTACTGTTTGGTTTGGTTGTGTTGGATGTTTTCTTCAGGTCATTCTTTGTAGCCTGTGCAAATTTTGATTTTCTAGTCCGTATAATATTCCTTGTTTTGTAAGTAAGTTGTCCATACTGACATTTTTGTAGGGTTGCTATGTATACGAGATGGATTGTTCTTGTTATCCATTATCCAATTTCATGACAATAAAGCATTAGTTTAATTAGATAATATCAAATATATTTCTCCCAAATTGTATTTTTCTTTGTCCATTGTATCTTACCCTTGTTCTAGATTTGAAACAAGCCATGGGAAATCTTGTTTCATTAAAGAAATGTCAAGCTTTTTGTTGATAAACTCAAAAGCAAATCACTGAAACAATGAAGCAAATTTTTACATCTAAAGAAAATGCTTGGGCTTTGGCATTTACCAGGGAAGATCTAAGGGGGGGGGGGGTCATTGAATCATTTATGCAGATATAAAAAAGTTATTTAAGGTATCTTGAGTCAGAACATTTACCAATATCATTTCCTCTTGTTTCTTGCCTACTGAGATATTTAAAAGGAATCAATACCAGTCCCAAAAAAATAGCCAGGCAGGCATTTGTGAAATATCCTTAATTAACTTATATCTAACTGCCCATGTGAAGAAATTGAAACAAAATGCAATGACGGTAATAACTGTGTCAATCTTAGCAATTTCCACCTCAATAAGGACATCTCAAAATCCCAAGTCAAGGTATATATGTAAACAGATGTCATCGTCTTTTCATGACTTTAATAATTTGTCAAGGAGCATTGTTTGACTGTAATGATTTTGACATTAGGAGATCGAAGCATTAATACTAAAAACCTTCTCCTTGATGAAGTATAATGGTTGCATGCAGGGAATAGGTAGAAAATTACTCGGCATACCAGCAAGAAATCATCTTGCCTCTTGTTGTCTTCCACATTGTTCCTGTTGATTGAAAGAACAAGAAGTGCGTTTAGGCAAGATGTACTAAAGGACATGTGCCTCTTTCTCATTGAAATGTGCAGAAATGTTGTCGACACTCATTAAGATAAGATGTATTACTTTCTTTACCTTCCCACTACTACACTATGTTTCGCCAAATGTACCCCAACACTAGGTATGGTTGATGACTTGGGAGAAATTGTAGCCGCAGGTTGGATTTCTCAACCTTTATACCATTTGCAGAGTTCTGTAACCTCCGTTACAGCTCAAGTCAGGCGGTCATGAAATTTGAATAGAACAAGGATCTCTATATGATGTTCTTGGATAAAACACATATAGTACAAGACATTGCCGCTTTCTAATTTTTTGTTGGTTTCTGGGTTTCTAAGGGAAGAAGGCAGGAGTTTTCGCTATGATTTGTCACTTGGTGAAGAAAAAATTTATACTATTATATAAAAATTTATATTATTTAGACTGAGACAAAAAGTGAGATATTGTTACGTCATTTACCTGTATTCTGTAACATAACATTTCAATGAGAACGAGCCATGCTGCAAAAGTATATCCATAATGTACATTTTACATAATAATATCAATATTCCTTTGCCTTTGTTTTTGTTAGTTTTAGTCACATGGTTTGATGTGCCGTCTACATCATGCAAATCTGTCTAAAGAAGTGTTTAATTAAGTAACTAATATGGTGAAAGCCCCCTAAAATTCAAAATCTACAAAAAGGCAACATGAATTATAGAATTCACTACTAGTATGTACTAAAATAATTCTTTTTAGCTTGAATATATGAATGAAAGGATTTCCGATTCAAAATAGAAGGAAAAAGAGGCAACTAGAGACAAATTTACTGCGAGAGAAAAAAAAAATGAAAATCCTACTTTCTCATTCTTTGTGGTATTTCAGCTGTTTAGTCGGCTTTCACCATTTTCATGGGTGTTGACATCTGTTGTGCACCTTCACATGGCTTAAATGTTTTAGCAGTCTTCTGGACCAGGTCAAGAACGGCCTGAAGTGGGCGTGGAGAATCTTCAGCAGGCTTAGCTAGTGCAGTATCCTGAAGGGAGAAGACGTTATTTAGAACTAGAAGACAAAATTTAACGGCAAATAATACATGCGTCATTAAGTAATTATGTTTCCCTCTTTGTACATGTGTCAGTGATATTTTTTGTGCAGTAATGAATATTAACAGCGGATCATACATATACATGTAGGTTGCATAAAGATTATGGGGCGTGTTCTATCAGGCATAACCTGACGTCAGAGAGAGGGAGAGAGAGAGATTTAAAAAAGTGTGTGTGGAGCAAATATATGTATCATGTGGATTATGTGATTATGTGTAAATCAGCGCTATAAAAAAAGCTGCGATTACGCGGTTAATTTTTGACCAATAAACTATTTGATAGATAGATGATTTGCAATTTTGCCTTCCATACAATATTTCCTCCGATCCAGAAGGCTACCGAAGCCATTCTTAGGTCTTAATTCGAAATTGTAAACAAAGAAATTTCTTGGGAAAAACCTTTGTTTACGGTGAATTTACCTTAGTTAGTTTCTAAAGGTTTTATGCTCAGGTCCTGCCAGGCCAATGAAAACTTACTTCTGCTTTTCTGTTCTAAAATACTTGTTTAGATGATGAAAGGTGATTTCTCAAGAATCAATAGACATACAAACACGTTAGTCCAGACTAATAATTATAGTAAGAATAGCACATTCAATTTTACTATTGATGAAAATACTTACATAGTCCTTCATCAGGGACAGGGCACGGACATTCTTCCACACCTTTTTTGCTTCCTTTTCGAACCGGTTCACGTTAGACTCGAGTTCCTCAGCATCTTCCGACACAACCTCAATACAACGAAGCATTTTCTTCATTTGCTGATCATGGTAGTGCTGAAGACCCCCTGCCTTTTCTACCATTTTTGAGTCCTCCATGTAGTGCACTATCTTTCCTGCCAGCTCCTCAATTTCCTGCCAAGCCATCTTCTGCTTGCTTGCCTCGGTATTCATGGCGTCTAGTTGCTTAATCTGAATCTCTTTCAGGGCTTCATCAATTTTCTCTAGTTCTGGAAGTCACAATTTGAAATTGTAAAGGTTATATTTACAACTGTAAGTGCCATTTTTAAGGCCCTTAATGTAATGAGACTTTTACGCATACAGAAAGTATCGTAATGAATTTATTGCATACCAAGTATACAAGTCATAACACATTATGTAATATACTGCTATATATGCCAGCTATATATAGCAGGCATATTATGAGACTTATTTATCTACCTGCATGATAGCATTCAAGCATTGAATGCATACATATATGAAGTTGACATAATGTTATTATGCAATTAGACAAATTTAAGATACTTACCTGGCGGCTGTTTACCAATGTGCCAGGTTAGTCCACCAGATGTTCCAGCAACCAAACCAGATACTAATGTAAAAGCCTTCACTCCGGTGACAATCTCCTTTCCTGCATAGCATGCCCATGCACAATGCAATCCTCCACCAAGACAAGCAACGAGGCATGCTGCCGCAATTGATCCAGCTATGATATAATTTATAGTCAAAGTTTCCTCTTTGTTAGGTTTGTCTGCCAGCAAGGTTGAGATTTTTTCGCGAGACTTGGTAATATCTTCCAGGAATGTGGTGAATTTCTCAGTGATCCCTTTACAAGCCTCGTAGCGCCTCTCGCCCATTTCATGCACTTCTTTTGTGGCTTCTTTTATCCCCTTGAAGGAATCACCTTTGATACAGAAAAGAAATCTGGTAAGAAGATTGCGAAGAGGAAGAAGAGGCAATTCTATGTAATTTGCATGTATAGCAGTACTATTAAGACTACTTCGTCTGATAATGAATTGTACATGCTGCTTTTCATACACTACTTGTTTATGGAAACTAATGACACCCCGGTTTATACATCCTTAAATCCATCTTTACCTCCGTGAACAAGAATTCGGAGATCTCACACCTCCATGAAATATATGAGTTTTTATAAATGTTTTTTTTGGTCTCATTGACTATTAAAATTATGTCGTAATTAGCATAATCTAGTTTAATATGTGATTCTATAAATTCAAATGACAATATTTTTTGTGTAAAGTTCCTCTACTTTGTCATGCTTTATTTCAACATGTCCTCATTAATTATGCAAATGACCTCCGCATTAACATAATATATGCATAGTGGTGTTAACCTCTAAGTAACTTACACATGTTACAAGGCATTTAAGTCCCATCATTCACCAATAAGGAGTCACAGAATTTTCACATTGATTATGCAAATTAGATTATCATTTGCATAATTGGTATCTGTTGATGTTCCGTCTGCCACATTAAATAGATTACATGTATAAAAGTACTACTATATAAAACACTGTAATTATAGAATTTTCTCATTAATTATGCAAATTAAGTCCTCATTTGCATTTTTTGCATTTAATCATGTAAAACTCCCTCTCAGCTACCTACACACCAGAAATGATGAAAATATGTTGTTCCTATTTGAACTTATTGGCTTTTAAACATTTCGCCAGAAAGTGCCCTGCAGTTCCAGAACAAGCTGCTAGGGGAACCAAACTCACACCACTTATTTCTTAGAGTAAAATCTGTGACCAAAATGTCAAGACCATAGCATGTTCAGAACAAAAGATACAAAAACCGGACGTTCTGCTGCAGTTCCAAGGTTATCCACCAGGAGGCCCATATTTGACCTTGACCTTTGTCTTCCTAAGACTTACCATCATACCAAATATGATCATAATCCATAAGGGGGTTATGAAGTTATGCTGACTACAAATGTGTGGAAACACAAACAAACACACACAGACAGACACACAGACAGACACGCCAAAAACAATACCTCCATTTTTCATGGAGGTAAAATTGGAGACACTGTTTTTGGCGCGTCTCTGTGTGTGCGTGTGTGTGTGTGTGTGTGTGTGTGTGTGTGTGTGTGTGTGTGTGTGTGTGTGTTTCCGCACATTTGTAGTCATCATAACTTCATAACGCCTTTATGGATTGTTATGATATTTGGTATGATGGTAACTCTTAGGAAGACGATGGTCAAGGTCAAATATGGGCCTCCTGGTGGATGACCTTGGTACTGCAGTAGAACTTCCGGTTTTGGTATCTTTTGTTCTGAACATGCTATGGTCTTGACTTTTGACATTAAACATACTATATGGCAAAAATTGGATCATGATAAAACATGTTTATTTCAAGTTTTAATTTTATAAAAAAAGGTGAATACTTACGCAGTCCTTTGATCTTGTCCTGAATTCTCTCCCTCTCTCCACTGTTAAGCTGCTCAAGTTGTTCAACTCGAAAGCTGTCTTTCATCAGTTGCCGAACATCTTTTATACCTTTATCCTCGAAATAGCTCCCATACTTCTCTAACCCAAGCTGTGCCAGGATGTCATTGACTGTACCATCTCGCACAGTCTCAAGAACTTTCTTCACGTTTCCAAGGTTATCCTGCAATATCTCGTGGAAGTTTCTGTAAAAGCAAAACAGGGTGAATTTAGTTCTGTTCAGTGTCGGACACATTGATTGTACTGGCTTAATCATTAACTAATGGGCTGAATTAGCTGGCTCCCTGGTAAATGTTCAGAACATCATCATTAATTAACAGCTTGGATTCTAGTTTACTGTGAGAACTGTTCCAAGGGGTTTACGCGGAACAGCTCGCGGGATTTCGAGGAAGATTGCGGGGGGTTTTGGGAGCGTCGCGGTGCTTTTACGGGAGGCCGATGTTCGAAAAATATGCGTCCCCCATTAAAAGGGGACAGCATGATTCCAGCCCCTATTGGAATATATGGAAAACATCTAAGAACTGAGCTGTCAAAAATCACCTACTTGAGTGTTCAACTATTGCAAACACATATTGACAGGGTAGTCCAACTTCCAAATTGTCCATTTAGTCCAAAAATTTCACTTTTTGACCAGCGATACATGGCACGGCAAATGCAAACACTGGCAGCATGACCTCTGACCCCCTTGAAGACCACCAAAAGACAAGAAGATGGGATTAGTTTTAGAACCTACCAAGCAGCCAAAACAACCCTAACAGCCAGTTTTTTCAAGTTAATAGAAATAGAAATAACTCTCCAGCTGGAAAATGCCAGCATTTATCCACACATACCAAGAAAAAGGCTGTTTTCAGTTGGTTTGGCTGCACTCAATCAAAGGGGTCATTTGGTGGCCTTTGCCCAAAATCGGTCCCCTTCCCGTGGTGCGCGTGGCCTAAAAAGTACAAAGGCCCACAGCTACAATAATACTAATAGTCTGGAGGACTGTCTTTCTTTTAAATTCTTCAGACGCTAATGTGTCAATTTTTTTTTACTTGAACATGCTTATGACAGGTAGCTTTTCCTGTCAGGAATAAGTGGGAATAGGAATTGTGGGAAATAACCGGGTAAGTTCATCTTAGAAGCTTCCTTTTAAAATTGAACTCACAAAACGCATTGTATTAATACAAATCTAAATTCATTAGAAGAAAAAAAGAAAACCAAGGACCGTGCGGCCCATATAGGAATTCTAGGAAGGGGGAACACATATTCCCGGGTACCCGGGATTTTTGTTTCCCTCCTCTAAAATGTCAACAAGTTCATCTTAGAAGCTTGCTTTTAAACTTGAACTCACAAAACGCATTGTATTAATACAAATCAAAACTTAATTAGAAGAAATAAAAAGAAAACCAAGGACCGTGCGGTCTATATAGGAATTCTAAAAGGGAATATGTGTCCCCTTTCTTAGAATTCCTATATATATATATAGACCGCACGGTCCATGGTTTTCTTTTTATTTCTTCCAATGAAATTTGAATTGTATTAATACATTGCGTTTTGTGATTTTAAGTTTCGAAACAAGCTTCTAAGATGAATTTGTTGACAATTTAGAGGGGGGACCGAAAATACCGACTACACGGGAATATGTGCTCACCCTCCTGGAATTCCTATATAGTCCGCACGGTCCTTGGTTTTCCTTTTATTTCTTCCAATGAAGTTTTGATATATATCTATATATTGCGTTTTGTGATTTGAAGTTTCAAAACAAGCTTTTAAGATGAATTTGTTGACATTTAAGAGGGGGACTAAAAATCCTGACTACTCGGGAATATGCGTCCCTCCTCTTAGAATTCCTATTTGGGCCGCACGGTCCTTGGTTTTCTTTTTATTTCTTCCAATGGTGTTTTGATTTATATTAATACATTGCGTTTTGTGATTTTAAGTCTCAAAACAAGCTTCTAAGATGAATTTTTTTGACATTTTAGAGGTTTCAGAAGGGTGGACTGAAAATCCCGACTACCCGGGAATATGTGTTCCCCCCTCTTAGAATTCCTATATAGTCCGCACGGTCCTTGGTTTTCTTTTTCTTTTTCCAATGAAGTTTTGATTTGTATATACATTGCGTTTTGTGATTTTAAGTTTCAAAACAAGCTTTTAAGTTAATCTTGTTGACATTATAGAGGGGGGACCGAAAATCCCGGCTACCCGGGAACATGTGTCTCCCTCTTAGAATTCCTAGACCGCACGGTCCTTGATTTTCTTTTTATTTCTTCCAATTGGAGTTTCGAATTTGTATTTATACAATGCGTTTTATCAGTTCAAGTTTGAAAGCAAGCTTCTAAGATGAACTTGTTGACATTTCAGTGGGGGGACCGAAAATCCCAGCTATACCCCGGGAATATGTGTCCCCCTTCCCACAATGTTTTGTTTTTATTTCTGTCCTTGAAACATTTGAGTTCTATAAAGTTTCCAAATATGCACTAATGCATGAACTAACTTTTGTTAGTTCTAGTTGAAACTCAAGCTTCTAAGATGCACTTGTTGGCTTTTCACTGAAAATCCTGGGTGCTAACGGACCTGGATTTTCTTTTGATTTCTTCCTATAAAGTAAGTTAAGTTAAGATGAAAAGCAAGCTTCTTAGAGGAAAATAGGAAGACTTCTTGTCTTTCTGCTGATGGGACCGAAAATTACAGCTAACCCGGGAATATGTTTCTCCCTGTTTAAGTTTCAAGTGGATCAAGAAAAGAGTCCCCAACCTTCTATATCAAATACCCTATCTACCCCAGGGATATGTGTCCCCTCTTTATTACCTTCGCCAAGAAGGTTATGTTTTCAGAGGCGTTCGTGTGTGTGTCTGTCTGTCTGTCTGTAAACACGATAACTTGAGAAGGCTTACATGGACTGACTTGATATTTGGTAGGTGGGTAGGTCTTGATGAGACCTCAAAATGATTAGATTTTGGGCCACCTGGCGGCTTGTCATGGTACTGCAGCAGAACTTCCGGTTTTGATATCTCAAGATCCAGACATGCTAGGGTAACCAAATTTAGATGGTAGATAGCTCTTGTGCTGGGGATGAAGTGACATGAGTTTGAGCCCCCTAGTTGCTTGCTCTAGAACTGCAGGGGGGTTTAAAGGACAAATGTTTGAAAGAGGATAACTCAAGAACCGATTGATGGATCATCGTGATTTTTGGTATGTAGGTAGCTTAAGTGATGCTTTACATAATGATATTACAATTATGCAAATATTGATGTAATTTGCATAATTAATGAGGAAATTCTATAAATCA
>NW_017804089.1:28624-47921 GCF_001625305.1 Branchiostoma belcheri
GGATCCTGAGCGCTGGTTTTACAACCAAATGATCTGAAATTCGGTATAAGGGTACCTTGAACATGTGTTTACAGAATAGCAGTCACATGTTTGGCATACACAATTTCCAAATGACTCATTTAGGGGACTTTAATGGCTATTTTCAGCCAAAAAAGGGGCCAAAAGTGCTGTACCCGTTCCACGTTCGATCTAAAGAATGCCCGTTCTATCTGCCGTTGGCCATCGAACACATCGAACATTGCGGGTTACCTGAGGTCACGTTGCACGTAAGTCGTGCACAATGACCCACACATTCAATTTTATGTAACGTTACCTAGATTTTTACGTCATCAGTCATCTACAATCACGACGAGGGAATATGCAGACCATCCTAATCCTGGGTGCCGCAAAGTTTTTCGGAAGGTATGTGTAACTTGTAAGAAAATATTCGTCACTCCCGGCGGCACAAGAACTCATGCCGACTAAATGGTTCGCTACCTGAGGACTTTCCACAACCATGATGATATTATACTTATATTAGAAAGGAATATGTTATAGATCAATCATGTTGAAATGATAATTGTAATACATGGTTCTATTTAATATCGGTAGTTTTGTTTCTTATTTTGATGGGGGAAACTGTCAGGGGGACCATGGGGGGACGCAAACCGATATCGGCGCACTTCCGGGTGCATAACGCCAAAATTTCTCGACGTTTGTGTAAAAATGACCACTCATTTGCCGCCTCCGGTAGCGCGATTATATCGTGCCGAAGTCAGCGTCAAACGTCAAAAAAGCCGCGTAAAAATATACATGTAGTTGCAAAACACATTTCCAGCCGCGCTCAGCAGAGCTTCGCTGTCACAAACAGCACGGACGGACCCTGCATGCTTCATTAACATATGCAAGTAGCAAAGCACTGCTACGCTCTGATTGGTTCACCTTTGATGACCTGCGCTCTGATTGGCTAGAACGAAGCCGGCTGCATGCCGGGGCGCGCGAAGTGAAGAGAACTCGAGCCACATGTTTACGCTGATTTATACCTTATTTCTACGACTAATTAGCAACATCCTAGTGACGAAATGCGTACTCAAAAGAATTTTTTTCGGGAATAAATATATATGTACATGTGGGATTGTGGTGCCTTTGGCGTTATTTTGTTGGTCACGTACAACGTAATGTAACACGGAAGTGCACGGAGTCGGACGATTATGGAGTCGCGGCACGGCTTTCCGTCCGGTCCCACTCTAAACAAAAAAGGACATAACAAAACTCACCAAAACTGGCCTAGAATTAGCCATAAAATGTTTGCAGGCACGTGTAAATATGCTGCCTTTTTTCGAGTGTTATAGGCATTTTCCGCGATGTTTTTGCACATCCCTAACGTTACCTCACGCCCGCCGCCTATTACAATGTACGGCGGACCGTAGCCGTGGACGACTCTGTAACCCTTTTACGTCATGCTACCGGCAATTTTGAACGTTGAAGAGTTGAAAATAACGACGTAATCTGTCGTAAACTCAGGGTCCGACCTGTTTTGCGGGCCCATTCCTGAATTCAAAATGGCGCCGATCGCCGATGATTTGTATGGAGTTACGTGTTCCGAGGCCGTGTTGTGGTTAAATGCTGCGTTTGTTTAGGGTCTTATCCCCCCGGCCCGGCAGGTGAGTGCGTCGGGAAGCCAGGGACACCAAAAAACCGGGGCCGGCCCGTTGCATGAGGCCCGGCACGGCAAAGGTTGGTTTTGGCCTATGGATCGCACCACGACTATGTACCCGGCATTATCATGCAAAAAGGGTTACAGAGTCGTCCACGGCTAGGCGGACCGGGGCATTTATAACTTCAGATCATCTAGGATTGCATATTCGGTGGTAAAGTAAGTAAACAAACAGAGAAAAACAGTAAAATAAAGTTGACAAACTATAGAAACGCTTGCCTGGGCAACAGTGACAAAAGAAAATATCGATCTAATTGATGCACCGGTGATCGTTAAAACGTTTTAAACGTTACAATATAGTAAAATGCATGCGCAGGCTAGATCAACGTTCCTTCCGCTGTTCCAGCAGTGCGCCGGTAGTAAATCATGCAATACTAGCGCGTTTGTAAACGGTAACCAGTTAGTAACGGAAAACTAACGAGTTAGAAATGCGATCATAGTAACGGTGGTGATTGTAACTATAACGGGAACGGTACTGTAGTAGTTTCATAGTATACACAAATCATGTATAGCATATTCAACATCTGATATTTGTAGTTGCATGGTATATGTATGATATATATAATCATGTCAATCATATGTAGATTATTCAATATATGAATGTAGTGTTTTATAGTATATGTAAGTCATGTACATCTTATTCAATATTTATGTATAGTGCCATAGTGCATTTAATTACCTTCGCCAAGAAGGTTATGTTTTCAGGGGCGTTCGTGTATGTGTGTGTTTGTGTGTGTGTGTGTCTGTAAACACGATAACTTGAGAAGGCCTTGATGGATTGTCTTGATACTTGGTAGGTGGGTAGGTCTTGATGCGACCTCAAAATGATTAGATTTTGGACCCCCTAGCGGCTTGTTATGGTACTGCAGCTGAACTTCCGGTTTTGATATCTCATGATCTAGACATGCTATGGTGATGAAATGGTGATGGTAGGTAGCTCTTGTGCAGGGAAAGAAGTGACGTGAGTTAAGGCCCCCTAGCGGCTTGCTCTGGAACTGCAGGGATAAATTGTTGAAAATATTCAAAAGGGGATAACTCAAGAACCGGTTGACGGATCGTCGTGATTTTTGGTATGTAGGTAGCTTACGTGATGCTTAATATAATTATGTGACAATTATGCAAATATGGATGTAATTTGCATAATTTATGGGAAAATTCTATAAATCAGCTGCATTCCATGATAGGACAATTGAAGCTTGTGACATTGGTAATTGACAACGAGAGAAACACAGGAAGATGTTGATTATGTTAATAATGACTTAATTTGCATAATTAATGAGAATATTTTATAATTATGTAATGATAACTGCCTGGAATTTCATACTTGTGGTATTTGAAAGTTAAATTGAGGTGAACATCATTAAACATAATTTATTCCAATCAGGACCTCATTTGCATAATTTATTAGGAAATGCTAGAATGCATTCTTTGTTAATATAAGACTGTCTTTTGGTTGAGATTATGATAAAATGATATAATGAAAATTAGGTTCCTATTTCTTAAATCAGGGGGAATAATCTAATCTAAACTTTGTCAGTCATAAAGATTAACATCATTTGGCGAAGGTATGAGATCGGGGAACTCTAGTTAATGTATAGTTCAATATGTATGTATGTATAGTTTTATAGTTCATCTATATATATTTACAAAGTTATGTATAGTTTCCTTTTCTTTGCAATTAGACCTTCAAAATGTATCAAATCTCATCATTGTTAGTATTTACATACCTGCTATAAGATTGTGCGATATATAAGAGTGATGTGAAATTTTGTAAGTAAAGCTGTCGAGATTCAAAGTGCTGATCTTGCATCTTTGTTATCAATTACATAGCTCTAATATAATTCATTTCTTTGAGAATCTTCCAGTTTTGCACTGGGGTGAGTTTGGAATAGTCCACTTTTGCGTGGGAGGGAGATGGACTGAAATATGCTGTATTTGCTCCCAAGCAAATGTCGGCCTTTCTAGTTTTTTAATATTTTCCGTCATGTTACCAATGTCAATACATTTGTTGTATTTGTTGTATATATACAGTAACAGGTCATATAGTGTACGGTTTCTCCTTCTAAATTTAGGTCACGAAAAGTCAACCTGTGGTTGTATTTGTTCATGCCCAAATTCTTTCTCTTTTGTTTTCATCCGTAAAGTGGGTATTATTTCATATCAGTCGGCCAGTGCGCCAAGGCGTACCAAATTCCATGGGAGCGTAAGGGAACGTTGATTTAAAAGCCTAAACAAACATCTGATTTCAAAGTTCCCTAAGGCCACACCGACTAAATTTTATGGATGACATCCTATTAAGACCCTCAAACTAGTGCGCGCGGGAGAATAAAAAAATTCCGGCCAAAAATAAAAATGATACTAAACCACAGGAATACAAAGCTGGTATTGTGAATTTGCGGCAGTACATAGCGACGTATACGACAAGCCGGCACATGCTTCAGTGGAGCTTCGGTAGCCTGGGTTGCCACGATTTTTGGTATGTAGGTAGCTTAAGTGATGCTTGACATAATCCGATGACAATTAGGCAAGTCAGGAGCTAATTTGCAAAATCAATGAGGAAATTCTATACATCTGCTTTGTCCGATGAAAGTACTATGAAACACTTGTGACATGTAATTGAGAACGGGAAAAACATCTGAGGATATAGATTATGCAAATGAAGACCTAATTTGATAATTAATGAGGGATTTTCATAATTTCATAGTTGTAACTTCTGGGAATTTCATAGCACATTTGGAAGTTAAGTGAAGGTGAACATTAACTAGAAAGGCCATATTTGCTTTGGAGCAAATACAGCGATGGGTTCACCACATTTTACGACATGGCAGGGAAAGAATGAGAAACACAAGGGAAAACAATGATTACATTGATATAACTATAATATGAAGTAACATACAACTAAAACAACAGTTGGATAGCTATTCCCTACTTTATTGGTTAGGATTTTTAATTGCATAATGCAAACTGTTGATTTTCAAAATAAATAAAAAAACGTTCATGCCCCGCATTCCAATGCTGGAGCAGAAAAGCTTGAAATACCTACCAAAACACTTGAATAAAGACATACTGTCAGTATGGAAATGCTCTGTGCAGGTGTTAATCAAGTTAAATCCCAACAGCCAATCAGCAAGATGTATAGAGGAAAGCTGCATGCCTATTGGTTGATGCCCTGCATTCCATTGTGATGACTCATGCCCAGACGTGGTAAACAGACACTAACACAGTAATACATTTGCTATAACACAGCCAAAAAACTCAAATAAAACCATTCTAAAAGCCTGTACCGCAAAAATTTAAAAAACGCCTAGGGGTATTTGCCCACTGTACCTCCATACCAAATTTCAGGACCTTAGGCCCTAAAATGAAGAAGCTGAATCCATTTAAAAATGGCAGGAGGAGAAGGAGGAGAAGAAGAAACATCAGAAAAAGCAATATGGGTTCACCACCACTTCGTGGTGTGGTGAACCCATAACTAGAAAGGCCGACATTTGCTTTGGAGCAAATTCAGCATGACTTCACCACATTTCACGACATGGGAGGGAAGGAAGGAGTAATACAAGGGAAAACAATTCTTTACATTGATATTACTATAGTATGAAGTTGCAACAGTTGGATAGCTATCCCTCACATTATTGGTTGAGATTTTTAATTGCATAATGCAAACTGTTGATTTTCACGACAAAAAGAAGCGTTTATGCCCTGCATTCCAATGCTGGAGCAGGAAAGTTTTACATTAATACATCCCTACCCCAAAACACTTGAATAAAGTTCATACTGTCAATATAGCATGGCTTTGTACAGGTGTTAATTGAGTTAACCCAATCAGATCTGAACAGCCAATCAGCAAGGAGAATAGAGGAAAGCTGCATGCCTATTGGTTGCCTGCTCTACATGCCATTCTGATGACTCATGCCTAAGTATGGTAACACACTGCTATAGCACATGTAGTATAACACAGCCGAAAAGCTCAAATAAAACCATTCTAATAGCCTGTATCACAAAAATGAAGAAAACGCCTAGGGGTTTTTGCCTACTCTAACTTCATGCCAAATTTCATGTTATTTGGCCCAAAAATGAAGGAGTTGAATCGATTTAAAGAAATGGCAGGAGGAGAAGAAGAAACGTGAGCGAAAACAATATGACTTCACCACTAGGTGGTGAAGTAATAATAAACATAATTTATGTATATCATGACCTTATTTGCCTAATTTTTGAGGTAGTGCTATAATAGCCTTTTGTTAAAATAAGTCTGTCATTGGGTGGAGAATATGACCAACTGATATACTCCATGCAAATGAGGCTCTTAGTTACAAAGCCAATGATTAAAATTATATAATTCGTCAACCGCAAGGGTTAACATCATTTGGCGAAGGTATAAGATCGTGGAACTCTTGTATTCAATCTATTTTGCTGGAAAAGCAGTCAAGTGCCTCCTTAGCAACGTCCCTAGCAACGGTTTTCCCAACACAAGGCCTGTGGGAATACATATTTTAGATGCTCATATCTCCTGATAGGAATTGCTGAAACTTTATGATTTAAAGCTCAAAATTTAGGGAAATCAGATAAATGCAGGCTAAATATATGACAGATTTTGAGTAAACATTACATTTTTTTACTAATTTCTAAAAAAAAACATTCAAATTTCAAAGGGACTCATCACTTTCGGAAATGGCATCGAAACAAATTTAACATTTTTGTAATCCACGGTTCGTGTTTTATCAGTCCATCAAGTTACATGGAAAAATAGCCATATTTGATTACTAGTATTTACCACTCCCCAGTGTTTTACAAAATATGGATAGATGCTGTCATTATTTGTGTAAATGATTTGTTGTATGGGGATGGATCATTTCTAACAACCAATGACTTACATAATCTATATGGTATAACCATGGATTCAAAGAAAATAATGAAATACAATTCTATAAGAGTGGCCATACCTAAAAAGTGGAAAGATATCATAAAAAACATTGGAAGAAAATGCACCCCTGACAACATTATTGAATATACCGAAAAGATACATCCCTTAACAACAACATGCAAACAAGTATATGATATTCTTATTCAGAAACAAGTTGTGCCTCCAAGTAGAGAAACAGAAATTATACACAAAATTGGTAAAGACAACATCAAGAGAGCCTATACTGCTGCTTTTGTCGCTACAAGGGAAACCAAATTACAATGTTTTCAGTATAAGATTATCCATCACTACCTGGCTACAAATAGTTGGCTAAGAAAAGCAAACCTGGTACAAACAGATCAATGTAACAAATGCACAGATAAGCACACTATCGAACATTTACTTTTGTATTGTAAAGAAGCAAAAAACTTTTGGAAAGAGTTCTGTTACTGGTGGAAACGATGTACCAAACAAGACTTATTCGTAGACGAGAAGATGATTATTTATGGTATAATTGATAGCCCTAGCCATGTTAGTGCACTTGCACACTGTCTTCTTACCGCTAAATATTGTATATACACATGTTTCATAACAAATTGCAAACCAAAACTCTCAATTTTTAAGCACAGACTAAATAAAATTATAGAAGTAGAACACAATGAACAATGGGAACTTTTTATGTGATATCATTATATATGGACAATCCCCAGATAACGTTACCTTAAAAAAAAACTGTTTTTGATTGTTATGTATCATCCCACACGATTGTACATGTATGTCAATTATATACCTCTTTTTAATGTAACATTGTGAATATTAATAAAGTTTTGGAAAAAAATTTACCAATCCCCCCTGCATTAAGTGCAAAATGACGTCCATGTGAGGTCAAAGTTCAAGGTCAGATAACAAGGTCAAAGCTACCAATCTGCAATGTCTATCACACCAAAATATATTCCACAGACACCCTACTTTTCAATAACCATAATGAGAATTTGCCAGGCGGTACAAATATCTGAAATGAGGATCGATTTTTGCTGCAGCACCATAATAAGCCGCCAGGGGCCCAAATATGTACTAATCATCTTAAAGTCTTATCAAGACCTACTTAGTATCAAGACAATCTACCAAAAGTGTTCTCGAGTTATCGTGTTAACACATGAGACAAACTTACACACACAAACGCTACAGAAAACATAACCTTCCTGGCGAAGTTAAGAAGTGTCATTTAGGAAGTGGAGGGGCCGACACATGACGCCTCTGCTTGAAAGCTAAGTGAATCACAGCGGTCAGACAATGTTTCGGTCAGACAATGTTTACATCCTCGCACGCTCCGCCGCAGCGTCGAAAACAATAAGATCGTCAGCTTACCCACCCATTGTAGCTAGATCGCATGAGGGCTACGTGTAGGGCCAGAGTGTTACATGCAATACATAGATAGATCGCATGAGGGCTACTTGAGTTACACTGCATATCCTGGGAATGAGAGTAGACGGGGCGGGGTTAGATTGCTCTGACGAATCAGGGGACGACCTTCGCAAACAGACCTGGGTACGGGATGGCTGCTATTTTCCGTGGAGAATACCTAAATTCCCTCCGTGGCTAAGTTCCTTTTCGTGACTAACTCCCTTCTGGGCAAATTTAGAGAGGTAACGGTGCACTCTAGAGTCGCCAAAGAAAGGTACTTTGTATAGGTCTGTTTCAAATAGTGTATTACCACTGTGACAACATATTATACCCCATCAGTGTGGAAGACTTGGTAGACTAGCTTATCAAATTTATAGCTTTTTAACGGGGGGTGCCCTAACATCGGACGCTTTTTCACGCGCTCGAACTCACGGCATTCGCCAGTTGTCAAAGAGTGGTCAGGTTTTGGTGAATGAATTATGAGAACATTAATGTAAACAACATACTTGGATAAGAAATGCATTCATACTATACATGAGCCCTTCACGTTCCGTGTTACAAGCGACAAACTCTGTGAGACGTTTTCGTGAGGGTACCTTCGTGAATGCTACGCTAGACAGTTTGCCCTAACTTCGGACGCTTTCGTAATTTTGCTCTCTTCAGGCGTTGATGATAAAATTAAGTGAAGTAAAATATAAGAGTAGAATTTTATGATATTTTAGCTTTCTTTGGACAGTAAAATTGCGATTGTGTGCACTTCTCGTCTCACGAGAGGAGGGTAGTATCTAATGCAATCAGTCCGTGTTTCCACTGAAAACTCGGATTACGCAATCAATGCGGTCCCCGGGGAATCATGGGAAATGCAAACGACACCGGTGTTGACGATGTTTTTCACGTGTAGGTTTTCAACAAAACAAACACTCAGAGACACGCAGATTTATACCTTGTGTATGTGGCAGTGGTGTCAAATTTTGGTACAGGTCGTTTATTTCTGGGAACGAGCCGCCGCAATGCAGCCTCTTTGTCATGATTGGTGAAAATGACCCATATTTCCTAGCCTTTTCGACAAAACGATAAATAACTAGAGGTCGGAGATCTCATGTCTTCGTCAGAGGTACATCGTTCTAGAGAAATTAACACGCGTATTCTTCACTCTTTTTAATAATCAATTTGGTCTAAAGAACAAAAGTACTATTTTTATGGTACAGAACACCCTGAAACGGTTTGCCGCAGATTATACAGATGCGTCGTCACCCGTGTTACCCCCCCCCCCCCAGTTATTTGAGTTTGGACTGTTACTGGAAAAAAAACGTCCAAGAAGTTCTTACTGTGTTGAAAGTGTCACGACAGCGCCGCAAAATATAATAAGAGAAGATGTTATAAAGGAAAGAATCAGAACAGGGTGACTACTGCTGTTTTGTTAATTTGTCTTTATGACAAATAGAAGACTTGTTTCTTGTGTTCTTTGTGTCCTAACATTTGTACTTCTACAGTTAGTATATTCCAAATCTAGGCATCTCGTTTTTCGGCCCTTAGTGTTTTTTATTGCGCGCTTGCCTTAAATTTAAGGTAATTAGATTTAAGGTCTCCAGTGGACGTCATCCATAGCAATTACTTGGTGTGGCCGTAGAAAATAACCTGACATATGTCCAACCTATCCTCCCCCTGCTGAAGTTATAGTACAATCCCTCAATGTAACGTCATTTGATCCCATCCCATTATGGGATTCCCCGGCTATATCCAGCTGTCGGCTATCTCCAAGCAGATGTAGGTGGGGGATTTCTAAACACAAAAGGTCCTATTACGGGGACATAACGACCTCCACGACTCTCATCTTTGAACTCAATCTTGGAGACCACGACAGTAATATGCCTATCAAATTTCATTAACTTCCATCCACACATACAAAAGTTATCCTGCTCACAAGAAAAATTAACAAAATGCCCCCTGTAGTCACAACGAAACCCCCCACGAAGCTCAGTAACGAACTTAACCTTGGTCCCGACAATAGTAACCACCACACCAAGAATTATAATCAACATTTTACAAATACTTGAGTTATCTTGCTAACAAGCCACAAACACAAAAGGTGCACTGACGTGACGCACGGACCCCCCACGAAGCCAAAACTTGTACTTGACTTCGGCCTTAACAGCGGTAATATGTCTGCCAAAAATCATGGACGTCGAATCATGCCTTCCAGAGTTATATCGCAAAATCCGCAGTTCCCCACACTCCGGCGAGACAATTTCATAGTCCTTCTGACGAAGACAAATATATAGAACTATACTTTGCATGCAAATAACAGCTGTATGCATTGACTATGTTTTTTTTTTTTTGCCTTTTTATTAGCGAAGTTGGTGGCAACAAACATGGCGTACTTTTGCATAATAAGATCAGTAAAAAAATCCGTCCGAAGTTGGGCACGCCCGAAGTTAGTGTACCTCCGTTATATCAAGTTGCAAAGTTAAGTGCAAACAAACAAACCCTAACCTTTACTTGAACTCACCGGAAAAACATGCACTCTCGGCGAGCCTCGGTGAGTAGGTCCATGTACTTCTTCAGCAGGACGACAACCTCCTGTCGTACCTTGGCACCCCTTTTCTTAGATGCACTGACAAGGTTAAATACACATTCTTCAATTTGCTTCAGCAATTCCACCATTTCCTGGGCCGGGAACGGCGACACTGGCTTGGAGGCGACCGGTGGCATTTTTAAAACGATGTATGGCACAGTGATGAGATGACGAAAAAAATGGCAGACTGCTGGAAGCAAGTGTCTTTCACACCGATAGCAAAACGTACGCAACCTTTTTCCTTGACTTGATGACGTATACCGAAACTTTGGGTTTGTACCTGTGAATTGGACTATTCCATGTCAAAGGTTAGCGATTTAGGGGGGTGCATCTTGCAAGTTCAACATTTCTATGGTGTTTTAACTACTGGGACAGGAAGCATCGTATCTTTCATGATAGCCCTTGAGCGCTTGTCGTGATCACTTCTTTTCACCAGCAAGAAAACTCAACGTTATTTTCTCCCATGTCTGCATAAAGACGACGTCTCCCCCCTCTTCGGTTGGAAGTCGTCCCAGGTAAATCCCCCGCTAAGTCCTAAAATAGCCACCACCCATTGTTGACAATGCATGTAGCAACAAGTCTGTACTGAAATGATGACTGAACAGTTTGTCGACCACCATTGTTCCAAATAGTATGTGTGTACAGTCATTTAGACTCTAAATCAACGTCCAGAGGTTATAAAAGTCTGGCTATTGAAAAACATGACGTGTTATTCCTACCACTACAGGAGGAAACGTAAAAAAAGAGTCCTGATCATGAAAATTAGAACAAGAGTTCCGAGCTCGAGATTTAATACCTCCATGAAATATGGGCTTGATATGTAAATGTAAATTTCTTCTTTAATTATGCAAATGGGATCTGCATTAACATGATATATCTATAGTGATGTATGTTAATTTTTGATTAAATTACAGATCAGAAATAATAGAATTTTTGCACTAATTATGCAAATTAGGTCATCATTTGCAAGACTTACCAACATACCAAATTTCATCATAATACATAAACTAGGCGTTATGAAGTTATGCTGACTACAAATGTGCGGAAACACAAACACACACACACAGACACACACACAGAAACAGACACACAGACAGACACGCCAAAAACAATACCTCCATTTTTCATGGAGATAAATATTCTCTCTAGGCATTCACAAGAACAATTTTTAGAACGAAAAATCAAAACGATTGCACTAATTCAGCTTGTGTGATCAACAACAAAATTACAAAGAGAAGCCTGATTTGGTTTTCTCCTAACATGGAAAAAATTTTTGGTGGAGGGTTTAGAAAAACAAGTCTCGACAGCACAAGAGAGAGTAGTCAACAGGTACGAAGGTCAGAATGCAATAAGCTATGTTCAAAGCTCTAAGCCTTGTCGCAATTATTAAGACTAAGTGCACCTGCACAAAGTTGACTTAGCAACCCGAAACGGGTAGATAAACAAGCCGAGCCGCCCCCTTTGTTCGAAGCTGCCGCACATTATCAAAGTTTTTGGCTTCCACGTGGCGTTATCGGCAGTTTCCCCACCAAAAGATCAAAGATGAGTTTGAGCGATGTCCAACCCCTTACTTGTCTGAAACATCGCGTTCTATTTCTCTTCAAAGGAATTATACGGTACGTTTTTTACGATATCTAAGGACCGCTAGTGTCTAGGGGTCTGCCTATTACCGGAATACACAGAAATATACAGGGATACATCGGAATATCCTGGAATACACATAAGAGGCTGAAATCTACCGGAATACACCCTGCTTTAATGTGATCCAAAGTTGCTGTGTTTTGGAATAAGATAACTTATTCGAGGCCCAGGGAACAATGAATCAATGAATTGGCGGAGGCCAGTCGCCATGTTTGTTTACATAGCGTAACACAATATGTTTGTTTAGCGCGATCACAAAAGAGAAGTGAAATGTACCGAGATAAAAAGTTATTCTATACTTCAAGACTATTTTGACCATGAGGTAACTTATACGTGGCCTAGAGAACAAGAAATCGCAGTGACTATCGTTAACTAAGGTCAGAAAAGGGACTTTTCTGTCAGGATGATCACATAATGTTTGTCAATGGATTGGGAAAAAATTATTCCGGGTATAAATGAATAATCGGCAACTATCGGCGGAGGTGTTAACCGCCGAAATGAGTCCTTAGCATGGTTCACAGAATTTATCATAGCGCAGTCAGAATCGGGAAAGCCAGGCTAAAATATATGTCGTTGTAATCCTTACAAGTCAGGGAACCTCGGGAAGTTCACTTGAAGATCACACTTGCACACAAAAACGAGCTTTGTAGCGTCAAAGTTGACTCATTTCCATTTTTCGGCGAGGTTTCCGCCATTGGATTTCCGTCAAAATACGCACCCTATGGGGGTTTCGCGGTATCTGGTTGCATCTGTTTCCGGGTCACGTCCAGCGACGTCATTACCCGGCGAAGGGCCGCTGCAAGCCAAGGGCAGTGTACTGCGCATACTCACCCTTTCGGGGAAAGAATGGCTCAAGGAATTAATATATATGGCTCTTTTGCTTGAACGAGCCACTGACATGTATGCACATGTGTAAAAACGAGTACGCTAGCAATCATTCGATAGCCGATACATTTTGCCTGTATCGTTGCAAACACGTCGACGACAACACGACTTTCACCTGAATCACATTGCGCCCCGAAAATTACCTAATTTTTACCAAAATTGTTGTTAGACAGCATGAAGACAGTCCGACTTTAAAAATCTCAATCGTTGCAAAATCGTCCCCCGTGTATATAATTGCAATCATACAGGTAAAAGTCAGGCTTCTTCGGAGTGCATAGAAGTGTATAAATATTGTCGCCCAGCCCATATAGGCTGATAGGACACCATGCATGAGTACGTGGGATACAGAAATCACATGATTTAAACATAAGTATAAAATAATCATCAACTAGAAAGGTGACCTTTGCAAAGCCGTTACGGTTTCACAACTTCTTCCCAAAAATCCTTCACCCTTTGGCGAGTACTCTTTCTCGCAAAGGCGATTAAAGTCTGCCCTCCGCGTGTATCATATAAATGATACACGCAAAAAGTCGGGTCGTCTTCGAAGTACCTTATGTATCATTTCAATGATACGTGTAACTACCTAGGTTTTCCAAATTCGTACTGACTTCCAATATAGTAACCCCACTATCATATCTACGCATGTGTGAGACGGGTACACTGTACCAGCAATCATTTAAATAGCTAATAGAAGAGTTACCACTTGGCTCTTAAAAAAGCCGCGCCAATAAGGTTTCGCAACTTCTTCCCAAAAATCCAATTGGCGAGTATATTAGGGTCTGCCCTCCGTGTCTATCATATAAATGATACACGTAAACGTCGGGTCGTCCTCGGAGTGCTTTATGTATCATTTCAATGATACGTGTAACTACCTAGTAGGTTTTTCAAAGTCGGACTGACTTCCAATATAGTAACCCCACTATCATATCTACGCATGTGTGAGACGGGTACACTGTACCAGCAATCATTTAAATAGCTAATTGAAATGATACATAAAACACTCCGAGGACGACCCGACTTTTGCGTGTATCATTTATATGATAGACACGGAGGGCAGACCATAATCGCCTTTGCGAGAAAGAGTACTCGCCAAAGGTGAAGGGATTTTTTGATCGTTCCGCACATGCGTAGATATGATAGTGGGGTTACTATATTGGAAGTCAGTCCGAATTTGGAAAACCAAGGTAGTTACACGTATCATTGAAATGATACATAAGGTACTTCGAAGACGACCCGACGTTTACGTGTATCATTTATATGATAGACACGGAGGGCAGACCCTAATATACTCGCCAAAGCGTAATTGGATTTTTGGGAAGAAGTTGAGAAACCTTATAGGCGCGGCTTTTTTTCATGAAATTTCACTCCGCAACGTTTCCTTCGCTCTACGGCGTGTAATATACTAGTAACCGAACCTCGTAAGCCGTGACCCGGAAGTAGATGGGATTAGCGGTATCACGGAAACCCCCATACAGTTCGAAAACCTACGCCAAAATGAGTTCTTAGCTAGCGAATAAAGGTCAACTTTGACGCTACAAAGCTCGTTTTTGTGTACAAGTGTGATCTTCAAGTGAACTTCCCGAGGTTCCCTGACTTGTAAGGATTACAACGACATATATTTTAGCCTGGCTTTCCCGATTCTGACTGCGCTATGATAAATTCTGTGAACCATGCTAAGGACTCATTTCGGCGGTTAACAGGAGGCGACAAATAAACCCGGCCAGTCGCCATGTTTGTTTACATAGCGTATGTTTATTTAGCGTGACCATAGCAGAGAAGGGAAATGTACCGAAATGAATGGTTGTTTTATAATGTATGCATGGCTGTGTGGGTATGCATGGCTTTGTGGGAGGGGTGACGTGCAGTGAGGTGCCACTTATAATTTTAAAATTTCTTTTCTGTTTTCCAGTGTGTAACAGTGGGGGGTTAATAGGCGCTACCAACTGACCCGGCCGATGGGTCTAGAGGTCTTCAGCTGATTCAGTAGGATTGTAAGCTGGCGCCCGGGGACCGTGGGTTCGAACCCCGGCCCGGGACCAGGAGGGTTTTTATCTGTTTCTACTGCTCGCTGCTACATGAATGATGAGCTCAACATGAGACTGTGAGCAGTGGTTCCTAGCAGTATTTCAACATTTCAACCAGAAGAATGGGAGTCAGAGATATGCAAAAACTGCTACACAGACACTATAAATGGACTAATGGATGTTGCAACTGTCCCCAACCTGAATCCAATATACCAGATGGAAAATTCAAGTTCTGAAATGGTTTCATGAAAGTATATTGTAGCCTGTACATAAACAGTGCTACAAATTGGTATGACAGATCTTTTATGTACTGGAGTTTGAAATTTCTGTGCAGTAACACTGCTATACTGGTACAAACTTTCAGTTTAACAACTTGAAGGTTCTTCTGTAAATAAATTCAATATCAATATGACAGTCTAAGCCACTATAACCGCCCTTCGGCGTAACACACCAGCTTCTGTATCTGTATAGCCGGTATAACCACCCTTCGTCGTAACACACCAGCTTCTGTATCTGTATAGTCGGTATAACTGCCCTTCAATTTTTTCAACAGCAACAAAAGAAAACGCCCTGTCGGACGAGTGGTTGCTGTGTGCCGTCACGCACCACTGAATGTCAGTTTCACTGACGTCAGGCGCCTGTATATCTTAGGAAGGCGTGGAAAGTTTCGGTGCCATTTTCGCTGCAGACATCGCCTCGTCAACAGGACCGCCCTGTGTGGTCGTCACAGAAGGGGGATCAAGACGGCGTCTAGACACGGTAGGGCACAACCACGCTGTGTAGATTTCTGAGAGCTCCCGGCGTTGAGCCAAATCCTTGCACTCTTCCACATACGTGACAGGTCAGGTGTTTAGGGCTAGGGTTAGGGTTGGGGTTAGTATTAAAGTTAGCTCAGAGTGAGTTAGGGTTAGGGTTAGAGTTGGGATCATTGTTCAGGGCTAGGGTTAGACTTACGATTAGGGTTAGGTTAGGTTTAATCTCCCACATCACGACCAACCCCCTCCCACCCCTTGTCTCAGGTATATTGGAAACCCCCATGTAGTGTCGGTGTCATGTATTTGGCAGGATCATGTATATGGCTTGACACCGGGTGTCTGACGATTGCTTAGATTTGATGGCCTCACTCGAAGTATAGTCGAATAGAGTCAGATATCAACAGTCTCTAGGAACTCCACGTAATGGACAAAAATGCTCAGCTGTGGTTGCAATGTGGTGCTTGGTTGCCAGGATTTTGTGGAGGTTGGGGGGGGGGGGGGGGAGGGCGGGGGGCTTGTCACTGAATGCCATCCAGTAAATTTCTAGCGGCGACCGACTTATTAATAATTTATACTTCACACCCATTGTTCGTCGATATAAAGCATTGCATAATCGATATCTGCCTGCGTTTCTCTCGTTCTTGATGATATATGTTGCAAGCTTGAACTTCCTATCATGGAATGTAGCTGATTTATAGAATTTCCTCATTAATTATGCAAATTACATCCACACTTGCATAATTGTAATATCATTATGTCAATCATCATTTAAGCTACCTACATACCATCAATGATGATGATCCATCAATCGGTTCTTGAGTTATCCTCCTTTAAACATTTGTCCTTTAAACTCCCCTACTGCGGCAGAGACTGTCATTCACGAATAGGACTGTTTAGTCATAGTAGATACTGTAGATAGATGTTAAGTAGGATTTACCATGGTCAGTATTGACCGACGGAGGCCATATATTATATATTTTTAAACTCCCCTGCAGTTCTAGAGCAAGCAACTAGGGGGCTCAAACTCATGCCAGTGTGACTCATCGAAACTTTGGGCAGTACCTGAAACTGGGCTATTCCACTTTCCCCGTGTAGTGGGTTGGTGGTGGATTAGGAAAAGTTAACATGCATCATTATGCTGTCTTTTGACAGGAGTCGAGTCATCTATAGATGGGCTTTTCTATGAACATTTTTCAGTTCGTCGATTGTAAAAAAAATTAGTCGCTTTAGTGCCTCGGTAGAAAATGTCATGATGCTTATAGCATACCTGATTCCAAATGGACCCCATTTGCAAATTATGCAGAAATTCTAGAATAGTTTTCTTTGTTTAAAATAGGGCTGCCATTGGGTGCAGAATATGATAAACCTATGTAATAGTTCATGCAAATAATGAGACAAGGAAACGTTTCTCTATTTGTCAATCATGAAGGTTAACATTATTTGCGAAGGTATGAAATTGTAGAACTCTAGTTTCATGTTCAATATTACGTACATGTATGTGAAATATAATAATAATACAGTATATTTTGCTATTGGGTACCTGTTGCGACAGTATTATAGGAGTTTGAACTGTAATTTTCAAGACAGGAAACTGGACTACTCCACATTTTCCAGTCTTTTGTCAAGTCGCCCTCCCCGTCAATGGTCTACATTTATAGGGGTCGACTTTTATTTCAGGGAACAGAAGTATTGTTTTGGGTGCATTATCAGAGGAGGATGTGTGTTTGTTTGTCTGATTAGAGTACTAGGTTCTTAGTACGTAGGTGGGTGAAAAATATTGACAGACAGAATAGCACGTGGTCAAAAGGCCACACAGGAAATGCTGATTATATGCAAGACGTCAGGAACAGAGCTTTGTTTTAGTTAGGCCCACAGGGTAGGAACGTTGCGAAATCACCCTTGAATCACGCGGGGGCCACGTGTAGAACAACCAATCAGAAGACAGTAAATACACGTGGAGAGTTCGAAATCTTCACGGGTTCTAAAACCTCCTCCTCTCCTTGTTGGATGCTTGGAGAGACGGACGTCATTTTTTCTCCCCCCCACCCTTGCCCTATAAACTTGTAGTTGCCAGTTCCTATCTTAACTTCAGCTTATTTCTCAACTTGTTGTGGTGGCCTTTGTTAGGCCGTTTGTACAACAAGCTGGGCGGATTCCCCTCTCAGACTTGTCCCGACTAACACCGTCTCTGCGGGTATTGTGATCCACAACAGGGTGACTTGTTCGACGACGGCGGCCGGGCGGGTTGCCGAGGATACGAGTAGTTTCCACCCATTATATTGACCCAGAACAGCTCCCTCTTGAAGAATAACAACCCGACATTTTGTTATATTTATCATTCGATTGCCCACACGTATTTTGCAGCTGTTGTTATATGGTGCGAACTTGAAGTCACAGAAACCGGTAGGTAGGTTAACGTTATGGCAATCTAGTCAGTCTGCTCCAGAAGCTCTGGAAATGATCGATATCAGCGGCATTTTAAGTATATTATACACTGTAATAATCGGTGACTGAAATGCAAGTACCCGTGCCAGATACGAACCGGCTCGGTCAGTTTGACTCACCGAAACTTTGGGTTAGTACCTGAAACTGGGCGATTCCACTTTTCCCGTGTAGTGGTTGGGTGGGGGATTGGGAAAACATTAACATGCATCGACATCCTTATGCTGTCTTTTGACAGGACCCGAGTCAACTATAGATGGGTTATTTTATGAACATTTCGCAGTTCGTCAATTGTAAAAAAAAATGTCTTCGCTTCAGTGCCTCGTCAGAAAATGTCATGATTGTCCTGATGCTGATAGCATAACTGATTCCAAATGGATTTATATGCAGAAATTCAAGAATAGCTTTCTTTGTTTAAAATAGGACTGTCATTGGGTGGAGAATATGACAAATTTATATAATAGTTCATGCAGATAAGGCCACACCAAGTAAATTTTATGGATGGCGTCCTTTTGAGACCCTAAATCTAATGCGACAGGGCGAAAAAAAAACAAGAAAGGCCCTGAAAAACAAGATGCCTAGATTAGAAATAAACTAAGAGACGACAAATGTTAGGACACAAATTGAATGAGGTGACACAGTGTAACAAGCAAGAAGTCTTTTATTCATCATCAAAAAAGCAATGAATCAGGTGGAACAGCAGTTGTCGTCTTGTGCTTTGGGGAGTCAGCAAGTTTCTTCAAATGTGGCAGCATGTACCAAACTGAATTCCTAATTGAAGTCATTATTTCCTTGCTTGATGCTTCATAAGCTTTGGTCCGTACAAACCTATTTGCGGCGCTGTCGTGACTCTTTGGTCATAGTTACAGGAAGCGGAATTTTTGGTTTTTTTTTCTAGGTAACAGGCCAAAACCAATGCGCGCGCGGACGTCATCCATAAAATTTACTTGGTGTGGCCTAATGTACTATAGCACT
>NW_017804089.1:48744-49888 GCF_001625305.1 Branchiostoma belcheri
CCCCCCGTCCCACCAAGCCCAAAAAAGCCCGGTCTAGATAGGGTTGAATGTTAATTGTACTTTTTGTTGTGAGGCGCTGTTATTAATATAAGTTATAAAATTAGAGTGCAGCTTCACACTGTCCTTGTTATGTTTTCATGTTTTAATAAATTAAAAAAAAAACTGTTTTTTTCTGACGAACTGACTCTCTTGTCTACAGGACACAAATTTGGCCAGTCCACCCCGCCGCTGTACATATACCTTCAGGAAATTCTCAACAGGTATCCAGACGGGGGGCAGATTCTGAAGGTGAGCAAAAATGCAATGATGTGACATTATGCATATATTGTTTCAGTACGGATATGAATACTGCTGAAAAAGGTACGGATATATGAATTGAACATATTAATAAAATACCACAAAGAGAGAACAGATCTCTATAATCTGATACAAACTATGTTCCCCTTATTTAATATGCATCTAAGCTGCAGTACAGATAAATTTATATTTCGAATGAGCTTAGACAAACCTTCTATATTGAAACATACCTGTTCTTACCTTTTTGCCATTACTAAGAAACAACAAGAAACCGAATTTACTTGATTGTAGCTACTTGACGATGTATATATGTAACGTTATCTATATTCCATCCTTTTGTTGTGACCTGTACTTAACCCAGTGGGTTTGTGTGTACAATAAAGGTCTTCATTCATTCATTAATAAAATTCATATTTAATCCGACGGCCTGGTCAGATCGAAACACTATGACGCCGTTTCATGTCAAAATTTCTATTCAGTAAAGGTACTTCTTTTAAATAAACGTAAAAATCATCAAGGTTATTTACAATTACCAGCATTAAAACTTGGTTACACATTAAGATCGAAAATACTGATTGGCTTTATAAAATTGCTACAGGAAGGACAACATTTTTGTAACGTTCACATAACAGACATTACATACAGATAACAATTCATGATCATGCATGATCATGATCAGATAACAACTTCATGATCATACATGATCAAATAATCATACATGATTATTTAGATAATCATATATGGGATACTGCTGTTCTATTCACTTCTTGTATATTTGTTATTTCTGCTTTTCTTTTTATGATCATGAAACATGTTCCTTTCCCTTTACCAGGAGTTAATACAGAAC
>NW_017804090.1:0-10506 GCF_001625305.1 Branchiostoma belcheri
CTCTGACTTTAACCCCACCAGAGAACCAAGAAACTGAACTCTATTTTCCTCCTTCTCCCGTGGTTTGCGTAAAGCCTTACGGGAGCCCCTCTGCCGCTCGAGTTAGGCTTAGGCTTTTTCGGAGCGTGGGCTCTAACGAGCTGTCAGCCAATCAGATATGAATAGCTCACAGTTGTTGGAAGCTAAGACTGCAAAGGCAAGAGAAGGCAGCTGGCAAGCTGTCAGCCAATCATGTTACATCGTACATAGTTTCTTGGGTTTGTCGGTGTTCTTAACAACGATCGTTTATAATACCGGCCTTTTCTTAAATAGCCTGACTAATCGCGCTCCTGGCGGCCGGCCGCCCCGAAGTGGGAGTCATTAACCTTCGGAGAGCTTGTGTAACACAGGCTAGACACATGAAAATGCACCTTTTGGGGCGCCAGAATAGTCAGCAATATTTCCTGTTCTAACCTCCTAGACAGTTCGAGGTCGATTAATGCCAGAGGATCAGGATTTACATATTATTAACTACACTTATATGGAACTACATTTTAACATGTTCGTCAGACCTATGGACTCCATACTTGTTTATCTGGTTATGCTGGTACCACATTTAACCCAATCTAGACTGGGCTTTTGGAGGGATCTTTGGGACGGGGGGGGGGTTCATTCGGCCCAGCTTTAGAACTCGAGAACGGTATATTGTACGACCGCCAAATTTTTTAGAGTATGGTGTTCTAGTAATAATCAATCATATGATCGATTTTGATATCATTATGACGCCATTATGACGTCATACGTGTGCTTTATTGCCTAAAAACGGTTTCCTCTTAAAAGTAATGGTATACAACACAGGTTTAACAAAAAGCGTTTAGAATATAATATTAAGGTCTACTAAATCATATGTTGCCCATAGCAACACCAGTGACGTCATAAAGTGACATCATGCACATGTAAACGGTCCGCCATCTTGGATCGTTAATATCGACTTTTCGAAAAAAATTTTTTTTTTCAAAATAAAGCCTTAAACTACATTGTACTAACAATGGAAATAGAATAGAGAGGTTCAAATCAACCCTTTCTGTAAAAAAAGTTGGGATGAAATTTTAAGGAAAAAAGCCGGAATTTACCTGATCTAATAATATGGTCCGCCATCTTGGATTTGGGCCAATGACGTTATCGAATTAGCATAAATTATGCATAACCATTGATAAAAATTACATGAAATTATATTGATAGCATGACTAAATGAACATAAAAGCCTAAAAATTTCATTGTTTAAGTCAAAATTGCTGATTTTTGCAAAAACATGCCTGTCAGAAACCCGGCAACACGAAAAATTATCAATTTATCTCACTGCTATGAGATTGTTGGCAACAATATTTTAGGAAAAGTCACCAAGGTTGGTGGCCCTAGCCCAAGCTGTTCGGACGTTATCTGACATCAAATTTGGCGCGGACACTTTAAGCCCCCCCCCCCCAACTCTAGATAGGGTTAAGATTTCTCGGATCTGTGGGTAGAGGGTGATCGCAGCACTGAAATCCGACCGAAAACACCTCGGATCTATCAGCACAATGCAAAACTTACATGCTTTCTGACAATGTTGTTTTCAACCACCAATGACAGCGCATCATAAGAGGATAATTCATTGACCTTCAGAGTAATGAATTTTTACCTATTATCGTTTTCTTATCAAAACTTCCGGACACTTTTTTAAATTCAACTTAATGGTTAAATGGCTGCTTTTCTCTTGCTGACTTGCTGACTTATATCTTACCAGTGGTTGGTAGAAATGTGAACGTTGTTGTCGGTAAGACCTCAGTGATGTTACTGGTGTTGGTAAATATTTCCGTTGAGGAAGAAGGTGGGGTAGAGTAGACGACAGGTGGGCGGGTCTCATTGTAGAATGATGTCCACCATGGACTGGTTGGCTGCTCTTGAGTCGAGGTGATCACCATCTCATTTTTTGAGTAATGTGTCACCTGAAATTGCATAACTTTGTATCCCCTGGCAAAGTTCATGCAGATGGTCATCTGAATTTATACTAGTACCTCTCATGTTTGTTACATTTAGATCTTGTCGGGGATGTTCTTTACGTGCTGTAAATTCTGCTAGAATTTTATTGAAAATGATATTTTTACTGTCTTTGTGTCCAAAGTTTGGCCATTTGAAACATTTATAGAAATACTTTAAGAGGCTTTTAAAGCTTCTGTTGTAGAATACAATACAGTGTACTATAGTAGAAAGCTAGTAGAAAAAACAGCCCACATCACTTCGTATGTGGAAAGTCAAGAAATGATCACTGATTTAAAACTCTATCAGCGTAAGGCATTTTAAAATGTAAAATGACAGATTCTCTTAAAGAAATCAATGAAAACAACAAAGTGCTAATTTTCCTTCTACTCATTAAGAGAGGCTTGTTAGTCACATTGTGAGAAAAGTTGTTGACTTACCTTACTTCCAGGTACGAGACTAGGTGCAAGGATCGCAAGGGCGACACATGCCGATATCACGATCAGTCCAAAGCCCAATGCAAGCCCGTGAAGAACATTTCTACGCTTCACCATATCCCACATACCCATGGCACGGTCTAGGTTGAAGATAAAAAAAAGTAAAGCGGCTGTTTTGCAAAACATACATCACAAAAACAAAGCCCCTATCAACCGTTAGGGCAGCAAAAACCCTTCTTTTTATTACATTTTTTCCAAAAGCCTGAATTAGATTGTCGATCAAGCAATTACGCCAAAAACAGTTGCTCAACCAACTGGATATGATTTTGGAAACGGTCAGACGTTTCAGCTAGTATCCACTAGCATTCATCAGTAACTGAGAGACCAGGGGAGAAATGCAGGTTTATAAGCACAAACTATTGATTGATATGCAAATAAAGTGAAGACAATTTTTTGGAAGTCGAAAATGGAACAAAAGTCAGACAAGTCAGGACACGATAATGCAAAATAGTCAGAAAGCTCCTGTTATACAGAACAGGAGCTTACGAGCAGTTGTCTGTAAAACCCAAGCATAAGGTGGCCAAACTAAAAAAAATCACATCCTCTTAAATTTTGTATGGTGGTAGGGACTTGGTCCATACCTACAAAAATGGGTAAGTTTCTGTTCAGTGGTTGTTGGTTTCCATGGCAACGGCCATTTTTCAAAATGGCGGATTTTCACCTCGTGAAGACATTGGTCTTGCCCATTTTGACCATTCTGTATCTCACAGAAAGTAACACATATTTTATTGTCTCTAACATATTTCATTATCCATATTTTAACAAAGAAAATGATATGGTGACTGTGTACGTAAGCTACGTACGTCCCCTGTGTGAATATGCCTGCCCTGTCTGGGGCCCCGGACTGACTTCCACACAGACAACCCAGATAGAGAACATCCAGCGCCGGGCATGTCGTATCATACTTGGCAAAGACTACTCCCGGTACTCGGATGCATGTCTCCTAGGTCTACCTTCACTTCAGCAAAGACGTCAACACCTTATCCTGAAGTTCGGACGCGGTCTGATGGAGTCCCCGACATTCAGACAGTGGCTGCCCCCTACTCGAGGAGAGACCAGCGGTAGAGACACTAGATCTAGCTACAAACTGAACACGGTCTTTGCCAGAACTGAGAGATTTAAAAACAGTGCAATACCGCATATCGTGCGACTACTGAATGGGGACTGAGATTGCCATTTTATTGTCCAAAGACTTTTAATGCAACCTGTACCTGTGTGCAAATCTGATATTTTAAATGAATTATCTTTTAACGTATTTTATATTAATAATAACGACGCATAATGATTTTAATGTGTGATAACTTTTTATAAATCAACCAATGATAAATATGTAATTGTCAGAGCAATTCAGGTCCCAATTACACGGGACCTGCCATTCTGTACAAATGAATATGTGACAAATAAACCATTAATTATTTTTTTTGTGGTGAGCTGTAGCAGACGGTAAAAGATTGCCTGTTTTTTGTAGAATTTCAAAATTAAAAAAAAAGCCATTTTGGGACTTTTTCAGCGAACCATGGCTGTTTAAAGGGCAAATAGAATTAGTTGATTTTCAGCACAGTTATGGCTTAGACCATCGTACACATTATAGCAGAAAATATCTTTGGGGACTTCATGGGGCGGACCGCAGTAACCCCAAGCATAAACCATTAATTCCATTGTGGAAGAATTGTAACCACTGCATTCTAGGTAAAGAAGGCATCCATATCTTGGCTATAGAATCAAGAAAGCGAAATCTCAAGCTTTTTTCATGTGGTAAGGAATCCTATCTTGCATCCTCCTCATCGATAGTTCTTGTGTATAGGAAAGGGTGCATGTTGTCATAACTTGGCTCCTGTGTGAACTTGATGTTGTCATCTATCTGGTTCATATGGTCAAAGAAATAAGCAGCTACTCTATTTTCCAATCTGCACCAAGTGTTATCTACATAATATCGAAACCAGCTGGCCGGGGGAGTGTCATTGAAAGTGCTGAGGGCTTTGTTTTCAAACTTTTCCATGTACAGGTTTACAACAATTGGTGAAGTAGTTCACAAACTTGGTCAACGGATAGTTTGGTTCTATCTGCAAGTGTATCGTCGGCTTCCAAGGCTTGCCTGAATACTGACACTGCTTCCTTCTTAGGTGGTATGGAGGTGAAAAATAAGCACACGTCATACAAAGTAATGGTTTCATCATCCTCTACATGAATGTCTTTGATTTTGTTGACAAAGTCGGCACTATTCTGTACATGATGCTGAGATTTCTCCACTAGTGTTCCCAAAATCTTGGCTAGAAAACCTGCTAACTCATAGGTGACTGGAGACTATGGGTCGTACGAGGACACTTTGTGGATTTTGGGAAGGCCGTAAAAAGCAGGGGGTTGTTCCGTTGTGGGATTGACTTTTAGGTAGGTGGCGCGATCCGGAACTCATTCAGTTTGCAATTTCTTGAGAGCTGTACTGATTTTCCTTTAAACTTGTTAGTGGGGTCCTTTTTCAAGGGCATGTAGGTGTCTTTGTCTCTCAAAAGGTCCTGTACCTTCCTGTCGTAATGCTCCCTGTCTAAGACTACTGTGCATCTGCATTTGTCTGCAGGAAGAATCAATATGTCTTGATTGGTGGCCAAATCTTTAAGAGCGGTTCGTTCTTCCCGTGTGATGTCACTAGCACCACTTTTAAGCTCCTGTTCTGTATAACAGGAGCTTTCTGACTAATTTGCATTATTGTGTCTTGACTTGCCTGACTTTTGTTCCATTTTCGATTTTCCAAAAAGTTGTCTTCGCTTTATTTGCATATCAATCAATAGTTTTTATATATGAAATTATGTAAAATTATAACAATTTCCCATTAATTATGCAAATTAGGTCTTCATTTACATAATCTATAACCTCAGATGTTTTTCTCGTTCTAAATTACATGTCACAAGTGTTTCATAGTCCTATTATCGAACGAAGCAGATTTATAGATTTTTTTCATTAATTATGCAAATTAGCTTTTGATTTGCATAATTGTCATCTGATTATGTCAAGCATCACGTCAGCTACATACATACCAAAAACCATGAAAAATCCGTCAACCGGTTCTTGAGTTATCCACCAACGGAGATTTTTCAAGAAACGCTTCTGTAGTTCTAGGACAAGCAGCTAGGAGGTCCAAACTCATGTCACTTTTTCCCTACCCCAAGAGCTATCTAACAACCAATATTCGTGACCCTAGCATGTCCAGATCGCGAAATATCAAAACCGAAAGTTCTGCTGCAGTACCAACAAGAGTTCCGAGATCTCATACCTCCGTGAAATATGGGCTTGATATGTAAATGTAAAGTAGATTTTGGTCCCCATAGCATCTTGTTCTGGAACGTTGCAGGGAAGCTTCTGGTGAAATCTTTAAATAAGGCCGAAAAGTCCAGACAGGAACAAGAATTCGTAGATCTCATACCTCCATGAGATATATGAGTTTTCGTAACTGACATGTCCACATTAGTAATGCAAGTGACCTCTACATTAACATAATATATGCATTCATGCAGCGGTGTTAACCTTTAAGTAACTTACACATCTCACAAGGTATAAAATTCACTAATAAGGAGTCAAAACATTTTACATTAATTATGCAAATAAGGTGATCATTTGCATAATTGGTATCTGTTGATGTTCGACCTGACACAGATTAAACGGATTACAGGTATAGCAGTACTATTATATAAAACATTGTAATTATAGAATTTCCTCATTAATTATGTAAATCAAGTCCTCATTTGTTTAATTTGCATTTAATTGTGTACAACTCTCTCAGCTGCCTACATTCCAAAATTATGAAAATATGTTATTCCTATCTGGACTTATTGGCTTTAATTTTTTAAACAGAAACTGACCTTCAGTTCCAGAACAAGCCGCTAGGGGGACCAAGCTTACACCGCTTATTCCTGACAGGATAAGCTATCTGTCACCAAAAATCAAGACCGTAGCATGTTTAGGACAAAAGATACAAAAACCGGAAGTTCTACTGCAGGACCAAGGTCATCCATCAGGAGGCCCATATTTGACCGTGACCTTCGTCATCCTAAGACTTACCTGTATACCAAATATCATCACAATCTATAAAGGCGTTATAAAGTTATAAGTGCGGAAACACACACACACACACACACGAACACACACACACAGACAGGCGAAAAACAATACCTCCATTTTTCATGAAGGTAACAACGTATTCTCATAATTTCTGGTGTAGGTAGCTGAGAGAGATGTACATAATCAAATTCAACTAATGCAAATGAAGTCTTAATTTGCATAATTATGGAGAAACTTCTATAATTACAGTGTTTTATGTACTTGTACTTTATACATGTAGCCTATTTAATCTATGGCAGTTGACACCTCAACAGATACCAATTATGCAAATCATGATCTAAGTTGCATAATCAATGTAGAAATTATGTGATTCTTTATTGGTGAATGTTGGGAATTTTATACCATGTGTAATTACTAAAGTTTAACATCACTATGCATATATCATGTTAATGTAGAGGTCGTTTGCATGATTACTGAGGACATGTTGGAATGAAGTATTAACAAAGGAGAAGAATTTTACACGCAAAATATTGTAATTTGAGTTTACACAACCATAAATTAAAATAGATTATCATTTAGCCAGGTGGCGTTGACCAATCAGAAGCCCCGATTCCATATTGATTATAACGCCATAATGTCACAGTTAGCATGATACAAGTATTGCCAGGTGTGTTTTGTTCTCACAAGTGTGCTTTGTTGCACAATAAAGCACGGCCCGGAGCAAACCATTTGCAGGGGAGTTGACTCTTTTTGCTGACATTTGTAGCACGTTTCCTTGTTGAATAGAAATGTTTACCGTCTTGCCATCACCTAATTTATTTAGCAATACATAGCAAAATAAAGACCATGTCAATAATATGTGAATTTTGAGCGAAAGAAGAGAAAACATATTTTGCGCCACCCCCACTAGTAAGTACATTTCTGTATTGAAGCATCCAAATGACCTCAGATGACTTCAAATGGAAGCTTGTTCTATTCTTTTTGCCCAGAATAACTACAAATGGAATAACGGTTCTATTCCGAAGTTCCGGTGAACTCATATGAACTCTGATAGAACAGGTAAAATCATCACACTAAAGGGCATACAATTTTAGACAATGGTGTGTCAGAATTTGTCTTAGAAGAACTGATTGATGCCAATATACACTCAATATGTGGGTTCTTTAAATCGGGAAAGATGCACGGTAACAGTGGCAAGCGGACGGGAAGATAGAGGAGTGACTGTAATGGTTTGTTATATAATTTAGATGTATGTGTTATACAGGAATGTGTTACTGTCTACTGTGTAAGTTTTGATAAGCTATAAAGCCACCTCATAAAGCCACTTCGTTCGCTTTCGCTAACTCGATGGCTTTATTCGGTGGTTATAGCAACTGACAAGGCTTTATCACACCATATTTACCTCGGGGCGGGTCATTAACCCTTAATTATCAAATAGCCGGGTGACGTTGACCAATCAGAAGGCTCCATTCCACAATCCCCATGACGCCGTAATGTCACAAATAGAGTCAAAACCGGGTTTTATTCATCCCAATCCATACATTAAACAACCCAATAATCACCTGCATATGACCTCTGCAGGTGACCCATATAGAAAATCCAAAAAAATAACTTGAGTTATGTTCCAAAGGAATACATTTTCCCGCTGATGACCCAGATAGAACATGCCCCCTTGCCGATGTTCCATATGAACCCGTTGGAACAGGTATAACGATCGCTGCGCTAACTTGGTGGCTTTATTTGGTGGTTATAGCACTGAGAAGGCTTTATCACACCATATTCACCTCGGGGCGGTTTATTAACCCTTAGTTATGATAAATGAGTCAATAAGACAAAAGAAAAAAACATATAAAAAAAGCTCATATATTTCATGGAGATGGAGATTTCATGAGATCTCTGAATTCTTGTTTTATTTCTTTTGTTTTTCAGGCAAAAAAATATACATTTTGGGATCTGCTGCCCTGGTAATAAGACCAATTGACCTAAAATTTGGAATGGGGATACCTTTGACATACTACAAACATGTCTACAAACCAACATTGAAGCTTTTGGCAAACACCACTTGAAAATTTTGAAAAATAATGCTTTTTTGGCTATTTTCGGACCAAAAATGTACTATTTTGGCTCATGTGCCCTAATATTAAATCCGAATGACCTTAAATTCGGTAAGGGGATACCTTAGACACATGTCCAAAGAATGCCATTCATGCTTTTGACATACATCACTTGAAAATCGTGTGAAATATGGCTTTTTGGCTATTTTTGGACAAAAGAATTTTGTCTCATGTGCCCTAATAGCAAAACCGAAAAACCTGGAAGTTGGTATGGGAGTATGGGGGGTCTTTGGATACAAGTTCACAGAATATTATGTATGCTTTTGGCATGTGTCAAGCATTATGTAAAATGTTTTTGCTATTTGTACATTTTTGGCTCCTTTGCGCTAATACAAAAACCAAATTATCTGAAAGTCAGCATAAGGGTAGCTTGGCACCAAATGTTTAGGCTATAGTGTTCACTATTCTTTTATTTACCTTTATACTTTTACGTTATACTCAATCCTTCTATTTACCTTACTTTCAGTAAAAACAGAAATTGTAGCTTGAAAACTCAAATCCCTAGTTGACAGTTCTAAATAGAACACTGGTTGTAGAACACTGTTTTTACATGTTGTAATAGAAGGCATTGGAAGATTCCATTGCTTCCTGGGGTATAAACTATTGGTAGCCATCGTGGGATACAACCATTTTTGGTATGGGGGATGTGGTGAAGCCCTCTGCTGCATTTGCTCCCGAGAAAATGTCCGCCTTTCAAGTTCCTCATGTTTCTTCTTCTTCTTCAGCCGCCATTTCTTTAAATTGATTTAACTCCTTCATTTCACATGAAATTTGGCATGAAGGTAGAGTGGGCAAATTCCTTAAGGCGTTTTTTTGTGATACAGGTTTTTAGAATGGTTTTATTTGAGCTTTTTGGCTGTGTTATAGAAAATTTACTATAGCAGTGTTTTACCATATTTGGACATGGGTCACCAGAATAGCATGCAGAGCAAGCAACAAATAGACTGCTGATTGACTGTTGGGATTTGATTAGGTAAACTCAATTAACAACTGTACAAAGCCATGTCATATTGACAGTATGAACTGCATTTAAGTGTTTTGGTAGGTATGTCAAGCTTTCCTGCTCCAGCATTGGAATGCGGGGCATAAACGCTTCTTTTTTTTATCTTGAAACTCAACAGTTTGCATCATGCAATTAAAACTCCTAACCAAAGAATTATTTGCCCTTGTGCTTTTCCTTCTTTCCTTGCCATGTCGTAAAATGTGGTTAAGCCATCCGCTACATTTGCTGCAAAGCAAACGTTGGTCTTTCGTGAACTGTCAAAAGTGTGCATGACATTCTTTGGAAATGTGTCCAAGGTATCCTCATACCGAATTTCAGGTCATTCGGATTTGATATTAGGACACAGGGGCCAAAAATGTACTATTTGGGTCGGAGAATAGCCAAAAAGCCATATTTTTTTTCAAAATCTTAAAGTGCTAGTGGTGTATGTCGACAGTTTGAATGAGGTTTGTAGACTAACTTTCAGGTCATTTGGTTTTAGTGCCAGGGCTTCAGATCCCAAAATGTATTTTTTTTGCCTGAAAATGGCAAAAAAAACTATAAAAAAACAATTTTTATTAAAAATGAAAAAAAAACGTATGGGGGTATTTGGCTACTCTGCCTTCCTGCCAAATTTCATGTTATTTTGCCCAAAAATGAAGAAATTGAATCCATTTAACGAACTGGCAGGAGGAGAAAAAGGAGAAGGAGGGGAAACATGACAGAAAGCAATATGTCTTCACCACTTAAAAAACAGAGCCCTTCCCCGGATGTAGCACACTATCCGTGGAAATCAGTGCTTATGTATTATCACCTTCGCCAAGAAGGTTATATTTTATTAGCGTTTGTGTGTGTGTGGTGGGGG
>NW_017804090.1:10526-35638 GCF_001625305.1 Branchiostoma belcheri
GGGGTAAGCAAGATAACTCGAAAAGCAGAGGATGGATTGGAATGAACTTGGTAGGTGGGTAGGTCTTCATGAGGCCTGGAAATGATTAGATTTTGGGCCCCCTGGCGGCTTTCCTAGGTACTGCAGCAGAACTTCCGGTTTTGCTATCACGTGATCTGGACATGCTGGGGTCACGAGTTTTGGATGGCAGATTGCCCTTGCAATAGGAAAGAAGTGACATGAGTTTGGGTTTCCTAGCGGTTTGTTCTTGAACTGCAGGTGCATTTGTTAAAAAAAATTTCATTAATGGCAATCTTTTTATAATTTCGTAGTTGTAACTGATGGGAATTTCATACTTGCCACATTTGGAAGTTACATCATTAAACATAATTTATTCAAATCATGACCTTATTGGCATATAATTTCGTAGTTGTAACTGATGGGAATTTCATACTTGCCACATTTGGAAGTTACATCATTAAACATAATTTATTCAAATCATGACCTTTTTGGCATATTTTTGAGGAAGTGTTATAATAGCCTTTTTTAAGAGAAGGCTGTTATTGGGAGGAGAATAGGATCAACTGATATAATCCATGCAAGTGACGCTCTTATTTACAAAATCAATGATTAGAATTGTATAATTCGTCAAGCGCAAGGGTTAACATCATTTCGCGAAGGTATGAGATCGCGGAACTCTTGTTAATACCCATGAATTCCTCTTGACCTGAGTTACCAATGCCGTTTTTGTTGGCTTAGGAATTTTTTGTAAAGATTTGCTTACTTTTTACATATATCTTCCATAAATAAAATACCTGGCATGGAGGCGTACGTGGTGTCGTGTGTATTTGCGTCGTAGTCCGCACGTGCCTGGTAATCAGTCTGGGACTGGTCCGTGGGTGTGGCACCTGTAGAAAAATTAAAAGAAGTAAAATAGATACAGTCGTCTGTTGAAAAGCTGGGGTCATTTGAGACAAGTTATAAGATCTGGAAAAGGATAAAGACCATGAATGTTTTACCTGCATTAGAGGCGTATGTAGGGTTGGGTATTTTCGCAGCGGCGTCAGCACGTGCTCTCCAATCAGACTTAGGCCCCGGCATGGGTGTTGTGTCTTTGGAGAAAATTAGTTGTGAGTTATAATAGAGTTATGTTTCTGTAAAAAAATTCGGGGTTCTTAAGGCAAGAAATAAGATGCCGGAAAAATAGACAATAATAATTACCTTCTTTGGATGGGTACAAACGGTTCTTTATAGTAGCGGCGGCCTCCGCAACTGATTCCTAATATGACAGGGGCTGTTGGATGGGCGTTTCCCCTACAAGAAAATGCGAAAATTCAACAGTCCTTGTTTATCGACGGCTTATAAACAAATAGACGTACAGCTAAAATTATAAAATGCTACAAAAAACGCCTTATATAATGCACGAGAAATTTTCCTCACTACACCAACGTTGCCTACTAATCTTTTTCCTGATGATTTGTTTTTCAATTTCTTAAAACCGCTATCCAAACGTACCTGTGTCACTTGTCTGAGACCGTTGCTGCCGTCCTGACATGGTGATACAAAACACGACCTGCACCAGGCAAGGCGCCTGTTGACTCACGCACAGCGCCAGACACAAAATTCTATTCAGCTACAGCACTAAATTATAAACCCGTAATCTAAAATAAATGTTACTAGTTGATTTTATTCATTTAAACATGCACACGTCGTAAACACCACCTACATCGAGACAAATTATGTGTACACGTGAGCGGTTTAATCCTTAAAAAGTTTAATAAAGAGTGATCAAACCCACTATTCATATTAAAATAGAAAAATATAAAATGTGACCTTATATAATTAAAACATAAGGTTTCCAATGTCCATTTTTAAAGAATACATCACAATTCAAAATCGAGGCCCGCGCGGCGCCTCCTCGGCGCAATGACACGATGGGCGTTCGTGTAATACGTTGGCGAGCGCATTTAAAGGCGCTAGGACGCGGCACACCCTGCCCCCGCGTATTTACGCAAGAACGCTACGGTAAATGTAAAGCCAGACCAGTGAAGCGGGCTTTTGTAGTGGTAAGTTGATGTAATCATTGTAGTCAGGACTGTTGAAAACATGAAGAAAAAAGTTTGGGCTGTTGTAGTGTAGTCAGTGTAGTGAAGAACACCGAGAGGTCACAGAAATAGGAAGCCCGCTTTTGTAGTGGTAGTAGGTATAGTATCTGTAGCCGGGACTGTTAAAACCATGGAGAAAAGAGTATGGTAGATCTCTGGCGAGCTTTAGCGCCAACTATAAGCCAACAGGTACAAAAAGGTCCAAACTATTCTTCTTCTTCTTCCTAATACGTGCTCAACCTCAATTGGTTGAGGGCTCTGTCACGGTTGGAGTATGGGTGTTGGATGGGGTGGTGCTCTTATGTTATGTTCCATGTGTGTGTTTGTTGTAGTCTGGAGACGCAAACCCCTAACTCCTCAATGGGCAGAGGCGCCACTTCTAGTCGGTGACTTTTTCCAGCGCGTTTATTTTGATTGTCTAATTAATTATAAAACCTTTTCCTTACTGTAAATCCCATAACGATCCATAACTGTATTGTAACCAAACAGTATGCTAAACCCAATCCAAAAGTAAGGTCGGTGCCATGGTTGGTTAAAACCATAGAGTGCAACAGGTACAGACGAAAAATGGAATGTTGCATGTATGCTTAAGTAGCCTTTTTGCATACGTTCATAATGTGGTTTTACTGTGAGAGGAGGTTTAACTTGCTACTAGAGTTCCACGATCTCATACCATCGCCAAAAGATGTTAACCTTGACGAATGTTGAATGTCCATCCTTTTTTATTATTCCAACATGTAATCACCAGACGTTTTGACGGCCCACTCAAGTTTTTTCAACTTATATTAATGCCGCCACCAACACAGGGGACAAATACATGACAGGACAATACTCATGTTTACATGAGCGAAGTGAGGAAAGTCGTGTAAAGTGCCTTTCCCAAGGGCACAAGATCGGTAGCATGTCAGGACTCGAAACCGAGACATCTAGGTTCCGAGTCGCGCACTCTGCCGCTGCACCACACGACCCCACATGTCCATCCTTAATCATGAAAGCAAAATTCGCATGGATTATATATATATATCACTTGATCATATTATCCATCTTATGGTTTTTGTATCTTTTGGCCTGAACATGCTGTGGTCTTGATTTTTTAGTGACAGATAGCTTATCTTTTCAGAAATAAGTGGTGTAAGTTTGATCCCCCTAGCGGCTTGTTCTGGAACTTCAGGTTAAAGCCAAAAAGCCCAGATAGGAACAACGTATTTTTATCATTTTTGGTGTGTAGGTAGCTGAGAGAGTGTTGTACATGCTTAAATGCAAATTATGAAAATGAGGACCTAATTTGCATAATTAATAAGGAAATTCTATAATTACACTGTTTTATATAATAACACTGCTATAATACGTGTAATTTATTTAAACTTTGGCAGGCGGAACATCAACAGATACCAATTATGCAAATGATGGCCTAATTTGCATAATTAACATGAAAATTGTGTGACTCCTTATTAGTGAATGGTTGGAATTTTATACCTTGTGACATGTGTAAGCTACTTAAAGGTTAACACCACTATGCATATATGTTGTTAATGTAGAGGTCATTTGCATAATTGATAAGGACAAGAAGCATGACAAAGGAAAGGAATTTTACAGGAAAAATTGTCATTTGAATTAGGAAAACCATAAATTAAATTATATTATGCTATTTCCATAGTCAATGAGACAAATAAAAAACATTTTAAAAAACTCATATATCACAAAAAGCCGTCTTAAACTTTTATATCACAGAAAGCCGTCTGGGGTCCGCGCGGACCCAATAGAAATATTAGATATAGAAATTTAAAAAAAATGAGGGAAACTGAGTTTTCTGCACTGTATTGAGGGACAACTTTGTGGATGACAATTAACTGAAATTTTAGAAAAAAAATCTTTCGAAACAAAAAAAATATTACAGAATATAAAATATATAGTGCTGGGGTCCGCTACTGTTTAGGGTTAATACAATATCTTTGGAAGGGGTAACTGCTGGTAATTCTATACGTGCTGCATTTGTTGGAGGGTTCGTTAGGTTTCCCAAATGACCTTTGTTCAAAAACTATTGACGAAGATGCAATTCGCCAATCACTGTATAAAGACATATTTTGGATATTGAAAAATCATTATATAAGACATGGAATAAAATCTAATTTGTTCAAGTGTGTCTCAAATGTCACGTCTTTTTTCTCAACAAACTTGAGATAAAGCTGATTTATGTTGGTATTTTTATTTAGACTGACTTGTTTTCTTTCGGCCGGACATGCCATAGAACTTAGTAATGGTCTGTCGAAACCCAAGAAACTTGCAACAGCTCACAAGTCATCAGGTCGAGGAGACGGAATATCGTCTAACGGAGTTGTCGAGAATCCCCAGAAGAAATGGACAAAAAAGCGGAGTGAGCCAGCAGGAGCCTAACAGATTGAGTTTCAACTGAAGAGCGTTTAACTTATCAAGAAACCGGCAAAGGTGAAGGAAGAGGTTTGTTGCAAATTTTGTTTAGTTCTGTGTTTCAAAAAACACCGTTGCAAAGTTTGTTACGTTAAGTTTTATTTTAAATTGTGTTTCACATTTTGTTAAACTTTTTTGTTAAAATTGTGTTTAAGGTTTTGTTTTTTTCAGTGTTTCCAAAATTTGTTTGAATCTTTGTTAAGTTCAGTGTTTCAAGAATCGTGTCAAACCTTTGTTAAGAGTTAAGTTCGGTGTTTTAAGAATTGTGTTAAAACGTTTGTTAAGTTCAGAGTTTAGAAAATTGTGTTAAAATTTCGTTAGATTCAGTGTTTCGAAATTTTTTTAGAGAGGTTGTTAAGTGTTTCCAAAATTGTTTTAAAATCTTAATTTTTATTACAATAACTTTTGCACAGGATGCAGAAAAATAACTGGCTAAAAGGAAATTTCTTATTAATAGAAACACACTTTCACACAGCCGTTTACGTTTTGGGTCGGTACTAGTCTAGGTTTACTTGGAGTACTGCATGGATGAGACCAGAACGGAAGATTCAGGTCTTTAAAACAAAATTCGTGCGGAAAGTGCGCTGTATCTTCCCTACAACCAACACAAGACAAATGGATATGTTCACCAGCAAGTTCATAGTCTTGTTGAACCCCAGGATGTTATCTAAAGTAACTTGGCGAATAGATCCTACCTGGTGAATGGATACTTCCAAGCCAATTTCATACTGTCGTTCGCAACTTAGGATCCCCTTGGAGATGGTACGGGTGACATATAACGATGCTGGATGTTTTACTGCCGAGTGATTTGAAGTCATGTTGTTTTCCTGATGTTTGTTCTTCTTCTTCTCCTGCCATTTCTTTAAATTGATTCAACTCCTTAATTTTTGGGCCAAATAACATTAAATTTGGTATGAAGGTAGAGTAGCCAAATACCCCCAGTTTTTTTTTTCATTTTTTTGATACAGGCATTTAAAATTGTTTTATTTGGGTTTTTGGCCATTTTTTTTACAAAATCTGTACATTTAGGCTCCTGGAGACCTGGTATTACACTAAAATAATCTGATATTTGGTCTAGGTATGCTTTATATATCTACCAAAAACAATTAATTATAATTTTTGCCATGCTCTCCCTTAAACCTGTATAATTTGGGACTTTTTGACTGCTTTCTATGCCGAACAGTGAAGTTTACTTACCTTATAGCAATGACTCATCAGTAAGGAATGCAGAGGGCAACAGACAATAGGCATAAAGCTTTCAAGATGGTAGGGCAGTTGTAATCTTGTTGCTGATTGGGTGCTGGACTAATTGGATTAATACATTGAACACCTGCTGGTAGGGCAGTTGTAATCTTCTTGCTGATTTGGTGCTGGACTAATTGGATTAATACTGGCTAGTACATTGAATACCTGCTCAGGCTATAGCATATTGACAGCTGAACTGCATTTGATTGTTTTTAGTACGTTTGTCACACGTTCTTGCAATGTGGGGCGTAAACATTTTTTTATCTTGAAAATCAACAGTTTGCATCAGGCAAATATAAGTCCTTACCAATGATGTTAGCTACTACATGTAGTATCCAACGGTATCCAACTGTTGTTTTTTTAGTTATACACGTATATCACTTCATATCATATTTATATAGATGAAAAACAATCTTTTTCTTTGTGTTTCTCAATCCTGCCACTTCATTGAACGTATTCAACTTCGGGAACCAAACGACCTGATGACCTCTGTAATCTCCAAGCAGATACATGGTGGCATAGGTATTTTCGAGCAGATACAAAGTGGCTTGGCCTCCAAGCAGATATAGGGGGCATGGATCCTGTCAATGTACATGTTCCAACAGCAAAAGGCATTGGAATATTCCATTGCTGCATGGGGGTTATAGACTGTTGGAACATTTTACATTTTGAACAGGGGTGACTTAAGAACAATCCATTTGTGTGGGAGGGGAATTTTTGCTATGGGGAATGTAATGAAGCCATGCTTCGTTTGCTCCTGAACAAATGTCGGCCTTTCTAGTTCATTGCTGCATCCGCTTCCAACAATTTTCATGTCAACTCAAAGTTTTTGTAGTTGTTACAATGTGTCAATCCTGTCTCTATAAATAGGATTCCGAGACCTCCCGCTAAAACACATCAATTACTTTCCTTCTGCCTGATACTTTTATCTCCCTGAGGTTAACCTGTCTATTCGTGATGCTAGTATAGATATTTAATTTTTAAGCAACTAAATCTTAAGGTCCATGATCAGACATGTCCAGAGTACGACTCGGGATCGAACCCGGGTCTTACCGTTTCATAGTCGAACGCTCTGCCACTACGCCACCCGACGCCATGTTACAACCGGCTACAAACCCACTTGCTAAAAGGGGATTAATAAAGGGAAACGTTACATCCACATCATACTTTATAAAGATAAAACGTACTAATATACAAAAAGTAATATTTAGAATAGCATCTGTATCATTATTTTTATGACTTGAAAATATCGAGATTATTGTAAACCATTCCAATCTAAAGAATGAAAAACAAAATGAAAGTATTGTTATACAATGGGAAACAACTAATATTAGTCTTTGGAGAAAAATAAATGACTAAATGTTTCAACCACAGGATGAATATTTAAAAAATCGAGAAGGGCTTTTACTCATCAGTTACGTTTTTATTAAGCTTTTCATTTCTAAATCACAACGTGGGGTGCGGCAGAGTGCTCGAACAAAGAGGTCCTGGGTTCGGGACCTGACCCGATCAAAATACCGTGAATGAAAGTATTGACCGTGAATGAAAGTATTGATAATGGCTAATTGTGTTTCATAGTGTTGGTTTAGCCAATATGGCACTGCACTTGGCAGATAGTACTTTTTTTTTTACTACACTAACGTTTTAACAGTTAGTTCAGTCTTTTGTGTAGTACATTTGTTGATATGAAATTAGTCATCTGTATTACGTTATTCTTACTTATTTTGTAGTGTATTTACTTAATTGCCATCATTTGTGTCATCATTTTGTTTGATAACTCAAATGTTATGTATTATTATTTTATAGTTTTAGGTTAGTTACTGCTTCTATATTTACGTTTTGTTGTGGTGAAGGCCTTAAATAGACACAATTGTATCTGCGTACCCTCAGCATACTCTTGTGTTTTTTCCTTTCTGTCCGGTGTGATTATTTTGTTATGTGCGAATAAAATAAAGAATACGAAAATGAAGAGAACAAACAAAAAGAAGATGAATACAAAACTGCAGATCAGTAGAACTCAGCCATATGCCTCAGTGGACAGTGAAGACAGAGAACTACTTACACATCGAGCAGGAAGAAAATATGACTGCTTCTTTGTCCATTAAATATCCATACAGACACGGGCCGTGTCATTATAGGACTTTATTTCTCGCACTAAGACGCAGATGGTTCTTTCATGATCGTAGAAGGGCCAATCTAAAATAAAATCTGTTTCGTCAATATTGTTTCAAATATAATATTTGCAAGAATTTAATAACTGACGTAATAAATAACTTTGGTAGTCAATCACTCACCGGCATGATGAAATTTCGGTCACAGAAATTCAAGTCTTCTCTTGACAGCTGCAAATGTGCAATCCTTCAATAATTCTATAACACACGCTAATGAAATAACATGACAACTTCATTGGATTTACCACAAATTACTAGACGCCTCTGGCACCAATGGCCCTTTTCTGCTGAAGAGTCAATTCTATTACGGGAAGTACAAATGCAGAACTATATTATAAGTAATAAGATTATCAGCTGGTATGGGTACTAGTATATCAAAATTCTACAAGTTCAACGGGTACTATGTTTTGCATTATGTTGAAGATAACTACAAAGAACTAGTGCAATAACAGAAAGGATTGCACTACTGACGGGACCGTCCTGTCAATAACAGAAAGTATTGCACTGATGACAGGACCGTCCTGTCAAAAACAGAAAGTATTGCACTGATGACAGGACGGTTCTGTGTATTTAAGAGTCATTGCACGGGAAAACCAGGCATATTATATTTCAAATTTCCTTATTCACATTTTTATTAAGGCAAAAAGCATAGGTTGCTTATTTGACGCATTTTACTATAACATGAAAAGAGTAAAACACGATGAAAAAATACATACATAATTACAAATTGGGTAAAAGGAAAAATGAGTGTGCACAAAACTAATTGGTGATATATTAATTACAAGGATTTACCAGTACAGTAAATAAAGTTTTGAACTACATTAAAGACATTACAGCTTTGCAAAGGTGTGAGTGATGTGGACACTCGTAGCAGTAATGAACATAAAAAAAAAAAAACTGTCATTGAGATGCCGTAGCTCTACTGTGTTGGAAGAGTCATATCGTTGTTGCAAGAGTCATATTAATTTCGGCACAAAGATGTTCAAAGAGATTCTTAGCATTGAAAAAGATGAATAGTGTTGACACCTTGGAGGTGGATCGGTAGACATAGTGATGTGTCTTCAATGTCTATCATCTCGGATCGGCGTACTGAGTGCATATCGAGCACTCCTGAAGGACATACATCTGATTATTGCCATCGATCTTCCAGATGAGAATAATTCCCATTGCTCAAAAGATACATGAACAGAGATGGAATAATAGTAGTAATGTATCTAATCGTTTTAAATAATGGCAAACGTAGTAGTAATGGATCAATGCTGGATGTCGTGATGCCCCTACGACCTCTGAGGTCACGGGACGAGAGTGAGTGAGTAGTAATGGCAGTGTAAGTTGTTCAGACAGTTAATTTCATTGCTGTGCTGTGCTGTACCTTCCTTGACACTGTACAAGCAATTGGGCCTGATTTCGCAAATAAAGTTATAATTATATCTAAATTGCAGTTTTATATACCATACTGCAGTTTTCAAGAACCATATGTAGCAAATTCGTGATATTTCTAGTTAATTAGCATTACATCAAATTATGTATTTAGGAACACATGTCTCGTATTCATATCTTGAGGCTTTGATAGCAGAAAATCCATTTTATAGTGTAGTTGTGTTATACTGCTCTACAGCAACTAATAGCGTATGATATAAACCAACGGAGAAGTATAGATCTTTTTGATTTTGATGTCGTTTTCTAATCATCCTTTACTATAAGCATTTTTTATACGAATTGTATCTGATCCCGTATTTCTATCTTATAGAGTCATTAATCATATGGCCATAACTAATATACAACAAATAAAATTTAAAATAGCATGTATTATTATTTTTAATGTCTTAAAGATATCGAGATTATTGTAAACCAATCCAATCTAAAGAATGAAAAACAAAATGAAGGTATTGTTTTACAATGGGAAACAACTAATATTAGTCTTTGGAGAAAAATAAATGACTAAATGTCTAACCAAAGGATGGATATTAAAAAAATCGAGAAGGGCTTTTACTCATCAGTAACGTTTTCATTAAGCTTGTCATCCCTAAATTACAACGTGGGGTGCGGCAGAGTGCTCGAAGAGGTCCCAGGTTCGGGTCCTGACCCGATCAAAGAAGAGAACTACTATAGACCGTGAATGAAAGTATTGATAATGGTTAATAGCGTTTCATACTGTTGGTTTAGCCAATATGGCATTGCACTCGGCAAATAGTTTTTTTTTCTACACATACCTTTTTACCTTTAGTTTTTTGGTTTAGTACATTTTTTGATATGCAATTAGTCATCTGGATTACGTTATTAGTTACTTATTTTGTCGTGTATTTACTTAATTGTTATCATTTGTGTTATCATTTTGTTTGTTAACTCAAATATTATGTATTATTATTTTATACTTTTAGGTTAGTTACTGCTTCTATATTTACGTTTAGTTGTGGTGAAGGCCTTGAATAGACACAATTGTATCTGCGTTCCCTCAGCACACTATTTTTCCTTTCTGTCCGGTTTGATTATTTTGTTTTGTGCGAATAAAATAAAGAAAACGAAAATAAAGAGAACACAAAAAAGAATACGAATACGAAACTGCAGATCAGTAGAATTCAGTCATATAGCTCAGTGGACAGTGAAGACAGAGAACTACTTACACATCGAGCAGGAAGAAAATCCCCTACTAATATGACTGCTTCTTTGCCCATTAGATATCATACACACACGGGCCGTGGCATTATAGGACTTTATTTCTCACACTAAGACGCAGATGGTTCTTTCATGATCGTAGAAGGGCCAATGTAAAAAAAAAATCTGTTCCGTCATCAATATTATTTGAAATGTAATATTTACAAGAATTAAAAAACTGACGTAATAAATAACTTTGGTAGACAATCATTCACCGGCATGATGAAATTTTGGTCACAGAAAGTCTGCTCTTGACAGCTGCAAATGTGCAATCATTCAATTATCTTATAACACACGCTAATAAAATCAAACAACAACTTTATTGGGTTTACCACAGATCAGTAGACGCCTATGGCACCAATGGCCTTTTACTGCTGAAGAGTCAATTCTATTACGGGAAGTAGAACTACATTATCAGTGATAAGATTACCAGCTGGTATGGGTATATCAAAATTCTACAAGTTCAACGGGTACTATAATGTCTTGCATTATATTGAAGATAACTACAAACTAAGAACTAGTACAATAACAGCAAGTATTGCACTGCTGACAGGACGGTCCTGTGTACTTAAGAGTCATTGCACGAGAAAACCAGGCAGAGGTCGGAAGATGGGGGTCGGCCAAATCGACTCGTACTTTGTATGTGAGATAGGTATGGGGAACTATGAACAACCATATATTTAAAACCCTCCAGATATTTTTCATTATGGAGATCTGGGACCCTCCCTCCGAGAGCTTCCGAAATTAGGTAATTCATGGCTTAAAATTACTGAGCTTGCGATGGCTGCACTGATAATTCTGATAAAGACATGGATAAAACGTTTATATTACCACATAGCAATGCTTTTCTAGTTTTACAGACTTAAAGTTCAAGAGGACACCTTGAAGTTATAAGGGTGTGACAGGGGGTTACCCTGTATATAAAACCCTATACAATATTAATAATGATACAGAACAAAATACTCCACAATTTTACAGCTTATCATACCATTCGCAAAAAAAACTACACTACATGATATTTACTGTTGAAATACAATAAGTTCAGTTTTTAATGAATTTAAGACAAACTTCCATTATTTTCATTATTCCATTATGGTAATGCTTTATAAGTAGATGTACAAAACATGTTTTTACATTTTGTTCATCATAACACTACCCTTTAGTATACAATAAACAAAAATCACTTTCCACATGTGAATGTTCCTATGATGGTCTCTAGTGCCTGTATGGATAGCATTTTTCCTTGCCATAGAGCCTGTAATGCGCAGATTGAAATGGTCAGAAATGCGCTTCAATGAACGGGAACTCTAACATAGACTGTTTATGTCCACGCGTATTTATGTATTCAAACCACGTAGGCATGAGGCATCAAGGCGTTGTCGCCAAGTTTCACATAATTTTCCATTAATAATTTACCTTAATAACATTAAATAGTGTTTAATGAACATAAATACGAGACCCATGATGTTGCTCTGCCATTATGCTGCATAGCTGGAAAAACATTGTGCAAGGATATCACTACGACCTAGTCGGGGCAGTTTCCTGTGCTCTTTTTGGCCTTCGTTTTTGGAACAATTTTACTGTTAAAATTTCAATTGACTTAACTTGCAAGAAAACCAACTGTGTACAGTAACATCAGACGGGACGGTCTCCTCAGCACGAACAGCGGACACCAGCAGGACGTCCGCCCGGACGCGGGGTGACGAGATGGCGGCACGACTTTTCACGGCTACGATCCTCTGCGGGCTGGTGTTTACCACAGGTAGGGGATATACTTACTTGTAGGTTTGTACACAAGCATTTCGAGATATATAACAAAGGAGGGATAAAATCATAATATTAAAGTTTACTGTTTGATATGTCAAGAATTTTGTTTCTGTTTTAGGTATGTTTTTATAACTAGCAGTGTGTCACGGAACTCGAGGCATGTTGATAAGGTTGAAGGTTTTGTCAATGCTTACAGCTACTGATTACTGACCACCCAGTGGGTCGCAGACAAGCCGAAACAGGGTCATGCATTAAGCTTCTGTTGACAAATGATTGTTGACTTTACTTGAGGCTGTTCGTGTTGAGATACATTCCATTATTTTGCACATTTTTTATCGACTTGGGTGCATACATCTACATTGTCCCTTTAACATAGTTGTGGTCTTACGACACGCACTGGCACCGGTTAAGTAATATAAAAACAAATGATGTAGAAAATGTCTAGCGTTGTTTGTTTATTTCACATAACCGGTAAAGTGCTTTTAGGCGTGACACATCAGCTTTGTATATGAAAGTACAAGCTGCGTAAGACCGGATTACAAGGTTTAAGCCACTCACACCGGAATGTCCCCTACTCTTTTCAATAAGTGTGGTGGGTTCTTTACCGTGTGTGAAGTGTGGCTCTCCGGATCCCCCAACACACTCCATTTAAGGTCCTATCCGATGGATGTCCCTAACCAAAGTTAGCTAGGTATTCATTTATACCTGGGTTAAGTGAGTAAAGTCGTGTATATACGTAAAGTGCCTTTCCTAAGATGACAAGGTGAGATTCGAACCCGGGATCCCTTGGTTCCGAGCCGAAGACGCTACCGCTACGCCACACGACCCTACAAACTTATTGAGCTACGTAGGTCGTAGCATTTTTCATCTGTTTCCTTTGTGGACGCTTTTTTCTGACAGGTAAGTTAATAAATGTTTGTGTAATCGCCTCTCATGCGAAAGCAGTTCATAATACAGTTTTTGCCTGAATCGAAATGGGACATATTGTGAGTAAATGCACGAAAACTCTTAAAATTGACCTTGTTGCGTGACGTTATTTTTGTGCCCACCCGGTCACGCTGACACCACTCTCCTGCTAAGATGAGTTTAATAGTGTCCCTAATGAGTTTTTTCATCCAAGATTTTACAACTTAAGTCTCTCTCGGTGTATCTCCTTCTACTTCAACAAATACTGCGTGTCTTTTACCCTTATCGCTGGATTTTTCGGCAATTTACGGTTAACGTGAAACCCAAGCCGAACCCAAGCCATGGCGGACGCCAGTGTCCGCGAGGAGTTGTATGCTACACTTGGAGTTTTACCATCCGCTACCCAAGCCGACATTGTGGACTCATACGAGAAGGAAGTCGAGCTATACGAGAGGGCCTGTAAACTAGGAAAAAAGAGCAAGAAGTCCAAGTAAGCCGAAGTAAGACATATAGGGAGGTGATCAAAGCTTTTGTTGCATTGTCTGACGCGCCCCGAATACAACTTTACGATATCAGCGGTGCCATAACTGTTCCTACCAAAGTCACAACGAAGTCGCACAAAAACTCAAATGGCTATAGTGTGAACCAGAACGAACAGAGAGTTACTATATTCCTGCCATTACACCGGGCAACCACATGGATCACCACGTGTGAAGAACACTACTCAACTAAGGCGACTGACAGGAGGAAAATGGTCGCCATAAAACGGCTTACAGCGACGCTCCTTAAAAATAGACATTCGCTCTGTCAGTATCACCGTGTATCAATGTATGTTTCCACCAACAAGATCTTAGTTCAGGGTTCGGCTTATCTGCTGTGGTTCTTGGAGGAATTCCCCCGACTGAAAGAGAAAGCTGGCGCGGTGTGTACTAGCGAGAGAATCAACAACAGTCAACAGTGTTCAACTCTCGGTCTCAGATTCTGAAGTTTCTAGGACCACCGCAGCCCCGGCAACTGATGGCCCCTCTTCCTGCCGAACATCTGAACAAGCTAACATTGCGGATGAACTTTGCGCTTCCTGTAACACTGTGCCTAAAGCCTTGCTAGATTGTAACAGAAATGCTCTGTGTACAGAAGAAGAAGAGCTGTCGGAAGGTATCCCACAGAAACCAGCTGACAAGGCTAATCAGTCAACACAAGAAAGACATGCCGGCCGACGTGCTAATCCTGGGCGACTCAAATACAAAGACAATCAAGACAGATGCCATGTACCCCGCTAAACGTGTGACAATGGAACTGGCCTACAACTTAACTCAGGCTACAGAATACATCCAGCGATCTACAATGTCTGACCCTAAAGTCATCCTCTTCCATGTTGGAACGAATGACATCCGAGACGCACAGGACCCGACAGCCGTATCCGAGAGTTTCAGAAAGCTCATCCAGACGTCTCACGACAAGTTCCCACAAACGCCGTTAGTCTTCTCTTCTATCCTCCCCAGAAAGGATCGCAACCTACACGAAGTTGGAAATCAAGTGAACGCTTTCCTGAAGGTGGTAGCTGAAGAAACAGACTACGTGCACGTCACAGACAACAGTAACATGTTTAACATGGGGATGTTAAAAGAAGTCCTGTATAACCCAGACGGTTACCATCTGAACAGATTCGGTGTTCGTGTGCTAGTCGCTAACATTTAAAGAGTGGTTACCCCATTCTAGGCCTTGGTCAATATGCCAGCAGGAGCACCAGGCCAAACCCCAAGACGTGCGTGCAGGACCCCAAATATTTTTTTCAACATCCTGCAGAGAGTCAGAGGCAACCACCTCGCTCACCCAGGCTTGGGTCGTCCCCAGCACAAGGTCAAGGTCCCCTACCGAGGGCGACTGCATCCAGCCGTCCGGTAAAACCAAGGACCAGCCCCCCTCATCAGGACAACCACAAGATCAGGGCCAAACTCAACCCGACATTCCAACGCCAATCTCCCATTCCTCTCCGACCGGAAGTCCGACTACTCCGTCCAGTGCCGTCCCAAAAGATACGCGCGGAACGCCAAATCAACCATCGGGACCATGCCAACCTGGTCAGCAGTGGGGACCATACAGAAGCCCACCGAGTCAGAGACCGGGTCCCTGGGCAACCCGCCGAGTCAGCGACCGGATCCCTGGGGCAACCCGCCGAGTCAGCGACCGGATCCCTAGGGCAAACGCCAGACGTTTCAGCTAGTGGATTTTCAGCTAGTATCCACTAGCTTTCGTCAGTGACTGAGAGACCAGAGGGGAAATGCACTAACTATTGATTGATATGCAAATAAAGTGAAGACAAATTTTTTGGAAGTCGAAAATCGAACAAAAGTCAGACAAGTCAAGACAAGATAATGCAAATTAGTCAGAAAGCTCCTGTTACACAGAACAGGAGCTTATGTGTTGTCTGACCTCGCCTGGCCGAAATCTCAAGTGCCGGAGAGATCGACCCGTAGCCCCCCTTCCCTGTTAAGGGTAGGGTTGTACATTCTTTCATATATTGCCTCTTGAACATCCCGTCCCCACCAGCGTGTTTCGCGGTCTAAGATATCCGTGGACTCGAGTTTGAAAGAGTGACCTCGGTTGTGTTGTAGGTGGTGGAAAATGGCTGGGGAGTAGCAGTTGGCGCTATGTCTGCAATGTTCTTTGTATCTTATTTTGAGCGGTTGAATTGTCTCTCCGATGTAGGTGTTGTTACAATTGGGCTCCTCACATTTGAGTCTGTTTGATTTGATTTATTGAGATGCCCTTTAGCCCCATGAGGGGCTAATCTTCCAGGGCTCATTAACAGTACAACACATAAAATACAAGCACTGAATACATACAATCATTGCAATTACACATTAAAATAATTGAGGTTGAGGCCTGAGGTCATTTAACTAATTATGACTAAGATCAACAATAAAACTTGTGAGTTACTAAGTTGCTTCGAATATATACAATATTGCCAGGGTAAGCCTTTAAGTTCCATAAAGCTGACGTGTCATTTTCCTGAACTGCCTCTCATCAGCTGCTAATACAGTAGTCTTAACTTCACTCGGTAATGCGTTCCACAACTTTACAGATCTGTAAACAAACATCCTCTTTCCACTATTGTTGTTAGGTTTGAGCAATGAGTAGTCGTGCACTGATTGCCTAGTGGAATACCTGTGAGACGCATGAACCGGTACCAGAGATTTATAGATCTCCTGTGGCTCACTTGTGGTTACAATCTTGAAAAATAACTTAAGAGTACTGACATCAAATCTATTTCTCACCGATAACCAACCAAGATCAGAGTGCATTTTGACAACTGGTGTATCGAACGAACATTTCAGAGCCATCCTGCAGACTTTGTTCTGTATAACTTGTATCTTCTTAGTACATGACTCTGAAACACTAGCTAGTATAGGTGAACAGTAGTTCAAGATTGATAGCACTAAAGCTTGGATTACAACCTTACACACAGCATCTGGCATGTAACACACATATCTTCTAACATAGGCTAGATTTCTTGATAGTTTTGCCACGAGGTGTTTAACATGGAGATTCCAAGAAAGCGATGGATCCATATGCAAACCCAGGAGAACTGCTTCGGTTACCTGTTCTACCTTCTTCGAACCAATTGCAAGATTCAAAGATGTGTCAGGTAGAAGAGCTAGCCGGCGGGCTGTTCCAAATAGCATACATTTTGTTTTCAGTACGTTCATGACAAGACGATTGGCATTGACCCAGTCTGTCACTTTTACAAGATCAGGTTGTAAAGCTGCAACAATAGCACTGACTGATTTGGCAGCCCTGTAAAGTGATGTATCATCGGCAAACATTTCGGTCGAGCATTGTGATACAGCTAACGGTAGATCATTCGTATACAGTGTAAATAACAATGGAATAACGTTCGCCTTGGTACCTTTGTGAGGTCGGTCATTAGGGTGTACCAGTATCGGGGGCCAAGTGTTGCAAAATTACACACATATAGAGAACAGTTATTCTCTCCCACTCAAGTAAGGAAAAGGGTCTCTCACATACAGCAGATTTCTCTCTCCCACTCAAGTAAGGAAAAGGGTCTCTCACATACAGCAAGTTTCTCTCTCCCACTCAAGTAAGGAATAGGGTCTCTCACATACAGCAAGTTTCTCTCTCCCACTCAAGTAAGGAATAGGGTCTCTCTCACATACAGCAGGTTTCTCTCTCCCACTCAAGTAAGGGAAAGGGTCTCTCACATACAGCAGGTTTCTCTCTCCCACTCAAGTAAGGGAAAGGGTCTCTCACATACAGCAGGTTTCTCTCTCCCACTCAAGTAAGGAATAGGGTCTCTCACATACAGCAAGTTTCTCTCTCCCACTCAAGTAAGGAATAGGGTCTCTCACATACAGCAGGTTTCTCTCTCCCACTCAAGTAAGGAAAAGGGTCTCTCACATACAGCAGGTTTCTCTCTCCCACTCAAGTAAGGAAAAGAGTCTCTCACATACAGCAGGTTTCTCTCTCCCACTCAAGTAAGGAATAGGGTCTCTCACATACAGCAAGTTTCTCTCTCCCACTCAAGTAAGGAAAAGGGTCTCTCACATACAGCAGGTTTCTCTCTCCCACTCAAGTAAGGAATAGGGTCTCTCACAAACAGCAGGTTTCTCTCTCCCACTCAAGTAAGGAATAGGGTCTCTCACATACAGCAAGTTTCTCTCTCCCACTCAAGTAAGGAAAAGAGTCTCTCACATACAGCAGTTTTCTCTCTCCCACTCAAGTAAGGAATAGGGTCTCTCACAAACAGCAAGTTTCTCTCTCCCACTCAAGTAAGGAATAGGGTCTCTCACATACAGCAGGTTTCTCTCTCCCACTCAAGTAAGGAAAAGGGTCTCTCACATACAGCAGTTTTCTCTCTCAGACATTTAAGAGAAATTCTCTCCCACATATACAGCGAAAGTTCTCTCTCACATACAGCGAAAAGTTCTCGTCCACTTCCAGCCTCTACCAGCGAAGCGTTCTCTAAGTGGAAGAGTATTTTGCCCTCTGAGTGAGAGAGCGATAGTGGTCTGTGAGTGGGAGAACTTTCTTCCTTGGTGTGAGAGAGCTTTGATAGTATGATAGGAAAATGACTTTACAGTCTTAGACAGTAAAAGATAAGTGAGGTTTGAAGTTAGTGGCTATATTGAAGTTTCGGAAGATCCGTCGGAGTTTCTCAGATACTCCTTGGACATACGGAATAGTAATGTTGACCTTGTTTTTGTTGGTCAACGGTTTGCACTTCTGGGTTTTCTTAGACTGATCCGGAGGTTTGAGCGCTTTGTTGAAAGTCCAGTTTTGGTAGGGCAGGGCACCTCGAAGGTGTCTATGTTCGTAGTTCCGAACTACGTAGTTCTATGTTAGACTCCCCAATAACAGAGAAAGAATTAGAAACAGCCATGTCCAACTTAAAAAAACAACAAGTCAAGTTGTAATAAATGAAATGCTTAAATGAGGTAAGCAAATAATTAGGAAACCCTCTTACATATATTTAATTCTTGTCTGCAAAACGGTTATTATCATGAAAAATATTGTTCCCACTCATAAATCAGGAGACGATCGCGCCCAGACAACTTTAGGGTAATATCTCTAATTAGTTGTCTGGTAAACCTTTTCTCATCTATTTAAATACCCGTCTTGTTAACTTTGCAGAATATTACATCCTTTTCAAACCACCAAAGGCCGGTTTTAGAAAGGAATTTAGAACAACTAATAACCTATTTGTATTGTCCAAATTAGTTAGTAAATATCTAAGCAGAAATTCACAACTCTATGCTTGCTTTGTAGATTTTAGCAACGCATTTGATTCTGTTTGGCGAAAAGGTCTTCTACTAAAATTAAATAAATTTGGAATTGGAGGCAAATTCTTACTTACTATAAAAGACATGTATTCCAAAACAACAAATTGTGCTAAAACTAGCCACGGTCTTACCGAAACGTTCGTAACTAACTGTGGGTTTTGACAAGGCTGTAACTTGAGTCCAACGTTGTTCAATTTATTTATAAGCGATTTGACAGAGGAATTTGACGACCATTTGTGTAATCCTCCTAGCTTACATTGCATTAAAGTTCATGCTTGTTATATGCAGACGATCTAGTTCTTTTCTCTGAATCTTAACAAGGTCTCCAAACCTCTATAAGTAGATTAAAAGATCATTGTAAATTATGGCAACTGAATGTGAATCTCTAACGTTAACTATTGTCTTTACTAAAGGAAGTCCATTACCGAAAAACTGTCAGTTCCTGTTCAATAATGATATAGTCGAAATCGTAAATAACTATTGTCATCTAGGTATTGTTGTAAGTTCAGCTGGCACTTTCAATTCAAGGCAAACAACAAATACTTACACAGCAAAGGCCTTAGGGCCCTCTTTGGAAGTCACTTTATCAAGCCGATGCTTCAATTTCTGTCAAGAACAAGCTCGTTGATGCTTGTGTAAAACCGATTTTATTGTATGGATCTGAAATATGGGGATCTTTCAAAAGTCCAAAATCATCCCCAATTGAAGCCGTGCTATGCTTCGGTCCCAATTGCGCCGGTGCCCGTCGGGGATGTAGCCCCAGCCGGCTCCCGTCGGGCTCTGGAGCCTGGCGGGCACCGTTTGCTGTGGTCACAATTAAAAGTTTCCTTCAGTGCTATTTTGTCACCCTTATTGGTCGTTCTCCGGCAGGCAGCCGGCAGGTACCCGGCAGCTTCCCTGACGATGTCTTGTACTGACCCACTTAATATAGAGTTCACGCTTTTGTTGTGATCATTTCATCTGTGACGTCACACATTTTACCCGGGTAATTTACGAAGTACACACCTTTATTCTGTTCATCTGGTCTGTGACGTAACAAATGTGTCCCGGTGGACTGCCGGCAACCGGAGGGGTACCTGTCGGTGTTCTCACGATGAGGTCACGGCGTCTTTTTGTCAGCAGGGCCCGGGTAGAATTTAATTCAGAATTAAATTCTTCTCGGGTCCCCGCCGGGCCAAAAAATAGCCCGGTAGCCGCAGGGTGTCCGGCGGGGCCACGTAGGGGTTACGCCCGAAAGTGCCATAAAACAGCCCGGGAACTACCCGGCAGGGCCCCTTTTTTCAATTGGGACCGAAGCATAACTAAAATTCTGCAAACATTCATTAAATGTGCCCAAATCTTCTTGTAACCTTGCCGTGATGGCTGAATTAGGGAGATATCCCATGAGGTTAGAAGCGTCATTAAACGCCATTAAACACTACCTCAGAATACGCCAGAACGTGCCAGCGAACAGCCTCTCTGCAGACGCCCTTTTGTGCCAATTTGATTTAGATGCGGTAGGTGCCAAATGCTGGGCTGCTGGTGTTCGTAAGACATTAGAGGAAATCGGTTTTACCCATGTGGGGCATTTGTCCTTGTCTTCTACCTCACCGTGTCTACCTTCAATTTGCCACTAAATTATATCTTCCATCAACCAACGTCTTAAGGACATGTATCTTTTGATTCCACGACAACAACAAACAAGAAGAACACCCAGAAGAAGAGAAGACAATCCTCAAGCCAAAAGCGACCACGTGGTAGCCCACCAGCAGCGATGTTGGAACCCTCGCGAAAACAGCAGCGGAACGGCCCACCCCTACTCGAACATGGCTCCGGCGGCGCAACCTAGGCATTCCTGGTAAACCCCGGACTGTCTGCACGGTGCACGGACTGAACATATGCTTCCAGACACTACGACCTTCTGGACTGACTTCATGTGCTATGGACTTGGCTGGGACTCTGGACTTTTGATTTTAGACCTTACAAATTGCCGTGACGTAGTCAAGCCAATTTATGCTGCTGTGAAATATCAACAAAAGGTACGGTCATGGATTTGAATGACATATAATTCCTATCACTAAATGTTCGTGGACTCCTCGAGAAAAACAAGAGGAGGTCCTTATTATCCTATGTTAAAAACCAAAAAGCTGATGTAGTTTTCTTTCAAGAAACTCATTTTATCTCAGAAACAAAAGACATTTTAACTAAAGAATGGCAAGGTCCTTGCTTTCAATCTTTTGGCTCCAGTTGTAGCAGGGGACTGGCAATATTATGTTGATTAAACCTACTGTCAAATTCACATTACTAGACTCTAAATCCATAGATCCTAACGGAAGAACCCTTCTCGTAAACTGTACAATTAACGAGACTAAATTGTGTTTAGTCAATATTTATGCCCCGAGTAGAGTAAAAGAAAGAAACGATTTCCTTATAAAATTGATTGGTTAAATAGCTGTGACCCCACAAACTTAATTTGCGGTGGTGACATGAATTGTCTGCTTAATCCAGTATTTGACAAAAAGGGGGGGGGGGGAGATTAGACACTGCAGAAAGATCTGCTAAATCCCTGAAAAAGCTATGCTCAAATTTAAAGATTATCGACGCTTTTAGAGTAGTTAATCCCACCACCCGTCAATTTACTTGGCGTAACCTTGTTAAAAATGTGGCCTGTAGGCTAGACTACTGGTTAATACATAAAACCCTTGAAGAAAAAATTATCAAATGTGACATAAGACCTGCTATACATACTGACCATCAAGCTATTTTCCTAAAACTAAAATTCCAAAACTATGCCAGAGGCCCTGGAATATTCAAACTTAATGTCCTTTTCTTAAAAGACAAGGAATACATAGAGAAAATCCATGAAATAATACAACAAGAAACTAACAATAACACCTCATCAAAGAGAGATAAATTAGGCATATGTATGATTAAAATTACTGAGTTCTCAAAAAAGTATGGAGCAAAGAAAGCCAAAAAAAATAGAGAAAAATTAGAAATGTTGGAGAGAAAAGTTTGCCTACTTCAAGATGTACTTGATAAAAACCCAACAAAAAATGCTATTCTCAGCTTCAATGAAGCAAACTCTGACCTAGAAAATCACTATAAGAACAAATCACATGGTGCATATATAAGAGCTAGAGCCAAATGGAGAAAAGAAGGGGGAAAACCTACAAAATACTTCTAAAATCTGGAGAAGAAAAGAGGAATTGATAAGGACATTGACTTTCTTTTCATAGGGGGGAGAGAGTTGAGAAAAGATGTTGATATTTTAAATGAATGCAGGAATTACTTTAAAGAACTATACCAAGAAGACAATGTAAGCGAGATAGAAATGGATCAATATCTACAAGCTACACAACTTGAAAATGTTCTGAACCAAACAGACAGAGAATTCGTAGACAAACCATTGACAAAAAAAGAATGTATGGACGCCCTTTGTTCTATGAAAGACAATAAGAGCCCTGGCCTAAATGGCATACCTGCTGAATTTTTCAAATTGTTTTGGCCTATCTTAGGTGATCTAGTTTTTGATGCTATCCAAGAATCCCTTAGGGAAGGAATAATGTCGGTGTCTCAAAGACGTGCAGTAGTAAGACTAATACACAAGAAAAATGAGCGTCATCAACTGGATAACTGGAGACCTATCAGTCTCCTAAATACATAGTGTAAAATTTTCACATTTATATTTGCAAACAGATTAAAGAAAGTGTTACACAGATTAGTTGATAATGATCAAACCGCGTTAATTAAAGGTAGATTTATTGGGCAAAACGTAAGATTAATTCACGATATCATAGATTATTTCTTGATTTCAGTAAAGCCTTTGATTGTCTAAATAGAAAATTTATGTTGAAAGTATTGGAAAAATTTAATTTCGGACCCTTTTTCATTAATGCCATAAAGTGCATGTATAATAACATCAGTAGCACAATTTCCAATAGAGGTTTCCTATCTGATTTCTTTCCACTACAAAAAGGTATCCGCCAAGGATGTCCTATATCGGCACTCCTCTTGATGCTTACTGTAGAAGTTATGGCTGTAAATATTAGACATTCACAAGATATAGAGGGAATTAAAGTTAAAACTAACCCAGACAATGAGGTAGAAATTAAAATTTCACAAGTGGCTGATGACACTACCTTACTTGTTTCTGATGACTTATCAATGGAAAATGCTCTTAACAGAATACATGAATTTTGTAAGGTATCCAGCTTAAAACTTAACATGACTAAATCTGAGGGATTATGGATTGGAACCTACATGGATAGACAAGACAAACCTCTTGGTATCTCTTGGCCAAATACTCCTATAAAATCCCTCGGATTCTACTGTTTTAACAGCAAATTGAACCATGAATGTGAACTTCTAAACTGGGAAAAAAAGATTGAACGACTAAAGAATACACTACAAACCTGGAATGCCAGAAATCTAACTCTATGGAAAAGTTACAGTATCAAAATTCCTTGCCCTTTCACAAATTACATATAACATGTCAATGATTGATACCCCTCACTGGGTTATGAACACTGTAAAGAAAATAATGTTTGCTTTCTTGTGGAAAGGAAACAAGACTTTTGAAAAAAGTTTATCTCGGCCGCTGGCCATGTAGTTTTGTGTTCTTGGAGGATGTCCACATAGATTTGTGTAACTGCTAGAGAGGAAAGAATGTATTACCTAGTATGTTCATACCTGTAACACCAAACAGGGTAATAAGTTGGCTTCCATTATCATTTGCTTCAATGGAATTAGTGAAAAATATTAATCTCGAAGCAGATGTTGGGAGGGAAAATGTTTAGGTAGAGATACAGATTTTCATTTGTGATTGAAGATTTGAGAGACAGGAAAGAGTTTAGGATATGTATGTGGAGCTAATTTCTCTGTTAGAGTAGGTTACACAGCTCTATGTATGGGGAAGACATTTTTTGGAATCAGTAGTGTCATGTTGTATATTACAGAGGAACTATGTTTCATCTGTATGTTTCATTGAAATTGTAATGTCTGGATAATACTGATGAATAAAGAGCAAAGATGCATGTGTCAAAAGTGAAATGTTTTATTTTGGTATAACTTCATGAGACAACACAAAATGGAGTGGCTACAATAACAGACGCTGTCAAACGTTATCAAGCTTAATGCACTAACATATTGTTAGGTTGTACGAATTCATAAATTTTCACGGGGGGGGGCGATAACGTAACTCTGTTTAAATCTGTTCAACAGCACGAATAAAACACAATGTAATTGATTGCCCTTGCCCGTAGTATCTTTAGCTCCATTTTTATCCTATGGCTCTATGCCTAATACCCTTATAATTCCTGATATTTTGCTATTTTTGCTAAGTAAATACCTAAGCAGCCTCATGCGTTACATCCGGGATCTTCGATATGGGAAATTCCATTCAGGCCACTAATCAAAAGCGACATCTTGCGACCGGGGAATATAGTGCACTTCCATAACCTTCGTCTTGACTTATTCAGATGTCTCAAGATAATATTAAAACGTAATTTTTTAAACTTGGTTTATTGCTGCAATTGCAGCAGTTATTACCAAATCTTTATAACATTTAATGCATACTACTCTCATGTCCCTAATAAACATACCCCCGGAATAAACATACCCCCCGGACAAATCTTCAAAGTCTAATATACATACCCTCCGGAATAAACGTACCCCCCGGAAAATGACCAAATTGACAGGTGAACGGTACTAAAATGTGCTCTTTATTTCAATACCAATGTATGGGCAAATCTTTCACTGTTACTTTTGATTAGGAATATAAATATACTGTACTAGTACTCAACAAACAGTGTCGACATTACAGCCATATTACACCACTAGCAATAGGGGTGGGTACCTGTTCGGCTCTTCCAGGTCCAGAGGATCAGGTCCAGGTCCGGACCTGTACCTGTACCTGATTCTGAATACCGGAGTTTCAGTACCGAATTTTTTTGCTAAATGATCATTGCTAAATACAATATAACGTTAAGTATATGTAACCACTACAATAATTTTCATTTTATTTATTTTTTATTTTATTTATTTTTATTATTTTCATTTTATTTTTATTCTGTTTT
>NW_017804090.1:35658-49696 GCF_001625305.1 Branchiostoma belcheri
AGTTTATCTCGGCCGCTGGCCATGTAGTTTTGTGTTCTTGGAGGATGTCCACATAGATTTGTGTAACTGCTAGAGAGGAAAGAATGTATTACCTAGTATGTTCATACCTGTAACACCAAACAGGGTAATAAGTTGGCTTCCATTATCATTTGCTTCAATGGAATTAGTGAAAAATATTAATCTCGAAACAATATAACGTTAAGTATATGTAACCACTACAATAATTTTCATTTTATTTTTATTTTTTTATTTTTATTTATTTTTTATTTATTTTCTATTTTATTTTTTATTTCTTGTTTTATTTTATTTTCATTTAATTTTATTCAATTTTATTCCGTTCTATGCATTATCAAACTTCTCCTCTACTGCTAGAGCTACTAAGACTTCAGACCGAATATATTAAACATTTTAATTCGCCCCCTCTAGCGGTTTGGGCCAAATTGCAGCTTTTCCAAAAAAAATCCAAGATGGACGGCGGCAAGATCGGCGCGGCTCGGCGATTGCCGATTTCATTGTATTTTCCTTGGTCTTTTACGCGATTCAAGCAAAGAAAACAAGTTGACCACAAGAACAAAAGAGTAATACAGCACTGGGAATCTAATGGTCCGTTTTGTTGGGCGGTAATTTCTCATTTCAAGTGAATATTTACGTGCGTCACAGTGATTTATTCACCAATCAAAAGTCGACATCTTGCGACTTAAGCAAATATGGAAGGTTAATGTACATAATTTATGTCATTGATTTATTGGTCCAATTACCGCAGCTATTAGCGAAATTCTAGAACCTTAAATGCATACTATGATATAAAACAATGGTTTTGTGGTAAACAGCATTTCCTCTTTTTTAGCAACTTCGTTGTATAAGAATAACGACACTATCATCCGGTAGCTCGACCCCACAAAGTAAAGTATACACGCAGAGTAATTGGTTTCATTGGGTTTTTTTTCACGGTCGAAATCAAGATTTATTCAACATCCAAACAACGTACATATTTTGGAGCACAATACCTCGGCCGCTCAGGCGGCCGAGATAAAAAGGATAAGATTAAAAGAGAGATTGTGACTCAACCCGTTGAATCTGGAGGACTAGGCCTCACAAATTTAGAATACCAGAAACATTCCATCCTTGCATCCTGGGTAAAAAGACTGGGGGTAGAAAACAATGCCAGATGGAAAGTTTCACCGCTTACTTTCATAAACTCCTTTGATCCTGACAATCTGTTGTTACACATGAATTTCTCTTGTGAGAAAGATGGTCCTAACATGAGCAAACTACCTAAATTCTACAAAAAAGTTATATTATCCTTCCACCATGCAGGAGGAGGTGGTAATAACACACCCTCTAACATAAAAGATATAATGCAAGAAATTATTTGGTGTAATAAACATATAAGGTCACAAGGAAACACTATTTTTCTCCTTCCTGGATTAAACAAGACAAAATATTTATAAAAGACCTTTTCCCATCTGGCAAGTTCCTGTCCCTAAATCACTACTCCCAGCTTAATCTAAGTCCTAAAGGTATTATTCAATATATTACAATATTCCATGCGATACCCCTTTCTTGGAAGAGAATAATAAGAAATCATATAGGCCCAATTCCATGTCAAACAATAGATCTTAACACCCTTACCCCTCACATATTTAATGGTAAAAAGAGAATGGAAGTGAAAACCAGAGATATATGTAAATTTTTCTATAATACTTTAATGCAAGCACATGTTAAGGAACCCAACTCCTGTAGAAAGTGGCAATCTGAATTCCCAAATAATACATTCTCATGGCAAAAAATATTCTGTTTATTGAGTACACAAAACTGTAAAGATACCAAATTAGCTGAACTCAATTTCAAATTACTCCACAGGATACTACCTTGTGCATACAACTTACACAAATGGAGGTTAAAAGATGAAAATGAACAAACCTATAGCCCAATATGTAGTTTATGTAACAGTGGAAGCACCGACAACTATCAACACAATGTCATGTTCTTCAGATGTGGAAGACTTGGTAATTTCTGGGAATTAGTCAATACCTATGTACCTCACCCTAACACAAAAATTACATGTCAGGAAATTATATTTGGAAAAATAGATCAGCTGTTAACCTCTAATAACCTACAAAATAGAATCAAAACAATTTCTATTACCAAATGGACAATATTTAAAACCTGGTTATGGCTAAGAAATAACATCTGTATATTGCTGATCTTTTTAGTATCTTTGTAACAGAATTCAATGAAAGAGTAAATAATACAAGTTAAAATCTTTATATGTGGTTTTTTAGAGTAAGACTTTGTATTGTTTATGTGATGTTTTTTCTGCAGCTCTGTTGATCACCATTTTGCGCACCCAGCATTGGAAAAAATGTCACTGGCATTACAAAAGATAGCAAGACAGGCAGTTGATCATATTGCCAATTCTAGACACAATATGTACTTGGGCTGTAAATATGTTGTAGCATTAGTGTGCTCTTGTAGCAGAGTAGGGTAAAGAGAATTGTGTCAGCAGATTGTTGTACGGTGGCAATTGAACTTAATTTTGACATTTTATCAATTTGTGTCAGACATGTTGACACTTCCCTTTTAAGAAATATTTCTTATATTCAGAACTACATAGATTATAGTTTTGTACAGAAGTTAACTTCTTAACCATGTCCTGATGAGCAAACTTAAATACATTTATACTTATGTTAATGGGATTTTGTAAACTAGAAACTAAGGTAACATTTGCAAGCAAATGCAATATGTTTACCTCAGGATGGTCTTGCCTACGATTTAACGTTATACCTTTATTAGGAAAGGAAAGGTAGAAGGATAGTTTGCTTATATTACTGACTTTTATGTTATATATATAGTTACATACCACAGTACCAATGATTCACTCAGCACACACTCTTACCATGCTTGCAATTAGGCCACAGCATGTAACTTTAATCAATGACATCCTCTGCAGACTGCAAGTAAACTTCGAGTCTTTTTGACAGCTTTAGTTACAAAGGACTTTGCTGCTGCGCTCATCTCACTACCTTATTACATTTTTGTAAATAGGAAACAGGACGTAGGCTGAAATAATAATGATGATAAGTTTATTATTATTACAAATACATGACAGAAGGCTAATTGTAAAAACGTATATCATACGAAATGATATACATGTACAATGATATGAAGAACTAATTCCTACAGTACACTTTAGTCTTTATACTACAGTATATAAGATATACATCAAGCCAGTTTTGTTGGGTTTTACTTGTTCTTTTGATCGCCGAGCCAGTGAATATACCCACTTCTATAATAATTGTTCTTTGAAATTTTATATGAAAATCATTGCAATGATGATGAAAATCTACAGTTGTGTAAAATATTGGAACTACACACTCTATAAAACCATACATACATACTTAAAAGCTATACATGACTTAACTGTTACATATATTATGCAAATTTAACATACATAATGAATATTTACTGGCCAAAATGGAGATATAATGTGTTTCTAGAAATGGTTGTGATGTGTTGTATCCTTCTGTGGATGGCTGGGTTCAGCTCTGTTAGGTTCCTCCCCAGTTTCTCATGGACCAAGTTCTGCTTCCTTTCCTAGCAGAGGTCCAATCTTAAGAGTCTTATGAGGATACAAACAGGAGAGTAAGCATTTCAAATGTGATCAGAAACTGATATTATCCTTATTATGTTTAGAGAGATAACTTCACGGGATATGCATCATCGGGATACGGAATTTTTCGGGATAGGCGTCCCGAAAAATCCCGCGAGATATCCGCGTGTGGTGCGAGATCTCCAAGTCTACCGCGGGTCCTGTCACCGATGGCGGCGTGCCAAATGTTTATTTTTACGTCCTGTCGGGCGATCTGGGCAGGGCCAATGGAGCACCCTGACGTCAGTCAACTTTGCCAAAATTTTTATTCACCGACAGCACAGGAGTGTATATTGTGTATGACGCGTTCCTCACGCGGTAATAGGTGAACTGCTACATTTTTACAAAGCTATTGTGCAGCGAAAAACTCACGAAAACTGTAAGAAAATAGCAGGAATGAATTTTTAATAACCCCTTCGTCTCCGGTGAGTTTCGGCAAGTTTATAAACCTTCAAATAAAATGGGGCGTACCGGCTGTAGTAGTAGTTGTATTTCATTGTGACATCTTGTACTAAATTGGCTTGTTGAGGTCTACTCATCTTCTCATAAGCAGACTGCGTCAAGTAGTCTCTGTATTACGAAAATTAGGAACGTTTGCACATCAAAATCCCGCGGCAAGCGTCTCACCCCTCCCATGCAAACACGTACATATAAAATAAATAAACCCTTGCATCAACAATCAACGATCCGACCACGTCCATTGACGTACGTATTACCCTGAAAGCAAGTACTTCCACGCGGCTGGCAAAAAATCTTCCGGTGGAAAAAGCATTCTCGTTCTCGATGTCACTTGTGAAAACGTTGTTTTGGAATGAAATCGGGATGAGAAAAATACAATGCCGCTTGCAGGACTGAGGCGGAAAATCGCTACAATCGCCAGGGCGGCCGGAGTCTCTGGGGCGGAGCATCGAGCCTTTGAGTTTGAAATCTTGCCGCCCAGCCAGTGGGCGGGTCCCCGTCTGTGTGCTGTGATTGGGCGCCGCGCGGTGATAGCTATGCTGCGTGCCGTTTCTATGGCAACGTGGCCCAGTCACAGAAATGTATCAATTCTTGTTCGTCGCTGATCGCAAACACAGCCAAGAGGCGTAAAGAACTTTTTAATTATGCTCCCCCCCCCTCTTTTGTATAATGTTTAATCTCCCTTCCGCAGCTCCGTGCGTCGACCTCCCCTATCTAGGAGAAAAATGAACTTCTGGCGACATGGCACGTGGATGTGTTAGATTTTATATCTGAGATAGCGCGGGTCGGGTGACATCAAAAGCAGTACTTAGGGCCGTCCACATCGCAAGGTCAGACAGAAATTCTCGTACCAAGAAGGTTGTATTTGATTAATAACACTAGCCGTTTGTGCTAATGTTATCATCATGCATAATTTGGAAACAAACATGCGCCGCACCGTCTGTCTGTAAAAATCTTAGTCAACATGGTTCCCGAAAAATCCCGGGATATCCCGATGAATCCCGATTTGATGCTTATCCCATGAACTGTACTGTATTATCCCGAAAAAGATTGAAACTGTCTGACAAAACGACAAAATGTAATGTCACATCCATGTTTATATAAACGTAAACAAACGCCCCCCTCCCCCGGCCCCGCACCCACATTACAAAGTCGACAATAGTTACAGATGAACACAATTCTGTTTACTTTATTTTCAAAACGGCAGCAAGCCTAAATCTCTATACATACGAGATTCTATCAAGTCAGGAGCTAGTGTAAATTATGAGTGTTTTTTTTTTTATTTCAGCCGGCGGTGACATGCAAAAAATCACACAAAGTCGCCGGCGTTCTGTGGAAATCTGCAGTCCTACTTGTGGATATTGAACCCAAAATCCCAATGCAATATTCTCTACTCGAGACTGGTATTCATATGACCGTATTGTACGAAGAAAAATGAAAACTTACCGCTGACATTGGTCCACCGATCTCTTCTCTTCTCATACAAGGGCGGATGCCCATATTTGGAAAGCTCGGGTGTTCCGTGCGTAGCGCTAGGGTCATTGACCGCGGTTATCGAACACGCTGTTCCATTGTTCCATGGTTGTTTGAATGTTCCAAACGCGTTCTTTTTGTTCGATTTTTGGCTTAAAATGCAACTTTTTTCACCCATTTTTTGCAAATTAAGTCATTTTTTTCACATCTATGTTGGCCAAAATGACAGCGGTTCAGTGTCTTACGTACCAACCTACCAGCATGCTGAATTTCATTTTCTTCCAGGTTCTAATTACGAAAATATCTACGATTTTTAGGTGTTTGGAGAAGAGGAGGAAGAGGAGGAGGAGGAAATAGAGCAAATATAATATGTTTCCTTCGGTAAACATAATAACTATCGACTTTAGTATTTTGACCGAGTTTCATACAATTTCATTATATTCAGGTGCTCTACATTAAGGCTTACAAATAGAGAAAAGCAGTAGAAGGTAGGATATGGATAAGAGTATTTTAGCTAAACCCACTATTGGGATGACTCAACACTTTTATTGACATGTATCTAAAATTTCCTCTTAATTATCGATCACCACATTTGTACAATTACCTGTTCTGTGTTCTGCACTGTATGTATCTTTGCATTGTTGTGAATAAAAGCATTTAATATAAGTTATGTAATAAAAAAAGAAAATAACAGGATCTATGAGAAGAAAGGGAATAGTAAATGAGTGAAAACGATATTTAAATCAACACCATGTATATGCTGAAATGAGTATGTATAGACTCAGTAAACCTGTATAAAACATAGCCTACCTTCACGCTTACATAGTGACGTGACGTTACCTGCACCTGATGATGTTATTTCTCATTCCACAGTAACCAGCGGCACCGGATGTGGGGGTGACCTGACGGCTTCTTCTGGTGGCCCCGTGACGTCACCCAACTATCCCGGTAACTATGGCAACAATGAGAACTGTGAGTGGCTGATCACTGTACCAGAAGGAAGCATCATTCGCCTCACGTTTGACAGCTTCCACACTGAGGGCGGTTATGACTTTCTCACCATCTACGATGGAGCCAGTGATAATGCTACAGAGATAAAAAGGTTATTATTATTACTGGCCCATAATTATACAGTAGAGTAACAAAACATTAATACATACAAAACACATGAAAATTATATCCTATATAAATAGACGTTTTAGGAGGTTTGTGAAGTACGAGTTGCAATAGAAGGAAACTGACTTAATTACAGACTGAACACTATTGTTAGAATGAATGAATGAACTTTATTGCTCGACAGTTGTACAGATTACAATGTTGGCAACAATGACAATGTGAGCAATATGATAGGTCTATTCTAAAAAAACTACTACACAGTAAAAAAAACGTAAATGACGGATTGACATGGTGTACGTTACGTTTGTTACAGGACTTTCTCTCCTCTTTAAGGCACTATATATATATTTAGGCCTAAATACGTAAGCATGGAGTCGGGGTATGACTTCAGTACATTGAAAATGTTCGTGTTGGTCTTTAGGAAAGGTTTACTAGCTTAACACGTAATCATATTTTCTATTGTTAGCTTGGGCGAATTGATTCTTAATTTGCTAATGTTAACTGCTAATGTGAAATGTTGATGTTAACTAACTGACTGCAAAGGTATCAGTCATGTTAAAAACAAACATCTCACTGGCACTACAAGTTCTAAGTTATATATTTTATGCTCCTTAAATCAAATTTACACGAAGTAATAATGATAACCAATCAACATGGGGTATTCAAGCTACTCTAAACGCTTGGATTTATTCTGCATAACGAAAACTACCCCAAAGCTGGGAATATGACAATAGTTTGTGCGTCAAATATTGATTTTCCTTATTATTCCATAATGTCTAGGTTAAGCGGTTACCACTCGCAAATTACCCCCATCATCAGCACATCCAACACGATGTTCCTGAGGTTTACATCTAACCGTTGGGGCAGCCGTCAGGGGTTCCAGTTCAACTACACAAGTAAGATCTTTGACTTCACTTCTCAAATTAACAAGGTCACTGATATCATTTTGTATGCTGTTTAATATGAGCTGTGTTTGTTGCAGTTTTCTATCATTTTCGGTATATGATTAGTTTTTGAGGTCCAGAAGATGGGAAGAATTGCAAATTATGTAAATAACCGTTAATTGGCATGGTTATTAAGGAAATTTGAAAATTACATTAGTATACACTATAGGTCATCTATAAGTTGTATCTTGTCATATAGTTTGTAAAAAATATCTATGTAATGTATGGGAAGTTGAACATTTATACATAAAATATAATGCAAATGTACACATAATTATATGATTAATGGCAAAGGAAGGAAATCCATACCTTTACATTGTTTTGTTTCAGGCAGTACTGCAGGCAAATGCTGGGATCCTGGTGTGCCGACCAATGGGAACAGGGATAACAACAGTAACTTTACATCAGGACAGACAGTCAGGTACACCTGTATGGACGGGTATCAGCTGTTGGGGACTGCCAATATAACCTGCCAGCCGAACGGGACTTGGAGTGGTGCTACACCAGGTTGTGGAGGTAATAGATAAAGAATAAAAGTATTGAGGTTAAGTACGTTGATGAAGGTTAGACATCCAGGTAAACGATACTCGTAAGAAAATTCAAACTCTACTACTGGATCAGTTAACGGATTTATTTCCGGACGTTTCGAGTGACATCCATCACTCTTCTTCAGCGTCACAAATGAACAGAGAACCGATTCACTCTTATATACAAGTAACTAGAAAAACCGGTTAAACAACAAGGTCCGTAAGAAGCTTTATCATGTAAAAGAACGGTTCACTCAATGTACAGGAATTAGAACTAGAAAAAACCTGTTCAACAACCGTAAGAGTCTTTGTCATGTAAGGAAGGTTCCTATGAAGAAGACGCTGAAGAAGAGTGACGCTGAAGAAGAGTGATGGATGTCACTCGAAACGTCCGGAAATAAATCCGTTAACTGATCCAGTAGTAGAGTTTGAATTTTCTTACGAGTATTGAGGTTAAGGTTAAAAATTCTGGTTTACCGCATATACATGTACATCGGTAACATCGATCGTCATGTTCAAAGTGACATTTTTTCATGACATTATCCCTTGGAGTTTTAGTTGTACACCATCCACAGGATGACCCAAGTTACCTGGTCTGAATATAGTTAACTCAATTGAAATCGTCTGGAGGAGGGTAACCCAATGACCGGAGGGGGTGGGGTGTTTTGGGGCCCCTGTCCTCTGTAACTCATAAACTATCTATAATCATCGCATAATCGCTAAATATTCACATGATAGTCTAAGAGTAACATACGGTCGAAAACGTCCCATGTGATTGTACAACGTACAATGGGACTACATTTTAGACATCATGTTACTGTTTAAAGATGTGAATACTTTGCCTTTGGAAACTCATCTATAAGCAGTGGCACCTGTGTACTGTGCAGTGTAAAACAGTCTAAACATGGGCGATGGGCCACCAAGTTTCTGTTGAAATCGTTGTACTCGATTTACATAAGCACACTGTTTTAGTTTGAAAGGAATGTAGTCCGCGAGACACGCATCATAAGTTGTTAGTTCTGATCGCAAAGGCCGGCGGGAACAAGCCCTCGTTCTTTCGTTAGTTGATCGCATTCGCGAACCCGCTAATCGAATAAGTTGAACCGTCGGCAGAGTGCCAACTTCTCACTTTAGAAAAATTAAAGTTCGCATTTTGCACAAATCTGCCAAGCCACGTCAAGAGTTCCTGGTAGTTTCCCTTTCCTTCCGAGAGAAAGTAGTCCGTGCCACACCTCTGTGCGTCAACATCCGTTACAGGATATCTCGTCGCTGCAAGGTTAACCACGGGTCTGCCTAACCTCAACGTATCTAAAATATCTACCTTTTTTTATTTAAAAAAATTGAGTCAATGTGGTATCGTTATCCTTTCAATAATTTGACTCAAAACATGGTATTTTTAACTGGCGGCAGATTTTAAACCAACAGGAAATATAACGTCTTAGAAAGGGCAGAGATTCTTTTTTCTGTCGGTTTGTAACCAGTTATATATTTTAAATGCAGATGGCCCCGAAAAGCGCAAGTTTATAGTCATCAAGCACCACAACCTTAGCTTGTTAATTTTTTACTGTCTTCTTATGGTATCTCTATGATATGTGCGTATAAGTTGCATACGGACAGTTTTTCTCATACGCATCCGTACGCAAACTGCGCACTGTTTATTTATCTCCGTCGTCGAGTTTTGTTAACGTCAGCATACGCACGGCACACGCACGGACCGGCTCAGTACGCAGCGTAATTTTGAGCATGCCCAAAACGACGCTGCGTACGCTGTTACGCAGGTCATGCGTTTTTAATACAAAGGACGAGCGTTCGTATTGCAACAGGACAGCGCATTGTACATATTTGTAACTAAAGAGAAGCGCAAAGGTTTCGTACAGATCTAGATAGCGAACTGGTCGAACACTTGGGCTACCCCCGGGGTACCGGCTCCTCTAGTCCCAATGGTTAATAGACCTCCTGGAACATTTTAAGTAAGATGTAACAAAAAATGATTGAGTTCATTAATATGTTAAGATTGGCTCTTTCTAATTTGTTTTGCTGAAAATTAAATTATTATTGCCAATATTGGGAAAACGTCTTTCCTAGAGTGCAGTATGTTTTACAAAAATGTTGACACTTTTAAACACAAAAGAACACCCTTGTACCGCCTCCCCCCAAAATGATGATAGGACTTGCCATTTTGCATATTATCAATATATCTATATTTAAAATTAACATAAAATATTTGCTTTTTGTTGTCTGTACTTTGGTATAATACGGCAGTTGCCTGTTTTTGTTTTTTGTCTGAGAAATGTGTAGTGTACGTAGATTGGTAAAAAAAATAGTTCATAAAAATATACGTACATAAAAGCCACGGGCGAATATAAACTCAATGTCATGAAACATCTAAAGGTGATGGATATATAACAGTAGCCGCTTTGAACTGTGCTTGTAATGTAGCGTCGGTAGATATATAAAGATTGTAGTGTTCGCAGTGATGTGTAGCCCATGCTATCTGTTCGTATATGCGCAATTGTAACTTGTCTCTTTTCCAAGTATGTGTGTTTTCATTGTTTTCAAGTTATTAAGGGAGCTTAAGGTATTTCTTGACATCTCCAATATTCATCAAGGCTATTAACAGTCGAACTGGTATGTTTGTATAAAGTCCGTGTACATGTATTTTAACCGACAAGATATTACAGGAAACTGACCAAGGCTAGGGCAAATTGGAAACAAACGCATTTTATCTGAGTTGAGGGCGGTCAATGATGAGAAGGACTCGCTGCGAATGAAACAGCAGGAAGCAGCAGGGAATACGCCGCAACACGCTTGGCATTCGTCAGGAGTGCGTTAGGCATGCGGTGGGCATACGCCGAGTGCGTCCGGAATACGCTTGGCCTTCGCAATGCATGTGAACGCAATACAGATGCGATATGCAATCTATGCGCTGAATTCGTTATTTTTAAATAAGAAGTGTGGTAGGTTTGGGCCCCCTAGCGGCTTGCTATGGAACTGCAGGGGCGTTTCTTTAAAGATATACATAAGAGGATAACTCAGAAACCGGTGATTTAGGTAGCTTAAGTGACGCTTGACATATGCGATGATTATGCACATCTGGATGTAATTTACATAATTAATAAGAAATTTTATGCTGCATTACATTATCGGACTATTCAAGCGTGTAACATGTGATTGAGAACAAGAGAAACACAGGCAGATGTTGATTATGTAAATTAACACTTAATTTGCATAATTAATGAGATCATGTTATAATTCCATAATGGTAAATGCCTGAAATTTCATACTTGGGGTATTTGAAAGTTAAGTGAAGGTGAACATCATTAAAACATTACTTATTCAAATAAGGACCTCATTTGCATAGTTTATAAGGAAACGATAGAATGGCTTTCATTGTTGAAGGAAGGCTGTCTTTTGGTGGAGAAGATGATTAACTGATATAAATCTAGCAAATAAGGATCCTATTTGCATAATCAGGAGGAATAATATTCACTTTGTCAGTCATAAAATTACATCATTTGGCGAAGGTATGAGATCGTGGAACTCTAGTTACATGTAAATTCAAGTTAAGAATGTAGTTTTACGATGTACCTTAGTTTGAATATAACAGTGAACAGTAAGGCATGTCCCTAATATTATAATAGTAATAAATGTTTAAACTGGTGACCTACTCTCTCCCGATTTCAACAAAAACTCAGTGGCCTACCGGTCAGCATTGCCCTGAGGAAGGTGTCAGGTCACCGAAACGTCGGCTGTAAAAACACACTTGGTTGCGTAAATGTCTTTTTATCGAGTTACGAACCAGCCAAATAGCCAACTACAGCCGACCTTACTGATAACTGGTTCATTTGCAACACGTGCTCAGTCATGCCGTTGCAGCCTTATCTGGCTGAATTGGGGCATGATACAAATCTTGTGTAATTCTTAAAAAAATCCATCACATGTCTATAGCCTTACAGACAAGGTACCATTACTAATTCATCAAAATCAATTCTACAAATATAGGCTAAAAGACAAGATGAGTACTGGTTAAAATTTATTAAATAGCTTTACAGTAAAAGAGACCTATTGATTAAAATCCATTCTATTATACATGTACTATACCGAGGCTAAGAGGCGAGGTACTAATGATTAATCCATCGATAATTTACAGTAAAGGCAAGGTAGTATTCGTAAAATCTGGAAGTTCTACAGTTAAACTGGATTAAGTTATCCTTTGTTCTCAGTTTTCTGCCGTGTAAGTTTGCCCGTTTCGGAGGCAGCCAGCAAGAGAAGACAGGGGATTTAGAAATAGAAACTGCAAACTTCATACACAGATTGCGTCTTCTCGAGGAAAGGGGAGTGAGAGATAGCTGTTTTAGTGCTCTGTCATAGCTAACATATGTTCTGTCTAGAATCACTCTGCAAGCCCTCTTCTGTACGGCTTCAATATGCTTCGACTGGAGACTAGTGAGGCCAGGATGCCACACCGGACAGGCATATTCCAACAACGGCCGGACAAAACCACAGAAAACTAGCACTAGGTCGTTATCGTTAAGTCCGTGTTTCTTCAGGACACGTACTAGGTAGAGCCTACGGTTAGAGTGGATTAACCGGTTTTATCGCCATGCCAAACTACATCTGCATATTCCAGACTAGGACGAATAAAGGACTAGTTCCTAAAATATTTAACTTCAGAGCTATGATGACTTGGAAACATTACTACATAGATAGTTAGGGTGGTATTTCGAAGAAATGTCAAATTTCAGAACTGTAATATTCTCGTCATTTGCAATTAGCCAAGAGGTAATATTTGCATTAAAGTGATTGTGATTAAAATTGAATACCTTTAGATTCCAGCAGAATCCGTCTTGTTGAGCTTGGGCCTCACGGACCAACCAAAGGACGTGTAGAAGTTCGACCGGCCGACAGTCGGACTTGGGGCGGAGTATGTCCTGACCACTTCGACCTAAGGGAGGCAGACGTTGTTTGCAGAATGCTGGGTTATATCTGGGCAAACGGCTTTTCATCAGTTACCCTATTTGGTAAAGCGTACGGTTCGTCTTCTGCTGTCTGACGTAAATACTTTCTTTGCGTATTCGCATTCGACTCATTAAGCCCTTTTTGTCTGTTTCTATAATGACTACATTTTTTTAAATCTTCTACATATTGTTTTTTAGGTGAACAAATGCTGGTCTACATGGCTGACCTACGGTGTGATGGGAACGAGAGTAGCCTGTTTGACTGCTCGTACGCAGGATGGGGGAATCACGGCTGTGAAGATGGAGGATATAGAAGACATAGACATGCCAGCGTTGTCTGTGGTACATTGATAAAGTAGTCATTATAAAATCAATGTTTAGATTGGATTAAATAGAAAAAAAATTAATTATAGCTCTTTCAAGATAACCGACTGAGAGGATTTAACGTCTTACGTTTATTTGTACACCATATAACACACACACACACACACACACACACACACACACACACACACACACATACATACATACATACACACATACACACACACCACAAACTCATCTCATGTGTGTGATAATATATTTAGATCCCAGCAGAATCCGTCTCATCGGTGGTTCCGGGCCTAAAGAAGGACGCGTGGAAGTCCGACCAGACGACAGTATGACCTGGGGCACAGTTTGCCACAACCGTTTCAACATGAACGATGCAGACGTTGTTTGCAGAATGCTGGGTTATCCTAACGCTACCCAGGTCCGAAATGGGGCATATTTTGGCCAAGGTAAGATCTTCATTTTGTTGGTTATGTTGATTTTTTTATATGTCTAAGATCGTTTTGGGGACTTGCTGATGCACACATTTAAACACAGGAACAGGACCAATCTACATGGATGAGGTACGATGTGATGGTA
>NW_017804091.1:0-12032 GCF_001625305.1 Branchiostoma belcheri
GTATAATTATGTATAATACCAAAATCATTATGTATAATTATACATAATTATTAGTATAATTATCTATAATTTGACTATTCCCAAGGGACTCATCAACGCTTTCCGCATATTCATTACCACCTAATATGTTACCATAAAAAGTATTAAGACAGTTGGGTTAAGCGTTTGGGATTTATGGGTGGGAGTCCATAATTAAAACGTTTTTCCATAATTATATCGCGGCTTGTTACTAATATATGGATTAGGATTATGTTTTTACCTAGTATTGCACAGCTATGATCAGCGGAAGTGTCTAACTTACAGTAACTATAATTGCAAACTTTAAGATATCGTCCCGATGCTGACGGAAGACCCAGTTCTACACCCTCCTGAGGTCAACAACGAAGTTCCGCAAGTAACCTTCACCTGTGAGGTCGTGTACGACGCCGCAGATCCCACCGCCAATTTCGAAGTGTCATTCCTGTTCGACAACGAGGATTTCGACGATGTGCTAATCAAAACCCTTACAGCGGGGAAAAGACGAGCAACCTTGGACGCTAAACACCTGGGATTGAACAATTTTGACCTGAAATGGCCCTCCAAAATGGGGAAGCATGTAAGCTCTAATCCTTTCTTCAAGCTGTAATGAACAAAGTCTTTATTGATTTTGTTGGTAATTAAGGGTACCTATATAGCAAGTGGTCAAGTATTCCCAAGTGCTGTCCAAGACACTCTGTGCTGTTTCTGACATTTTTGTCTTCGTTCTGTGGTTCAAGGTGTCTTGTCAGGTGAGGTCATTCTGGCAAAATTCCCCGACAGTGAAATCCGACTGGCGCCAAAGTAACACATACTGGGCAGGAATACAGGTACTGCTACTCTTTCCAATATTCAATATTGTGAAATGAATCTTGTAAAGAACTAAAAGCCACTTACTGAGATGCTATTTATACAGTCAGGTTCATTGTCCTGGGGCCTGGACATAGTACGCCCCTGTCACACATGTACAACTTTGACCTCCCGAATACTGTCCGAACACCTCCAACCATAGTTAGGAGTAAGTCGGAGTAAGGTCGGCTAGGTCGGCTAGTTTTTGGAGAGGTCGGCTACTATTTGGCTGCGCCAGCCGAATGTTTTAAAATGTTAAAACATTCGAATGTGGACGGGGGATTCGTCAATGGTTGGCTGGTGATTGGTGGGAGTAGGTACGGGAGTGGTAAATTTGACTTCAATTTAGCTCAAATTTGATTCAATTGTTATAGAAAGGTGGGCGTGGCCTAAATCTTGTCAGAATGCTCCCAAACATCAGCCAACCTTGGTCGGCTGGTGTTTGCGTGGGAATGTTCTGAATGTGTGACATGGGCTTTAGAGACATTTCCTGCTAAAGATGCTTTGATTTTGACGCTAACAGGCCAACGAGCATGTTGCTGTCATAGATCTAGAGGAGGCCGAAGAAGGGTACCCTTTGCAGTTGTACAGCACCGTTCCGTTTGTGTGCACAAGGGCGGGGCGGCAGTGCTACATAGACCTTCCCATGGCTTTTGACGAAAACCAGGAGGACGTTAGTCTTAGTAAAGCCTGTCTCATAAGGTTTCAAGCCACGGCTTGGGACAGCGTGAGCCATCGAATACAGGCAGAAACTGTCCTGGTCGCTGTGAAAGACTTCCAGGCAGACGACGACAAACACATGATCATCAACTTTGGAGAAATAAGGCACGTACCTGTCAGTACAAGCCTCGGCTTTAGCCCCCATATCTTCAACGGATACACCCCACAATTCAATATACAGGTATGTATCAGTTTCGTTATAAGATTGCTAAATTAAGTTTGACGGAGCGTTTTTTTATATTCTAACATTTCATGACTGGACATGGTGACGGCACACTCAACATTAACTTATTTTACCAACGTAGAGGACAAATACGGAACAGGACAATACTCATTTTCACTTGAGTTAAGTGAGGAAAGTCGTGTAAAGTGCATTTCCCAAGGGCACTAGATCGGTGGCATGTCAAGACTCGAACCCGGGACCTCTGGGTTTCGTGTCGAGCACTAGTCTGCCGCTACGCCACACTACGATGCGCTTATCCATTATTACAGAGTATTTCCTAATTGTTTCTTGTAATATTACTATGATTGTAGCCGATGCTAATTTCGAATAACATGCAAATGGTTGCCAGTGCTTTATACAGTCTTTACCACAAAAGAACTTGCGGAAGAGTATTTAACTGGCATAGATTTTCACCACTGTGGCCTACCATGCCCTACCGCGCTGACATATCTAAGCCATGATTATACCGTTCATGTCTATTCTGACTCTTTATCAAGCCAATAGAGACTGTTCGGAAAAGTGGTACATCTTACATGATTACACAATCCACAGGTCCGCACAGTCGACACCATTACGGGAAGATGCATCTCATGGGGAGACCCTCACATCATAATGTTCGACCGGTCTGAGTAAGTGTCTTTGTGGATATCTCATTTTCAACGACATATTGGGGGCGTCTAAATTTTAGTGTATATTGCGCGCTTGGGTGGAGATCACCGCTATATCACCATGCTATATCACCGCTATATATCCGTTATACCACCGCTATATCACAGTTATATCATCACCGCTATACCACCGCTATAATAACGCTATAACTCTTCAAGATGAACGTTGTTTGTATTTTGAGTAGTCGTGCCTTTGAATTGTGTACATCGTTTTGTTCCTTTGTCAACCAGTGATGGGAATCTACAAGCACACGCTATTTCACAAGGGGAATTCAACTTGTACAGCAGCACCAAACCAAACAGACTTTTCCAGGTAAATATATTCTAGATCTTTTGCACATTATTACGCTAGTGCTGGAAATCTGTAAATATTGCTCTGTGCGCAAATGATGAGAGGTTGGAACATTTCGACAATATGGATAGTTTTTTATCGATTCCATGCATTGCATTTGAGGGAATAATGTTTTAGTTATCATCAAGCTAGCAGATCATTATATTTTCATTATGATTATTTGACGTATAAATGTTTTCAAACAAGATGTACTTATTAATACATGTAACAAGTGGCCATAGCTTAGGAACTACATTCCTTTGACATCACCACCATGTCAAATTCAACTCTCAACTATATCTTTCCAAGGTGCAAGCACGTCATAGACGGTGCTCTGGAAGCATCTCTTGCAACTGCGGCGTGGCCGTAAGGGAAGGTGACGACGCCGTCATCATAGACAGATGTGACGGTGTCCGCCGGTCTCCATCTTACAAGACTGCCAGTGGAGGTCCTTTGTCCCACGCAGTTACAATCAAAACAGACACAACTGGAAACCAAATCAGGGTAAGGTACCAAAATCTCTCAACAACCTCATCGGCATGCTAATGTCTCCACCAGACTCATTTGCAGGCTGAACAAATAGTAGAAATCGACCTTAAAGGGGATATAATTGGCCAGAGGGGAGTTGGCCGGCCATAGAAGGTCTAGTTTGCCTGTACGCACGGACATACATGTAGATCTAGACTGGAGAGTATCTGCATGCTGCAAAAGAATTTGACAGATAAGACATGCTCATTCATGCAATTCAATGTAGTTCTCCAAATTTGGCAGATTATCTGAAGGATGGTTTGTTGCGAGTTACAAGAAATGACCTTATGAAGCAAGTTTAAACTATAATTTCCAACACAAAGGATTGGACCTTGTCTGATTGAAAGATTTGACAATGATATTGTGTATATTGTTTTTAAATGTACTTTTCGTACTTTGCAGGTTACAATGCCTTCCGGAGCAAGTGTCAAGGTGGAAGGGCACCCCTGGATGACGATTACGGTACACGCCCCAGGGATAGACTTCGGTCACACCAACGGACTCTGCGGGCTTTTCGACGATAATCCCCACAACGACCTGATGATGCCAGACGGCAGTATCGCCAGTCATCACATCTGGCCGGACTGGCACAGAGACTTCTCTGAGGCTTGGCGGTAAGAGAGTGGGGTCGTGTGGCGTAACGGCAGAGTGTTCGACTCGGAACCAAGAGGGTTCGAGTCCTGACATGCCACCGATCTTGTGCCGTTGGGAAAAGCACTTAACATGACTTTCCCCACTTAACTCATGTGACAATGAGTATGCGTGTTGTACTGTTACAATTCCAATAAATCAAATCAAACCAATTAAAAGATTTAATCTCCAACCATGCAGATGCAAATCTTTCGGTGGCCACAAAGACAGTATCAGATTTGCCAGGCAGTATCCATTTGTCAGATAGTATATCGGGTGGCCAATGGATACATTTTGTGATCCTGTTTTTATGTAATGATATGTGTTCAATGAATGCACAAACCTCGTCAATCGGGTAAACAAATAACTTTGGTCCTTTAATTTTAAAGATATTTAATTGCATGCAGCTGCTTAATACGAGTCGATCTAAGCATGGTCCCTTTTTTCATTCGACTTAAATTCATATCTGCATTTTCGTTGCTTTTAGTATCACGCCAAGAACAAGTCTATTTGATGTAGAGTGTCTTCCGGAAGGACCCAGCAACCCTCTAGCAGAAAGTCAGTACTGTACCTGTGGCCGTGGGGGAGGGAAAAACGTGCAATGCGATTGGACCAAAACGCGGCGAGAAAATGAATTAGCTAACGTGGTCACCGCAGTGGTCCCCAACCAGGCACAGGCAAACAGAGAGTGTGCACGGCGGAGGAGGAAGAGAGAGGTACAAAACATCGAGGACGATCCACTTCTCTACAATGATGAGGTAGAGATGGCAGAGTACGTGTTTAATTACGGTGATGACTCCGAACCTGAAGTCAACGATCAGTGGCCGACTCCTAACCTGGGAATAACGGAGCAACAGGCCAGAGACTTCTGTCAACAATCCATCTGGAACCTCACCATCGCTGTGGTTTGCCAGGACATGTATGGGGTGGACCTCCTGGAAGGAGTGGACTCTTGTATGGAAGACATAAAGGTAAGGAAAGGAATTTTTGACATCGTTTACTTTAAACGTTAGCGTTAGGACTATACAAAATGTTTCTGGTCATTTGATCTATAGCACCAGTCATTTGATTTATAGCAACAGCCATAATGTTGGAAATCTGAGATAATTGCACTCGACAATTTTTTTTTCAATTTAACTTATATATTTCAATTTTAGGTGAAAAGAATTTACATGATGCCCATTTAAAAAGCACAGTAATACATATAGCGCCAATACCAAAATATACGATGTCCTACATGTCGGTTTGTCAGCAATGCTGTGTAATATTGACTCTAAGTTTTGCCTTGTACTAGGCTACGGAGGACTACCAGTTTGCAGACATTGTGGTGCAGCGAGTCCAAGACGAATGTGCTGCGAAGGCCTACAACAACGTCAGCCTGTACGAGACCAACGAGAATGGAACATCTGTACCTCCTGCCTTCATCACTGAGAACCTGTGTCCGCGCCAGTGCAGTAACCAGGGCCGGTGTGTGAACGGCAGTTGCGAGTGTAACGATGGATTTGAATCTGCGGATTGCTCCATACAGGTCGGCAGGCCTCCGGTCGCTGTGCAAATCCCTGCTGACGGTCTGTGTGACGTCAGAATCCGCCCCTGTTTGAAGACGTCATTCTTCGCTGATGGAGTGGTGGATTCAGAGAACCTGACATGCAGAATCACACAAGTTCAGGTGAGCAAGACTCAGTTGGTCGTTTGATGAATACTGTTCCTTGTTTCCTCGAGCCCCTCAGTGCACATGTTAATGTTTATAATGAAAATGGCAATGAGTCCGCAGACCAGAAAACAAAAATTCTAGTCAGGCAATTTCTTATCTGCATAGCAGGTACAGTTACTGTTAGTACTAGCAGAAAACAGGGTAACAGTAGAAACAATGTTGTCCCTTGTTCCATGGTGTAAGCAAGGACATTATACACAGATGTCCTTGGTGTAAGGGAACAAATTAATGTTGTTGAATCTTTGCAATGATAACAACAAACCCACTCCAAAAGACTTTGTATTTGGTATTTTATCTTTTAGATAAAGAATGGTCAGCTGGTACACCAAGAACCCAGCGGCCGATCCGAGGCGAAGTTCCGCAGTTTTGCGGAGGTGTCCTGTGTCCTGCCGAGGTCTCCTGTACGGTACGGCACTCCAGCTACTAACGAGGGCGCAGTGGCTCACGGGATGCTGCTGTCCGTCAGCAACGATGGCGACCGGTTCAGTGAGGAGTTGTTCTTTACCGTGTACGACTCCGTCTGTCAGGAGTGTACTCAGGGAGGGGACTGTACATGGAAGGTACGCCACACTGTACACTGTACAAGGAGATCGAGTATCGTCATTTTCATTCATTTCATCAGGGAGCTTCAAATTTGAAGCTCCTTGATTCCATGGCATGTGGAAATGGTTTGTATTTACTATTTGTTTCTTTCTTCCCTCAGCCGGACACTTGCATTATCAGAGGACACTGCTTCAGAAATGGAGACCCAAACCCGGACAACTGGTGTCAACAATGTCTGCCAAACCTTTCCAACACCACGTGGTCTGATCGTCCAGGTAAGAAAAAAAACCTTCATGATGCCCTTACCACCACAGCTCTAATATTTTAAGTTACATGTATGACTCTACTTTATTAAAAATCTACAGAAGCAAACTGATTTTGTATGTACTTTGTTCTGTTCAGTCAACAGCCCTCCCAGGTTCACAATGACCTCCAACACTATAACCAAACTTCCTGATGAAAGTCTGACCATCACTTTGGGTGCCGAGGATCCCGAGGGCAGACCTGTGACGTTCCAAACAGCGCCGCCTAGCAGCCCAACCCTGACCGTGCAGCCAAACGGGGAGCTGACTTGGACGGGAGATCAACCCCTCTCCATCAACGTCACCATTACTGACGAGTGCGGGGCGTCCTCCGAACAGACGTTCCACCTCACCATCATGGCGTGTCCTTGTGAGAACGGAGGGTCCTGTGTGCCCGACATGCCCCGCGGACAAGGCTCCTACACCTGCGTGTGTCCTGGGTACACCGGGGACGTGTGTGAAACTGAGCTGGACGAATGTCAGTCCAACCCGTGTGTGAACGGGACCTGTATCGACCTCGTGAACGGATACAACTGTACCTGCGCGGAGGGATACGTCGGCAGTCGGTGTGACGTGGCCGTTGAGAACAGGTGTGCCCTGGACCCGTGCTTTCCCGACGTCTCCTGCGTCAACTTGGAGGACGGGGGCTACTCGTGCGGACGGTGTCCTTCGGGATACGTCGGGAACGGGTACGAATGTGAAGGTGAGCCTAAATCATATGATATTTATTCCTTGACTATTCTTGTGTAAGTCTTCTTTATCATGTCACTATCTTCTCAAATCTAGAAATCTCAGTTATTCTAAAAGAAAGTTTTTCTGTGAATAACAATTTTGTATTTCACAGACATCAACGAATGTGAAACCGACACACACGGCTGTCTACATATCTGCAGGAACCTGCCTGGGTCCTACAAATGTGCCTGTACTGCCGGATTCATCTTGATCGCTGATAACTGTCTAGGTATGAAAAAAAAATCTGATATTCGTATTTTTTTCTTATCTGAAAGGTGGAAACGTTGCAAGCTTTTTTGTTCATGTACTTCCAGATGGACCGTGTTTAGTTTTCTAGGTAATCATGATCAGTGTACGTTCCCTCTGTTTTTTTTTGTTGTTGTTGATTAAGCCCTCCTGGATTGTGTCAAATTGTAAGTAAGATATACTTTCGTTGCGTGCTTTCTCTTGCACTTAGCAATTTGGCCAGAAAAAGTAAAAGACACTTTTTTTTCTTTTCATACAGATTTGGACGAGTGTGATTTAGAGATCCACGAGTGTTCTCACGACTGTACCAACACGGACGGGTCGTACACCTGTGAATGTCCGGATGGGTTCGAACTCAATGTGGACGGAAGGACCTGTGACGGTAGGATTTTTGACACTGTTCCTTGTGGCAACTTCATCCACAATACGTGTGTTCCTTCCAGCTACTAGATACTGTTCCTGTGCAATGTATGGTTTCCCATTGCTCACAAAATGAATATCCACGGTGCTTTCCTACGATGATCAGTTTGGATCAGTCTTGTTGGTCTCCTTTTTTCACAAATATCGCTATCACTTGAGCGAACCTGACTGTATTATGACATCGTTATAATCTTTCAGACGTGAACGAGTGCGCCAGCTCCCCCTGTCAGAATGGAGGCGAATGTCAGGATGAAGTCAACCAGTACACCTGTTCGTGTGCCCGCGGTTGGTTTGGACCACACTGTGAAGAAGGTATTTTTGTGTCACGAAATATTTCAATTCCTTGCTTTTAACACTTCAACGGCTCAGTGAATCATAATGTATCGTGTATCGCTAACTTCTTTAAACTCATTTTGTTTCAGACATAGACGAATGTTTAGTGACGAATCACGGCTGTGAGCACGAGTGTGTGAACACCCCGGGCAGTTACGGCTGTTCCTGTCCCACAGGATACGTCCTAGGGGACGATGGAAAATACTGCGAAGGTCAGTAGAACCAATGTCCTTGGTAGTCGTTCCTTTCTTGTAACTTAAGTTTTATGTTAATCTATACGTTTTCTGAGGTCATCTGACCTTGAGGTCATCTGACCATGTTTTTAATAATTATAATAACCTTCATTGTACATTCATGCCCTATCGGGCTAAGTACAGGTAAACAAATGAAAGGGTAATATACATGTTTGTAGTACAAATAGTTCTAAAACTACACCAATACGAAGGTTCGGCTTCTTCTCGTTTCTTAGTGATGTTAAAAAATATAATTTGAAATGGGTTTATTTAGCACAGGATGATCAAAGCGCATAAAAAAGATAAATTGTTCAATATTAGTCAAGTATTGGAAGTACTGGAACGTACTTGTAATATGTCTAAAAATATCATTTCTATCATTACTATATAAACTACAATCAACGATAAATTGGATTGCACGTGGTGATGAGTGTATTTTAGTGTATATGGCTGGTTGTACAGGTTTCTGTATAGAAATTAGAAGTATAGAAATAGTATTTTATTACCTAAATTTACATACACAAGATATTGTGGATTTTATATAAAGGTTTGACGTTTTTTTTTCGAACTTCCCATTGCAGCGGTCCAATGTCCGGCTCGGGCGGCCCCAGCTAACGGAGCGGTGAGTCCTACCGGAGCTGTCTCCTACCCGAACGCGGTCACCTTCACCTGTAACACGGGATACACACTGAGCGGTGTTGCTACTCCGACGTGCCAAGCTGACACAACATGGAGTAATCCTGTTCCAACATGCCAAGGTAAGACCACCTGCAAATCAATATTATGCTACCACGTTCAGTAGTTGGTCGGCACTGCCGTTGGTACATGCTAGGTTGAACAGGTCCGGAAGTGTCCCAACTTTATCAGCCTATTTTGTGTGGGATGGCTGCATGGTCTCACTTGAAAGTAGTCCAATCCCCAAATTGCACAGGCATGTAATATTCATGAGCTGTAAATAATGAAAAAAGACAAATAGCTTTCTTTCCTAAATGGAGTGACCAACTGTTTACTACAATGGCTCTATTACATGGTAGGCTATATGTCAAGTACATGTATGTTCTTTAGATGCAAATACCTAAACGTAGATATAGTCTACTCTCCAAAACAGAGGTTTGGGTTTGAGGTTATTTGAAAGTCTGTGAAGGCTTCATCTCGTCGTGGATTTTGTCTGACATCTCGTCTCAAATAGACCCGAAACAGTTTGGCAACTCTAAAGGATGTTCGACAACACATTGTCTCATCGACTTGTTAAGAGCAAATGTCTGTAAGGATCAAACAATGGTGGCAGGGGTCAAAAAATCGATTTGGCTCAAATTTTGCACAGTGGTAGTACTTGGCCCACAACCCCTCAAAATAGCTTTCTTTCTGCTCCACACCGATCGTTGACATGGTAACGGGCCAAACATGTTTTGGGGCCATTTTCCCTGATTTGGGCATGTCAAAAACATGAAAATTACCAAAGTTTAGGACGCGATTACAAACAAATGCTTGAATATATCGGAAAGACAAAAACTGTGCTGAAATGACCAACTTATCTGCTTTTCTAAAATAGCTTTAAACTTTTCCAGAGGTCCGTTTAAAGGGCCTGAGCATCCCTAAGACAATACAGTGTTTTTTGGCTTGTGAAATATCCCTATTTCTGCCCATTTTTGAAGCGCTGTAACTCCAAAGATGGTGATTTTTTTTCTTTCATATTGAAATCACAGATACATAATCATATGTGCTATAAAATGCATGTTTGCAAAGTTTGGCCAATTGTTTCGTTCTCACGTGGTTGTCCTCTGAAAGTAGGTCATATTTTACATTTCAAGAAAAATACCAAATTTTGTCCTATTTTAAGATGCAATTTATACAATATGAAAGCAGAAATCTAATAATGCTTTTGCACAATATGTAACCCTGATGATTGTCTATCAAATGCATTCTTGTGGAGTTTGGAGTCTTGTTTTGTTGCTGTGTACTTGTCCCTGAAAGTAGGCCATATTTTCGACATGTGGTAAAATTAACATTTTCGGCTGTCTTCCAGGCCCTATAACTGACAAAGTGGAGTATTATTGGAACTCAATATTTGTAGGGTATTACATACATGTATTGGGTATGGAATGAATTCTTGTTGAGGTTGGAGTCTTGTTTTGTTGCTGTGTACCTGTCTCTGAAAGTAGGCCATATATTGGACATGTGCTAAAATTAAGATTTTGGTCAATCTTTGAAGCTCTATAACTGACAAAGCAGGATGTTGTTTTCCTTCAATCTTTGTAGGGTAGTAGATACATGTATTGTGTATCAAATGAATGCTTGTCGAGGTTGGCGTTTTGTTTCGATGCTTTGTACTTGTCCCTGAAAGTAGGCCATATTTTGGACATGTGCTGAAATTATCGTTTTTGGCTAACTTTAAAGCTCTATAACTGGCAAAGTAGGATTTTATTTCAATTCAATCTTTGTAGGGTAGTACATACATGTATTGTGTATCAAATGCATGCTTGTGGAGGTTGGAGTCTTGTTTTGTTGCTGTGTACTTGTCCCTGAAAGTAGGTCATTTTTGGACATTACAGAAATTAGCATAATATACGGCTGTGTTTGAAGCTATAGAAATGACGATGTAGGATTTTATTTCAATTCAATCTTTTAAGGGAAGTACATATATGCATTTTGTATCATATATATAGTTCTGTGTCGTTTGAACATTTGAAAAAAAAATCTCTTTGATTCAAAATTTGAAAAACCAAATCATGTGTCTTCGGTGTTTTATTATTTTCAACACAATTCTCCCTAGTGTGGTTGCTCACATTCTTGAATCTTTATAAAATGTCAAAGTGATTAAAACAATGATTTGTTTTTGAATAAAAGGGATTTTTTCAAATGTTCAAACGACACAGAACTATATAATTATATAATATATAGAAACGTGAGCAATATTTCCTAATTTCGGGGACAGCTAAAAGGAAACAATAGAATATGTCCTAATTAGGGCTTACTTTTGGGGACAAGTACAGAGCAACTACGCAAGAACCCACCTTCCGTAGGCCTTCATTTCATACACAATAGATAAAGTTACTTCTGCTAGAAAATTGAATTCAAATAACATCCTACCTTGGCGTTTATAGGGCTAGGGCTTCAAGCGCAGACCGGTATGTGCTTAAATATGGCCTACTTTTTGAGGCAAGTGCACAATAATGACACAAGACCCAAACCTCCATAAGTTCATTTGATACAAAATGCATATATGTACTTCCCTTAAAAGATTGAATTGAAATAAAATCCTACATCGTCATTTCTATAGCTTCAAACACAGCCGTATATTATGCTAATTTCTGTAATGTCCAAAAATGACCTACTTTCAGGGACAAGTACACAGCAACAAAACAAGACTCCAACCTCCACAAGCATGCATTTGATACACAATACATGTATGTACTACCCTACAAAGATTGAATTGAAATAAAATCCTACTTTGCCAGTTATAGAGCTTTAAAGTTAGCCAAAAACGATAATTTCAGCACATGTCCAAAATATGGCCTACTTTCAGGGACAAGTACACAGCATCG
>NW_017804091.1:12052-28881 GCF_001625305.1 Branchiostoma belcheri
AAAATAAATAAAACACCGAAGACACATGATTTGGTTTTTCAAATTTTGAATCAAGGAGAATTTTTTTTCAAATGTTCAAACGACACAGAACTATATATATAATATATAGAAACGTGAGCAATATTTCCTAATTTCGGGGACAGCTACAAAGAAACAATAGAATATGTCCTAATTATGGCTTACTTTTGGAGTACAGAGCAACTACGCAAGAACCCACCTTCTATAGGCCTTCATTTCATACACAATTGATAAAGTTACTTCTGCTAGAAAATTGAATTCAAATAACATCCTACCTTGGCGTGTATAGGGCTTCAAGCGCAGACCGGTATGTGCTTAAATATGGCCTACTTTTAGGGACAAGTGCACAATAATGACACAAGACCCAAACCTCCATAAGTTCATTTGATACAAAATGCATATATGTACTTCCCTTAAAAGATTGAATTGAAATAAAATCCTACATCGTCATTTCTATAGCTTCAAACACAGCCATATATTATGCTAATTTCTGTAATGTCCAAAAATGACCTACTTTCAGGGACAAGTACACAGCAACAAAACAAGACTCCAACCTCCACAAGCATGCATTTGATACACAATACATGTATGTACTACCCTACAAAGATTGAATTGAAATAAAATACCTACTTTGCCAGTTATAGAGCTTTAAAGTTAGCCAAAAACGATAATTTCAGCACATGTCCAAAGTATGGCCTACTTTCAGGGACAAGTACACAGCATCGAAACAAAACGCCAACCTCCACAAGCATGCATTTGATACACAATACATGTATCTACTACCCTACGAAGAATGAAGGAAAAGAACATCCTGCTTTGTCCGTTATAGAGCTTCAAAGATTGACCAAAATCTTAATTTTAGCACATGTCCAATATATGGCCTACTTTCAGAGACAAGTACACAGCAACGAAACAAGACTCCAACCTCAACAAGAATTCATTTCATACCCAATACATGTATGTAATACCTACAAATATTGAGTTCCAATAATACTCCACTTTGTCAGTTATAGAGCCTGGAAGACAGCCGAAAATGTTAATTTTACCACATGTCGAAAATATGGCCTACTTTCAGGGACAAGTACACAGCAACAAAACAAGACTCCAAACTCCACAAGAATGCATTTGATAGACAATCATAGGGTTACATATTGTGCAAAGCATTATTAGATTTCTGCTTTCATATTGTATAAATTGCATCTTAAATAGGACAAAATTTGGTATTTTTCTTGAAATGTAAAATATGACCTACTTTAGAGGACAACCACGTGAGAACGAAACAATTGGCCAAACTTTGCAAACATGCATTTTATAGCACATATGATTATGTATCTGTGATTTCAATATGAAAGAAAAAAAATCACCATCTTTGGAGTTACAGCGCTTCAAAAATGGGCAGAAATAGGGATATTTCACAAGCCAAAAACACTGTATTGTCTTAGGGATGCTCAGGCCCTTTAAACGGACCTCTGGAAAAGTTTAAAGCTATTTTAGAAAAGCAGATAAGTTGGTCATTTCAGCACAGTTTTTGTCTTTCCGATATATTCAAGCATTTGTTTGTAATCGCGTCCTAAACTTTGGTAATTTTCATGTTTTTGACATGCCCAAATCAGGGAAAATGGCCCCAAAACATGTTTGGCCCGTTACCATGTCAACGATCGGTGTGGAGCAGAAAGAAAGCTATTTTGAGGGGTTGTGGGCCAAGTACTATCACTGTGCAAAATTTGAGCCAAATCGATTTTTTGACCCCTGCCACCATTGTTTGATCCTTACAAACATTTGCTCTTAAACTTCTTCTTTGTGGGATCTGAAATGAAATCATCAGTGGGCACCTTGATACTTACAGATTTTTCCAAGGCGTTTGATCGCGTGTGTCACAATACTGCCATCACTAAACTTATCAACATGGGTGTTAGACCATCGATCATCCCTTGGTTGTGCAGTTTCGTGTCAGGACGCAGACAGCGTGTCCGTTACCAAGGGGCACTGTCGGACTGGGAGCCCCTTACATGTGGAGTAGCACAGGGAACACTGTTAGGGCCGATTGTGTTTCTGGCAATGATCAACGATTTCAAACCCGCAACCACAAATACTCACTGGAAGTATGTTGATGATGTCAACCTTGGAGAGATGAGACCAATAGTGTCAGCGTCGACACTTCAGACGGACCTTGACAACCTTGAAAACTGGTCAGCAAACAACCGCATGTCGCTCAACCCAAAGAAATGTAAAGCGATGCATGTCTGTTTTATGCGTCAAGCCCCACAGTTTCCAGAACTTACCCTTGGTGGTGAACCACTCACGATTGTCAAACAGGCCAGGTTGTTAGGGCTACATGTAAGATCTGACCTACGCTGGGACGACCAAGTGAACGAATGGTTACTAAAGCCAGCAAGCGACTCTTCTTTATCAGCAGACTACGCCGTTCTGGGGTCCCCACTACTGATTTGGTTTCCATCTTCTGCGGTTACGTCCGGCCGACACTTGAGTACGCCGCCCCCTGTTGGAGTACTGCGCTGACGCAGAAACAGTCCGATGCCCTAGAGCGCGTTCAGAAACGCGCCTGCCGAATCATTCTGGGACGCATGTACAACTCGTACACCGAAACCCTAGCGCTGCTCGACTTGCAACGTCTGGCGGATAGAAGAGAACACTTATGCTCGAACTTTGCTTCCAGCGTGGAAAAGTCTTCACGCTTCCGCTCTTGGCTTCCCCCTACCCGTGGTGAACTGCATGGCAGAAATCTACGTAACGCCAGTAGGTACCAGCAGCCCTCCGGGACTAAACGCTACACGACAAGTGGGATCCCTGCCCTGGTCAGACGATTAAATGAACTCTAGATCATGAACTTTTACTACTCATACGTTTTAGCAGCAGTAATTCCACACTGTGTTTTATTCACTTACCACACAACTTTATTGTATGCCGATTTTAAATATTCGCTTTTAAATTCAACTATATTTTTAGATTTTATGAATGTACAAAGTTCGTTCGCAACATGTTGTCAGAATAAGCCTCGCAATTCAGCCATCATGGCTGCCAGGAGGCTTGTGTGTACTTTGTCTCTTTCTTGTAATAAACCATTCTACCTACCTACCTACCTACCTATTTTCAGCGTGTTTTTAGGCTTTTTTTATCCGGGTTTCTCTTTGCACTGAATTTTCTTTTCCCACGGAAAAAAAAATCAGTGGAAAAGAGAAACCCAGATAAAAAGCCTAAAAACACGCTAAAAATAACCCTAAATCCAAACCTCCGCTTGGAGAGTAGATATAGTCGCGAGTGGTACGAGATGATTGGCAATACCAGTGCTGCATGACGAGGCTGTACTGACAAACACTACATGTAGAATGTAGAATGCAACTGTGCTGATGTACTGGTGTGACTAAAGTGCCTGGTATGCAGCTTTTTGTCAACAAGTGTGAATTTATAACCAAGAGGTACATGCCCTACTCTGCAGAAGAAATACATTCTGATTCGATCCCTAGTTTGCCGAAAAATGTTTCTTTTTGTACTTTCCATTGCAGCGGTCCAATGTCCGGCTCGGACGGCCCCAGCTAACGGAGCGGTGAGTCCTACCGGAGCGGTCTCCTACCCGGACGGGGTCACCTTCACCTGTAACTCGGGATACACAATGAACGGCGTCGCTACTCCGACGTGTCAAGCTGCTGGAACATGGAGTAATCCTGTTCCAACATGCCAGGGTAAAACGACCTGCAAGTTTATATATGCTACATTTAGTACATGTAGGTGGCCTTACATGCGAGGTTAAAAAACATCCGGAATCATCCTAACTTTCACTGGTATCAGCATATTTTGCTTCAGATGAATGGTCTTACTTGAAAGTGGCCCTATCCCTGAGGCATTCGTGAGCTGTGAAGGTTGAAGAAAGACAAAGACATTTCCTTCCTCAGAGCAATGACCAATGTATTTAGTATATAGGCTGGTCCAGGTTTCTGTATTGAAAAATCGATTCCTCGCATAGATGTATATATCCCACTTGGCAGAAGTCGTACCCAAGATATCGTAATTGTATATCTAGCTTTATTAAGCTTGTTTTTCCTTACTTTCCATTGCAGCGGTCCAATGTCCGGCCCGGACGGCCCCAGCTAACGGGGCGGTGAGTCCTACCGGAGCGGTCCCCTACCCGAACGGGGTCACCTTCACCTGTAACTCGGGATACACACTGACCGGTGCTACCGGTTCGACGTGCCAAGCTGACACAACATGGAGTAATCCTGTTCCAACATGCCAAGGTAAGACCACCTGCAAATCAATATTATGCTACCACGTTTAGTAGTTGGTCGGCACTGCCGTTGGTACATGCTAGGTTGAACAGGTCCGAAAGTGTCCCAACTTTATCAGCCTATTTTGTGTGGGATGGCTGCATGGTCTCACTTGAAAGTAGTCCTTTTCCAAATTGCACAGGCATGTAATATTCATGAGCTGTAAATAATGAAAAAAGACAAAGAGCTTTCTTTCCTAAATGGAGTGACCAACTGTTTACTACAATGGCTCTATTACATGGTAGGCTATATGTCAAGTACATGTATGTTCTTTAGATGCAAATACCTAAACGTAGATATAGTCTACTCTCCAAAACAGAGGTTTGGGTTTGAGGTTATTTTCAGCGTGTTTTTAGGCTTTTTTTTTATCCGGGTTTCTCTTTTGCACTGAATTTTCTTTTCCCACGGAAAAAAAATCAGTGCAAAAGAGAAACCCAGATAAAAAGCCTAAAAACACGCTAAAAATAACCCCAAATCCAAACCTCCGCTTGGAGAGTAGATATAGTCGCGAGTGGTACGAGATGATTGGCAATACCAGTGCTGCATGACGAGGCTGTACTGACAAACACTACATGTAGAATGTAGAATGCAACTGTGCTGATGTACTGGTGTGACTAAAGTGCCTGGTATGCAGCTTTTTGTCAACAAGTGTCCTTTTATAACCAAGAGGTACATGCCCTACTCTGCAGAAGTAATACATTTTGATTCGATCCCTAGTTTGCCGAAAAATGTTTCTTTTTGTACTTTCCATTGCAGCGGTCCAATGTCCGGCTCGGGCGGCCCCAGCTAACGGAGCGGTGAGTCCTACCGGAGCGGTCTCCTACCCGAACGCGGTCACCTTCACCTGTAACTCGGGATACACACTGACCGGTGTTGCTACCCCGACGTGCCAAGCTGACGGAACATGGAGTAATCCTGTTCCAACATGCCAAGGTAAGACCACCTGCAGGTTTATATATATATATATTATGTTATATTTAGTAGGTGGCCATATACGTGGAATTGTCCTAACTTTCACTGGTATCAGCATATTTTGACGGAACATGGAGTAATCCTATTCCAATATGCCAAGGTAAGACCACCTGCAAATTAATATTATGCTACCACGTTTAGTAGTTGGTCGGCACTACCGTTGGTACATGCTAGGTTGAACAGGTCCGGAAGTGTCCAAACTTTATCAGCCTATTTTGTGTGGGATGGCTGCATGGTCTCACTTGAAAGTAGTCCTTTTCCAAATTGCACAGGCATGTAATATTCATGAGCTGTAAATAATGAAAAAAGACAAAGAGCTTTCTTTCCTAAACGGAGTGACCAACTGTTTACTGCAATGGCTCTATTACATGGTAGGCTATATGTCAAGTACATGTATGTTCTGTAGGTTCATATACCTAAACGTAGATATAGTCTACTCTCCAAGCAGAGGTTTGGGTTTGAGGTTATTTTTAGCGTGTTTTTAGGCTTTTTTTATCGGGGTTTCTCTTTTGCACTGAATTTTCTTTTCTCACGGAAACAATTCAGTGCAAAAGAGAAACCCAGATAAAAAGCCCAAAAACACGCTAAAAATAACCCCAAATCCAAACCTCCGCTTGGAGAGTAGATATACTCGCGAGCGATACGACATGATTGGCAATACCAGTGCTGCATGACCAGGCTGTACTGACAAACACTACATGTAGAATGTAGAATGCAACTGTGCTGATGTACTGGTGTGACTAAAGTGCATGGTATGCAGCTTTTTGTCAACAAGTGCCGATTTATAACCAAGAGGTACATGCCCTACTCTGCAGAAGTAATACATTTTGATTCGATCCCTACTTTGCCGAAAAATGTTTCTTTTTGTACTTCCCATTGCAGCGGTCCAATGTCCGGCTCGGGCGGCCCCAGCTAACGGAGCGGTGAGTCCTACCGGAGCGGTCTCCTATCCGAACGGGGTCACCTTCACCTGTAACACAGGATACACACTGAACGGCGTTGCTACTCCGACGTGTCAAGCTGACGGTACATGGAGTAATGCTGTTCCAACATGTCAAGGTAAGACCACCTGCAGGTTTATATACATTATATTACATTTAGTAAGCGGCCATACATGCTAAGTTAAAAAAAAACAGATCCGGAATTGTCCTAACATTCACTGGTATCAGCATATTTTGCATCGGATGAATGGTCTTACTTGAAAGTGGCCCTATCCCCGAGGCATTCATGAGCTGTGAAGGTTGAAGAAAGACAAAGGCCTTTCCTTCCTCAGATCAGTGACCAATGTATTTAGTATATAAGCTGGTCCAGGTTTCTGTATTGAAAAATCGATTCCTCACATAGATTTTAATATCCCACTTGGCAGAAGTCGTACCCTCACATAGATTTTGCCTTATCGTAATTGTATATCTAGCTTTATTAAGCTTGTTTATCTTACTTCGATTTCAGCGGTTCAATGCCCTTCTCGGGCGGCCCCAGCTAACGGAGCGGTGAGTCCTACCGGAGCGGTCTCATACCCGAATTCGGTCACCTTCACCTGTAACTCGGGATACACACTGACCGGTGCTACTGGTTCGACGTGCCGAGCTGACGGGACATGGAGTAATCCTGTTCCAACTTGCGACCGTAAGCTGATTTTGAACGAATGCATATTTACAACGAAAACAATTTATACACGTAGACATAAATAGATAAGACTGCAACATAGCAAACATACGTTGGTATGTATTATCTAGAATAGCCTGTTGTGTAGGTTTCTGTAGCGAAATGTCGATATGTAGATGTACATATCCTACACCGCAGAAGACATTAAAATATATTATGATTTTTTATCTTGTCAGAGAATGTTTTGTTCACTTTCAGTTGCAGCGGTCCAATGCCCGGCTCGGGAGGCCCCAGCTAACGGAGCGGTGAGTCCTACCGGAGCGGTCTCCTACCCAAACGGGGTCACCTTCACCTGTAACTCGGGATACACACTGAACGGCGCTGCTGCTGCAGCGTGCCAAGCTGACGGAACATGGAGTAATCCTGTTCCAACATGCGATCGTAAGACGTATATTCATCCTACAAATTGATATATGCTAGTAATTTCTATCCAGTTGTAGCGTGCAGGCATTTATCTGATTGAAGAAATGTTTTAAAAGAAATCTGCGTGAACTTTACATGGTACCTTAAAATAGCTTTTTCATGGCTTATGGGGAAATACAGCTGAATGTGTTATCTTGACAGATAATATTATTTTTGTCTCTTCATATTTAGCCCTAGATTGCTCCGCCCTCTTTCCTGGTCTACTCCCTGCCAGCAACTTTGGCAGGTACCAGAACCAGTGCTTCTGGTTCTCCACCAGGAGCGACCGCCGGCTGAGCTACCGGGCAGCCCGACGAGTGTGCGAGTCCTATGGCGGCACCTTGGCTATGATAAAAGATGCCCGTGTGCAGACATTCGTCACAGAGAACATAAAGAGAATCAGTGGTCGTTTAGCTCTGAGGTAAATAATATAATAGTGGCGTAACTTTTTGAAATCAACAACTGGAATCATATTTCTTGGAACACATCATGAGCTAAATAAATTTGTGCCTGTTCTCAATCGTGTATTGCTGTTATGTAATCTAAATAGCGAAAGAAACGTCTCTTCTGCAATGTCTGCCCTGGTGAATCTCGCAACATAGATGTCATTTCAAATAAAAATATGCAAAGGATAAACCCCCAATCAATTGGGGTAGAATCATGATTTTAAGGAATCCTCATCAGAAAAGTGCCAATTTGCTTACATACGGTTATACCAATGCTTATATCTGGTACATTAGTTGCGTATTCCACTGGAACAGTGCAACATTTGCATTTAATACACCATTTCTTTATTTAAAAAAAAAGTAAAACAACAGCTTTCTAGTTTCCCGGGCCCATACAACGGCAACAAAACATGTCCTCAATCATTCATTTATTGAATCGTTCGTCCATTCCTTATCTTAGGACTTACTGGATGGGCCTGGATGACCTGAACAGGGAGCGTAGGTTCGTGTGGAATGACGGAACCCCACTGGGAAGGTATCGCGATTTCCGGTCCAGGGCCAATCACAAACGCAGGGACTGCGGGGCACTGTGGAGGACCAACAGACTGAGTCGCTGGCTTGTACTGACCTGCTGGAACCGACTGCCCTACATCTGTCAGATGGGTAAGGAAGACATGTTTGATGCTGTCGAAAAAAAACAATAGGGATTAGATGTATTGTTCATAGAAATATTTATCTGGAATTTTTGCAAACTCTGTTCAATTCGACAACGTTTACATTTTATTGGGCGCTTAGAAACATTTGCACAAAACATCTTCACAACTAGCAAGCTTCGTGTGAAAAAGAACGCACACATTTTTCAAATAGATTAAAATAAATACAGTTCAGAGGAGTTAGCAACGTTGAACCAGAACTGATCATGGACTTTGCGACTGGGCAGATAAACTGTTCGCCATGTTTCGGTCATTTATTTAGACCCTACTTTAAAATGTCGTCACCATCACCATCAGTTTAGAAAAGGAAATAAAAGAATGACAGAGTAATAGAAATGGTGAGGTACACGACCTTGATATACCCATTCTATTTAAATTTAATCACAACTTCGCATGTTTTTACATGAATCGCTCATAGGAACGATAGTCCATTTCCATTGCTTATCTAAGCCGTATCTTGGCGGACATTTTTGACGTCAGTGTTGTTGCTATGAGTAACAAGTCTAAGAATACCTGAATATTCTTTTAAACACAGTTTTAGTTAGAGGTTGTTGCATGTAATTCAGTTTTACAAGAATAACCTATCGGGACGGTTTTAGCCAAGAAAACATAAATGACGTCACAATGATGTCACATTACGTAATAACGACACAAAAATGTGAAAATTGTTTATTTTCAAAAGCACACTATCATCCATTTGGTGGCCCTACGGTCTATGGGGGGGGGTGAGACCCTCTTAGTCCCACGACCTAGGGTCTACATAGGGTTAAATTTATATTATAATATGACATTCAATGTGCTTGATGCTACGGTATTTTCAAACAAGCATCTCTTTTTCTTACAGACTTCTTTGTGAACAAGTAAGAGGATGAGGTACATGACGTCAAGACAACATTTCAACAGCACAGAATTATTGTAAGCAGTAGTGCAGATTTTCAAGCGTGTAACGTAGTATAATAAATATTATTATCATCATACACCAAAGTTAACCAAACTGTAAGTTTGTTTGTTTGTAAGTCCAGTGGATTAAGCAGTGTATTGAACTTAATGTACGTTATCGTCATAACAACAGAAATATACAATATAGAACAGGTTTAAACTGTAGCCAGTCAGTAAAAAAAACTGGACGTAACCAAAATTTTTTCACTGTTCAGCTCAAGCCTTTAGCTTCTATCCTGGCAAAGAATGGAGCTGAACAATAAAAAAATTGGATGAGCTCCATTTTTTGTAAGGAATTACAGTTTGAATCCGTTTCAGACTTCTTGTAAGACACAGTTTTAAGGTATATGTAATAGTACAGACTCTCCGTCTAAACCTGACAGACAGTGTAGCAAGATTTACCATCAATAGTATAGTCTCTCAATCTAAATAGTAACATTTATTATCATAAATACACCACTAGGACAGTAACTCCGTCTAAACTTAGTGTAGAAAATCTATCATCATATACCAACAGTATAGTCTATTCATCTAAATGATAACCTTTATTATCATACACCAATAGTACAGTAACTCCGTCTTAACAGTACTTTAGGCTCCCCATCTAAACTTAGTGTAGTATAACAAAAACACGTTATTATCATACACAAATAGTCTAGGCTCTCAATCTATACTTGGACAGTATACCAAATTAATCATCATACACAAATTTAGGTGAACATATTGTCTCTCAATCTAAATGTATTGTAGTACACGTTATTGTCATACACCGATAGTGCAATCACTCCATCTTAACTTAGTGTAATAGGCTTTATTACCATACAAGATTATTCTTTAGACTCTTTATCTAAACTTAGTGTAGTAAACATTATCATTATATACCTATAGTTAAGGCTCCCCATCTAGACTTAGAGACACTGTAATTAGCTTTAAGTAAACTGTATACTAGGCTCTCTGCCTAGAGTAGTGAATTTTATCACAGGATCTCTGGTAACGTTTAGCTTGGGTTGGATAGCAAGCATGAACTTCACTGGGCGTATCGATGTTGTACTCACGTACCGCTGGCGCATAGTAGACAACAAGGCGTTTTCTAATATTCAACCATAACTGCTGCGTTTTATCAGTTGGTGATTTCTATTACTAATGCAGCTTTTCCCAAAGATTATAACAAAATCTACTTTGCTAAATTCGAATATTTTAGAATCTGCAACTAGTCATAGTAAAGTCCTTTTCTGGTCAGCTTATACACAAAATCTCTTTTGCTTTTTCTCATATTTTAGAATCTGCCCCTATTTACGGGATACCTTTTCTCTCTTGAGTTTCTTACTTGCATTTTAGAAATATCGCGGTGAAAAAATTGGGGTAATGTGACAATGACTCAATTTGCAGGGCACAGGGTTCAATGTGACATAGTTCACTTATCAATTCACTTACCCTTAGAATGGTATCTGATTCAATGACTCTTTTAGTACATCATTTCTATACTTTAACTCTTCTTACAAATAGCATCTACACTAAAAACATACATTCAATAAAAACACACATTCGTATCAGAAACTAACGCTACGCACACACTGTATATGAAATCTAGTAATGTTTTTGACAAGTGAACTGTTGTCTCTAGATTACTGTGTTGTAAGATGTAGATTGGCAAGATGTACTGTGTTATGTCTTGTGATGAGACAAGGAAACATCCGGAGTTCCGTACATACGGAATAAAGCGGAGTCATGGGGTCACATATCTGTTGTATGTGTTTTTTTTCACCATTCACTGACTGTAACAACAGTATATATCCGGCTCCATTTGTCGTAAGAAGGTAAAGAAAACCGATCAAGACACATTAATTTTGCAATAGAGGCAGAACTTTGTTTCAAACTTCTATTTGACTGGCTGAATTTTTAGGCAACAGAGCGTACTCCTCCTTTTGGAAGTTCATAACATTCGTATTCCCTTGGTACAAATGACGCAATAAGGCCTGTAGTCACTTCAGCCTATTAACTTTAAACACATGTTCTGGCTCAAGTTTTTGCGGGGGCAGAACCTCCTCCTCCTGGCGATAATGTTTTGAAGTTTATTTGTTCATTTGTTAATTAAAATTTACCAGCACATGCATGGAGGGGGAGGGAGAACAGGGGGGGTCACCTTTACCAGCTCCCTCCCCTAATTACATCAATAAAAACAGTATAAAACAGCATTGGATTTAAACACATTATGAAAGCAATTCATAAATATTCATACAAAAATATGGACATGTAATAAATTAAATATCATTCTACGTAAATGTCAGCATGTCGTGGGCATAGAATTCTATGTGCAGGAGCTTTATGTGATAACTGAAGGCATTGTTCTCGAATTCCTTGTAAAAGAACTATTAACCAGAATTTCCCTGGTGCTTTGCTAGAATGCAGGAAAACTGCATCAAACTTTAGACCCTTACTTTGAAATCTGTTGTTGACTGTACGTCTTGATAGCCCATACAATCTCGTCGCAGAGTAACAAGAAAAACCCTCGGATTTCCTGTTCTTAAAAGAACCTTGCAACCTTCAAACGCAAACGCCAGAGTCCATACCATTGATAAGCTCGGACGACATCACATCACGCCTAAAACGGTTGCCTGGATACGGAGTCAATAGCCAATAGAAGGAGTGATCAAGTGTGACGTCACGGTCCTGCCCGTCACGGGAAATCACATGGGTACGTTGTCACCAGGGAGTCGAGACAGCCAACATTACTAACAGTATGTTCAGTTCCTGTCTAGATATAAGTACTCATATATGGCCCTGGATAGGCAACACGTATCCGAGGCAAATCTACTAGTAATCCCCAAGCAGATCCTATGCAAAAGACAGTTTCAAATTGGACAGGCAGTATCCATTCGGTGGCGTATGGACCCTGTTTGGCGAATGGATGCTGTCGGCCAATTTGATACTGTCTTCTGTCACCATGGAACTGCTTGGAGATTTGGATAAATCTACGTTCTTCGATACACGTAGAATATCCAGAACCGTGCCTAATCCTAACCCACTCAGGTATAGAATTAGATACGCATCACGTTCTGGATACAATATAACCCATTCAGACATATGACAAGATAGATCTGCTCTGGATATGTCCCCGTTTAGTAGCCTTCCAGCCCGCCAGTAACAGGTACAACGTGTCACGAAGTTTACCACAAGTGCGTGACGCCCTCCCCCTCCATGCGTGGGGGAGGATCTGAGCAACTTCTGCTCTGGATATGAAACATCTTCAGAAACTTGGGCAATCAGTAGGTACCCCACCCCAACTTCTGCTTGGAGAATGAAAAGCCCGCATTGTCTGTACCAGAGGTGGCCTCCCTGGGGTGCTTCGAAATGTGTACCGTGCGTACACACCTGTGCAGACGCCCGAACGGTCGCCAACACGTCGGCCCTATCAACAGGCGTCCTCTGTCTGCTAGCTGTACTCCTCTGCTGCTCTATAAACGATATAGAATGTTTAAAAGCTTCCAATCCACTACGTTTTAGTGGTGTACCTATTCCACTCAACAGAGTGACACCAGATGGGGACGTATCTTATCTCACCCCCATTTCGCTCAAAGCAACTTGCAATAGACCAGAATTTTAACGTTTTTTATATCAGATTGCAGTCATATTTGCATTTGTTGTTAGACACTCGCGCAGCACAGAACCAAAGTGCATTTCATCATGTACACTTGTGTTGTAATTGTAAGTTGTTGTTTTTTTTTTGGGGGGGGGGGTGTATCGTTGCGTATTAGACTAACAGTCATGCGTTGGTGCAAAAAAGGATTTGCAGACAAAGGGATGGAAGACTCAGCACTTAGAGTAGATCTTCCGTTGAAAATTGCAAACACACGTTGTTTGGGACTTCATCTGCGTATTTCAACTAGACCCCAAAATCATTTCGACTTGGGGAGGGCGTGGGGCATGGCTGGATGAGACCACGTGGCCCCAGATCAAAGGTTTTGTCAATTTTGTCCGAACCAAATTGTCGATGTGTCTACAGATCGTGCCATCTCTTCAGGCAGATCTTTCAGTTGCTTTATCAAATTTTACAGTATCATATTTGCAGGAAAGTATCCATTTACTACCCATCTGGATGGCGTAAGAAAAATACCAGCCCCCAAAAAGCCCCCCAAAATGCCTAAAAACACGTAAAAAAGCCGAAGCCAAAACCCCTGCTTGTAAATTACCCCTGTCTGACACCGATGTATTTTAACGATTGTAGCGACTGACATTACAAGGATACAGCCTGCTGTAATTTTAGATTCTAAGCACGTCAAGCAGCTTTGTCTTCCGAGGCAAATTGCAAACATACCACGAACTTCTGCGCATGACAGGTTCACAGAAATGCCTTCCCCACACGCATGAGACGGGCGTCACACACCTTGTAAACTTCGTGGCATGATGTACCTGTTACTGGCGGGCTGAGAGGGTTTTAAAGCGGGGCCATTTTAACACCAAAATTAGACTGCGGGAAACGAAGACTAGTGGCTTCATATCAAGGCACTGTTGTCGACCAACAGAGGCACTTCAGAAGGCTATAAAAGCGGGGCCAACACCACAGGTAGACTGGGGGAAACGAATATATGTGGCTTCAGATCAAGGCACTGTTGTCGACACAACAAAGGCGCTTCAGAAGGCTGTAAAAGAGGGATCATTTTAACACCACAAGTAGACTGCGAGGAAAAAAAACACTCGTGACTTCAGATCAAGGCACTGTTGCCGATGCAACAAAGGCGCTTCAGATACATTGTGGCTAAGGTGAGATACGAAGACTATCATACTCTGTGCATTACATTTTGTTTCTGATTTTTAAAAAGGGTAATGACAGCACAGTTAACAGCATAATATAGCATTGGTGTTACCAAAAAGCAGTTAGTCCAGCAACTGGATATGATTTTGGAAACGGTCAGACGTTACAGCTAGTATCCACTAGCTTTCGTCAGTGACTGAAAGACCAGAGAGAGAGGAGAAATGCAGGTTTATAAGCACAAACTATTGATTGATATGCAAATAAAGTGAAGAAAATATTTTTTTGAAGTCGAAAAGGATACAAATGTCAGACAAGTTAAGACAAGATAATGCAAATTAGTCAGAAACCATCGGTATCGATTCTGACTTAAAAAATAATTCTAAGTCTGAAATTCGAAATAATATTAGATTTATTTAGGTAAACGCAGTACTGTGTATATTGTCAAGTCTGCGTGACCCCTTGGCAATAGTAAGATATGGCTGGGGCTTTTAGAAAACGTTGGCTGTATATAGGGATAATGGAATTCCATATTTCAACAAGAAGTCGATGATTTCATACCTTCGTCATGTATGAGTTTGGTTTATCAGAAATATGCTGCTGTATATAGTTTGACTTTTATTTTGCTGGTATGTAAACCAAATGATGTGTGACACATAAGTCGTAGTACAAGAAACACACGTTCTGCGAGTAACGGAAATATTCCAACATAGTCACGATGAACGACAGAACAACCTGGAGATCCATATGCCGAGGCGCTACGCTTCCCTTGGAAGCATGCGGCCTTGAGTGATTGAGTGAGTGAGTCACGATGATTGTCATTGTCGTCACTACTGGGTGTATCTTTTCGGATTTAGTGTGTTGTGTATTCAATGTTGGTGTTTTCATTGACTTGCACATTACTTGAAAGAGTTGTATGCCTTAGAATGGGACGTGGTCTACTGTTTATGCTCGTATTGGGAATATATGTCCCGAGAGAGAGGCGAACAACCTAATAAACACCTGTCCCCCCAGCAGTGAACATCAGTTTTAAATACTCCCAATTTGCATGCGATTTATTACTTCTCTCCACACAGAGGGGACAGCTCCTATTTCAAAGTCCCTCAGAATATCATTGTAAATATACCAGAAATAAGCTGTAAAAGCAAAAACCACCTATCTAGTGTGTTCAACTTTGGAAAAGTCACATTGACATGGAAGTCCAACCGCCAAATCGTCCATTTAGTCCTAAAATTTAACTTTTTGACCAGAGAAATAAAGTACGAGAAATGTAAACAATGAATGACCCCTGAACCCTTTGACGGCTAGCAAAACACAAGAGGATGGGATTAGTTTTAAAGCTCTACCGAGCAGTAAAAAAAACTAAAAGCCAGTATTTTTAACAAAATCATGAAGGAAACACTCCAGCTGAAAAATGCCAACATATATCCACTTATACAAAAAGATGTTTTCAGTTGGTATGGATGCGCTCTTCAAAGAGTCGGTAAATTTCTTACGAGGCAGGAAATACAAGTATAGAGATACCGGCCAGCCTACATGTTTTTTCTAATTTTTATTGATTATACGTTTCGCGTATTCAGGCATATTATTAAGCGTTTACCCTCGCGTTTGCATGAAGTTTATTCCTCTCCTTGCAGGCTAAAGGTCACTATTTTCACCTGCCAAGGACAAAAAAAGTGAAATTATTGACATTTATTATTTTTGTTCAATATGATTTGTTCTTGATTGTCTTACTTTATTGTTTAGATATTTGATTCGCCGTGTTAACTTTATATTATCTTGTACCTATTTTGAGTTAATTTGTTTGCTTGTCCCTTAATACATCGCAAGTTAAATGTAAATGTAATAAATGTATGTAAATAAGAGATCGTAAAATTAATAGGATTTGGGAGAGTCCACTAGACAAACCTTCAGGTTTCTTGGGCTCTCCAGCATATATTTGCTTGTATATAATTTCATTTTATACTGTTACTTTTTTATGTGCAAACTGACAATAAACAAACAATAAACAATAAACAAACAAACAGAAAGATAGATTGTTGGGAAAATGGTTGGAGAGAAGGACAAAGAGAGGCAAGGGCAAAAATAACTATAAACATTATGACATAGGTGTGGAAACAATCAAATAAATGAAAGTAGAATCACCAGACGAAAACCGAGATTTCCCTCGTGGATATCTGTGGATACTCGCTAGGAAATCCGAAGTTTCCGCGAGTTTCCACTGATGTCCAAGGTGCACGCGCGACGTGTCCGCTGTGGGAAACTTGTGGAAAACGTGGGAAACGGACCGCTCAGATTTCCATTTCGTGTCCTATGGTGGAAATTTGCGTGCACGTGGTCGGGATATCTGTGTACACGTATGGAAACTTCAGGTGTTTGCCTTTGTTCCACGAATGTCTTATGCATAATTTAGCGGCAATTATCGTAATTATCTCCCCCACTTGGTGAAACCAAATGCGCATGCGCGAGCCCAGTCGACACACCCGGCCACGCCTCAAATATACCTTTTGTAATGGAAAGTAGCATCATGGCCTCCTATCCCCCTTTACCCCTCCCCTCCCCCCTCCCCCCGTGTACACTATATGACATCCAGTAGATTTCTAGCGGGGACCAATCATAGGGCTGCTATTAGCACCTTGTT
>NW_017804091.1:41361-49494 GCF_001625305.1 Branchiostoma belcheri
GTTTGGTTTATCAGAAATATGCTGCTGTATATAGTTTGACTTTTATTTTGCTGGTATGTAAACCAAATGATGTGTGACACATAAGTCGTAGTACAGAAACACACGTTCTGCGAGTACGGAAATATTCCAACATAGTCACGATGAACGACAGAACAACGTGGAGATCCATATGCCGAGGCGCTTCGCTTCCCTTGGAAGCATGCGGCCTTAAGTGAGTGAGTCAGTGAGTGAGTCACGATGATTGTCTTTGTCGTCACTACTGGGTGTATCTTTTCGGATTTAGTGTGTTGTGTATTCAATGTTGGTGTTTTCATTGACTTGCACGTTACTTGAAAGAGTTGTATGCCTTAGAATGGGACGTTAATAAGCCGTGGTCTACTGTTTATGCTCGTATTGGGAATATATGTCCCGAGAGAGAGGCGAACAACCTAATAAACATCTGTCCCCTGCCCCCCCCCCAAGCAGTGAACATCAGTTTTAAATACTCCCAATTTGCATGCGATTTATTACTTCTCTCCACACAATAGGAGTGGACAGCTCCTATTTCAAAGTCCCTCAGAATATCATTGTGAATATACCAGAAATAAGCTGTAAAAGCAAAAACCACCTATCTAGTGTGTTCAACTATGGAAAAGTCACATTGACATGGAAGTCCAACCACCAAATCGTCCATTTAGTCCTACAATTTAACTTTTTGACCAGAGAAATAAAGTACGAGAAATGTAAACAATAAGAGAATGACCCCTGAACCCTTTGACGGCTAGGAAAACACAAGAGTATGGGATTAGTTTTAAAGCTCTACCGAGCAGTAAAAAACACTAAAAGCTAGTAATTTTTGAACAAAATAGAAAGAAACACTCCGGCTGGAAAATGCCAACATATATCCACTTATACAAAAAGATGTTTTCAGTTGGTTTGGATGCTCTCTTCAAAGAGTCGGTAAATACCTTACGAGGCAGGAAATATACGTATAGAGATACCGGACAACCAACATGTTTTTTTTTAAATTTTATTGATTATTGATTACAAGTATAGAGATACCGGTCAGCCTACATGTTTTTTTCTAATTTTTATTGATTATACGTTTCGCGTATCCAGGCATATTATTAAGCGTTTCCCCTCGCGTTTGCATGGCGTTTATTTCCACTCCTTGCAGGCTAAAGGTCACTATTTTTCACCTGCCAAGGACAAAAAAGTGAAATTATTGACAGAAAGATAGATTGTTGGGAAAATGGTTGGAGAGAAGGACAAAGAGAGGCAAGGGCAAAAATAACTATAAACATTATGACATAGGTGTGGAAACATTAAGATAAATGAACGTAGAATAGGAGTAAACGTTTATATCGATGAACATACATCGGGGTTGTATATGCAATGATAGTTTTTAACACTACGTTTCCATTATTCCACATTAGGCCATGCACGTACGTGTACATGGTACCCTAACATCTGTGATGTAGGGGAACATCCAGCCATTGTCCAGAGTGGCCCTGCTCATCAATATTTTAGATTCAATCAGACAGTGACATACCCACATATATAGCCCACATATATAATTAATTGCATTTGGATCCTATCAAGGGTGTATCAAAATATCAACAACTAGAGCTCGGAGGTCTCATGCCTTCGACAGTGTGATATTGGTTTGGTGTGTGTTGTGTGTGTGTATAGTGTAGCTTTCTTTGAAGATGATTATCGTAGTTTTAGTGGTAAGAGAGTCTTTTTGTCAATGAAGCAATATACTATTTACCTAGCCTGTACCATGTCTTTCTACGGAAATACGGATCGTAGAATTCGGCGAAAAGGAGAGGAAAATTGGCCTCCGATGTGCAGCGATCCAAACTTCAAAACGGCAAAAACTCCTTCAACTAGAAAGGCCAACGTTTGCTCAGGAGTAAATGCAGCATAGCTTCACCACATCCCCAGTACCAAAAATGGACCTATCCCCTCCCGCGCAAATGGATTGTTCCTAAATCACCCCTGTTCAAAATGTGAACTTTTCCCAAAGTTTATACCCCCATGCAGCAATGGAATCTTCCAACCCCTTCTGCTTTGGGAACATGTAGAACCCTGGTAGAACCCTGAAGTGTTCTATTTGAACTGTCAGTTGGGGATTTGGGTTTTCAAGCTATAATCGCAGTTTTTACTCATAAAAGGTACATAATAGTATTTTAAAGGATTGAATCTGCATAGTGAATACTTGTAGTCTAAGCATTTGGTGCCAAGCTACCTTTATGCTGAATTTCGGGTCATTTGGTTTTGGTATTAGCGCATAGGAGCGAAAAATGTACTTTTTTGGTAAAAAAAATAGCACAAAAGTCCCATTTAACATAATTTTAAAGTGACACACGCCAAAAGCGTGAAGACAGTTCAGTGGGATTGTATCAAAGGATCTCCTATACCAAATTTCAGGTCATTCTGTTTTAATATTAAGGCAAAGGAGCCGAAATTGTACATTTTTGATCCGAAAATAGCAAAAAATTCCTTTTTTACACAATTTTGAAGCGGGGTACGCCAAAAGTGTGAATGTACATGTGTTCAAGGTATCCACATAGCCTTCTGTCGAAGGCAATGAATAGGGAGAAACTAGGCCAACAAAGAGACCATACGATTGAACTGCTTCTAAAATATAATTTACCAGATAGTGCAGTATGGTTCTCGCGGAAAAAGTAGCAGAACTGAATTTACAATTAACTCTGTGAAATGGTTGTATGTACTCTGGTCCTATATTTGCGGCACAATTTTGTCTACCAGTTCTAGCTAACATGTTGGAGTCGAACACTTGTAAACTTCAAGTTGCACAGAATAGGGCATGCAGATTGATTTTGAAATGCTCACTAGACACAGCTGTCAAGCAAATGCACTCAGATGTGGGTTGGTGGACGGTCAGGGAGAGGTTCGCTGCCAGTACTTTTGATATGTTTTTTGTTTAGAATTCTTAACAGTCACGAACCCCAAAAGAATCTTCAGCTTGATTGTTCCCCTCAATTCTACCCAGAAGTATTCCAAATAGATTTTCCAATTCTTGCAGTTTCAAACTACCTAAACACAAAAAACAAACAGCAATTAGTAAACATTTCTCTACCGCGCCATTAATGTATGGTGGCACCCTGCCACCCAGTATTAAAACACGGAACAGTCCGCATTAATTAAAATAAGGCCATCCACCAGTTGTACATAAGTTTAGTTGTATATATGTTATGTTATGATCGTTTTGTCTAACCTGTATATAATATGTGACGATTATGTATGTTCATTCTCTTTTTTTTAATTTTGCTGTCAGTACGTTCATATGTTTATATGTTTTGAACCCTGGAAGATTAGTCATCGACTAAAAGGTATCGAAATAAACGAAACTCTATCCATTGTTTTCTCAAGCCGCTGTTATAAATACTTCACAATCCATCCCGATGGATTGTTTTACAGCACAGAATTAGCTCCACGTAACAAATTGTAGGACAAGACAAGTAGGAATTTCAACCCACAGGTTGCGTCAACATACACTGCACGAAATGGCCTCGGATCCTAACAGATGCGTACCGGGATTTGTCCGTATTTTTCGCAGATACAAGCGGATACTGACGGATCAGAATGGAATCCGCCAGAAAATCCGAAACATCGGTTACTGCAATCCGGAACCTATTCCGTACAAATCCGAAAAACGGGATCCTTGTAGTAAATATTCCACACGGAATACGTTCGGATTTTGCCAGGATACGCACAGAAAAGAATTTGAATCTTGGCAGATGCGTACCCGGATTTTCTGGAATTGCTGACAGATACAAGCGGATACTGGGCGGATCAGAATGGAATCCGCCAGAAAATCCGAAACATCGGTTACTGCAATCCGGAACCTATTCCGTACAAATCCGAAAAACGGGATTCTTATAGTATATATTCCACACAGAATACGCTCGGATTTGCCCGGGATTCGTACAGAAATGACCCCTGACAAATGCGTACCTCAGGATTTGAACTTTAATACCTTTACCATATCCCCATTCAGAATACTTTCGTGTTCAATTACCACTCCTAAGTGGACAGCGCTAGCTATGTCCTTACATTTGGGGTACATAGTTATCCACAAATTGTGTTACCACTTACAAAAACTGTACCAAACATTTCTGTCCAACGTTACTCCCTAACAGTGAGCTCTGCCTTTACACTTGAGGTCATAGTAAACAAACAGAAACTGTAATAAACATTTCTGCCCAAAGCTACCACAAAATAGTGAGCTATGTCCTTACACTTGGAGTACATATCCATACACAAATCATAGTGAACTAACAAAAACTGTAACAAACAACAATCCACTGAAAAGTTAACTTGGGGTACATATTTGTACACAAATCATGGTGAACGAGTTTCACTGGCCTCAGAAAATTAACCAGAAATAATACTAGACCTATAAGTTAACATTTAGAAATCCATTGATTCAACTCTTACAAGATGGGATTTTTAGACTTGGAAGTGGAAGAAGGGTCACTGGGCCAGGTACCCTCTTTGTTCACTGCCGTTTTACCTGTTCACTTTAGTATGGAGTTTCATATTTTTGGTCCAGATCACTTTTGTATTTTGTAGATGTGGGCAGCCAAAGAATGGCCTTAGTAAAAAAAGACTTCCATTTTCATCATAAACTGACTCGTCTGGTGACATGTACTCCGGATTCAGTATGTGCTGCAGCTTGAGCCGCTTACTGCATGGTTTCTTCACCTTCAAGGCGATGATCCAGTTCTGTTGGGGCAAAAAAAGCCATTGATCATTTAATACATCATAAGACAGACAAGCAAAACCTTGTCACATACATCCTGGAGGTATAAAAAGGTAAACAAATACACAGGTGACAAAACGTATCACATGCCTTTTTAACGTCTTCGGGATGAGGAGGCTCCGCCTGTAGTACTCCCTGCTGTTTGCAATTACATTTGTCAGAAAACTTGGGCATCTTCTACCATGCTTCAATAGACAAAAAGTAACATATAACTTGATCAAAATTTCTACCAGACATATAATACATGTATTGACAAATCGACTATACCTGAATAAAATAAAAATACTGAACACTTGTTCCCTATTTTTCTGCTCCCTATTTTTGTCAAGACAAGATTGGCCCGGCAACAATGCCTATTGACCGTTAGAAAGTATGAACAAGTTGCTACCCTACAAAGACAAGCCCCTAAAAGCCTTTCATCTATAATGTGGAAGGTGCAGGTTAGTTAGAGACATTTTATAATTTTTCTGGCAGCAACATATCAATAACCAAATAGGTACGATAACTGAACTTACCAAACGCCCGATGTGTTGGATCAAGTGCGCAGGGCCGTCGTGCAAGGGGGAGGGGGCGCCGAAGCTTGCTACCAACGTCACTATTCTGTGCGTTTGAATTGACATCACATCCCCCTTCTGTCCAAACACTCTCAATCCTGTCCATCGAAGCCAACTTTCCTAACGGTTTTCCTTCTAACCGCCAACACAGTACGCATGCGTACGCTAGCTGGCCAATCAGAGGCATCATTTAGACTTTGCTTCCTTTCATTGCCTTCCTCAAGAAAGTTACATGTACGTGTTAGGTACCCGATTATAAGGGATGCAGATTGTTTAAACTCGGGAAGATAGTATTACCCATATATATGGTAAGTTTGGTAAATTCCAGATTTCGTGCAAGCGAGATCAGAAAAATTCCTCTTCTGGTATCTTTTTCGGATCTGCGGGATTCGTAATCCATATGAGGTCATATGAATGCCAAGAGGGATCTTTTGGGATCTGTGGAAGCAAATCTGCATCTGGTATCTTTTACGGATCTGTGAAACTTGGAATCCATGCGAATCCATAGTAAGAGTCAGTCAAGTGCGAAATTCTGATATTCCCAAAATTCCCTGCATTTCTGGTATCTCTTTCGGATCTGTGGAAGATAGATCCACAAAATCCCGCTTCTGGTATCGTTTTTGGATCTGCAGAACCGTGATTCGTGAAATCCCGCTTCCGGTATCTTTTTTCGGATCTGCAGAACCGTGATCCGTGAAATTCCGCTTCGGGTATCTTTATCGGATCCACAGAACCTTGATCCGTAAAATTCTGCTTTTGGCATCTTTTTCGGTGCTGCGGGACTCGGGATATAGCATCTGTGCCAAGTGCGAAATTCTGAGATCCGCAAAATCCCGTTGCTGATATCACTTTCGGATTTGTGGAAGCGAGATCTGCGAAATCCCGCTTCTGGTATTTTGTTCGGATCTGCGGAAGTGGGATCCGCGAAATCCCGCTTTCTGTCATTTTGTTCGGAAACTGTGGGAGAGTCCAAAGCAGCAGTGCCCTGTGGGTTATTTTAGAATCCGTAAAATTCCCTGCAGCCGGATTTGCTGAAATCCGTGGTAGTACATATGCCGCCATGATTGGTATTTACTATATCTGTCAGGATCCGAGGCAACTCCAGATGCAAAAAACGGACTTACAACAAATCTGAGACAGAAGGTTCCTTGCAAATATCAAATTTGTATCTGTGGTTTCTCACGGATCCGGGCGTATACGGTGCCGGAATTGTCGGATCTGCAGTGCAACTTCGTATTCTAGTAAGGATTGCGGATTTCTCCGGATTTGCTACGTATCCGTCATGATGCACGATTTCGGATCTTCAGGATTCGCTATAATCCGAGGCCATTTCGTGCAGTGAGTCTTTATTTGTGACACAGTACTGGCTGTATATCGCCTACTACTCACAGAGCTCTATAGAAAACTGAACCCGTGACGCAACCAACGAATTGACTTGTTAGGGCGCAGAGCTCTCCGTGTTGCGCAGAGTTGCGTGACGAAGTCTTTATTTTTGACACAGTACTGGCTGTATCGCCTACTACTCACATTGAATTAACTTGATATCTACAGAGCTCTATAGAAAACTGAACCCGTGACGCCAACCAACGAATTGACTTGTTAGGGCGCAGAGCTCTCCGTGTTGCGCAGAGTTGCGTGACGAAGTCTTTATTTGTGACACAGTACTGGCTGTATCGCCTACTACTCACATTGAATTAACTTGATATCTACAGAGCTCTATAGAAAACTGAACCCGTGACGCCAACCAACGAATTGGCTGGTTTTGGCGCAGAGCTCTGCGGGGGTATCGCGGAGGGCTGTACGAGCAACCTCCATGGAGGAGCTCTGCAAAGCTGAGGGCTGAACGAGCAACCTCCATGGAGGAGCTCTGCAGAGCTCCTCCATGGAGCTAGCTCGTGCAGCCCCTTCTCGGAAAACGGGTAAAATTAAAAAAAAATAAACATAAGTTATTGGAAAGTAAATCCTCCTCAAAATAGAATTAAACAAGTGGTTTTGTTTACTTTAAGTAATGATCTTTCTCTGCCTTTGTTCACATTTGTGTACATTAAATTTTGCTTCAGAATTAGATCAATTTTCGATTTCAAGAAAGGTTTACGACAACCAAACAACTGATTTTGAGGGGCCTCGAACATAAAAAAATAAGGTTTGATTTTTGAATTTTTAGAAATTTTACAGTGAATCTAAAGTTTCGGTCTTGTTTTTTTTCAAGCATTTTTACTAAAACTCGAATTACAGCCAAAAAATGACCTAAAATATCATAAATACCACCATGTTTGCACGCATGCCACACTACTTGGATGGGAAGACCTGATTTGGATAACGACGTAAACAAGAATTCTGACTTTTAAGGTCATCTGCGACGATGTCAGCAGTTCCGCTCAGATGTTAAATATCCACAATAAAATCACGGCATACATGTAATGTAAATGATTCATATTTGTGCAAAGGTAGATTTTTCTTTCTGTTCGGTGGTTCCCATGTAAAAACGGGCTTGAAGTAGCGGGTTGTAGCTTGTTTACTGCATGTAAATGACCGCGGGTAACCCCGGATTGAACACCCGTTCGATTCGAATGACGTCATACTGTAGTTATATGATTTTATACGGCGCACCCAGACAAAAAATTGTGGCACCCATTCTCAAAAATGAATGTTGAGCCCTGCTATTGCCAGATAATTCAATGAGACGTGGTGAAGTCGTAGTGGACATGGCGTCAGTGTGTAACTCTGAGAATATATCATTTCGACCATAAAACCACATAGCTTAGGCCACACTGACGTAATTTTATGGATTACATCATTTCAAGTAGT
>NW_017804092.1:0-46542 GCF_001625305.1 Branchiostoma belcheri
GTTCTTCTACCACTGACGTCTCCCCGGAAGGGGGGTAGCCAATTCCGGTAGGACTCAGACTGTAGTAGCCTTCTTGCGAATGTCTGACAAAGGTGTTCACGTCTTTGCTGTAGTGTCATGAGGCATAGCGTGTTGCAAGCGTCAGTATAGGTTGTGTAGTCAGGCCCAAGGATGATTCGAAAAGCCCTTCGCTGTATTCTTTCCAGTTGACGTCTTTGGGACTGTGTAATGGCTGGTTGCCAAACTGGGACAGCGTACTCACAAGTGGGTCGGACAAAACTTGTATATATGGTGACAAGATCTTCTCTAGTAACTCCGAAAGATTTGAGTCTTCTCAAGAAGACTGAAGCCTCTGGCTTCCTTTCTTGGCCATGTGGTCCACCTGGGTGTTTCATTTTAGGTCAGCTTGTATATGGAGCCCCAGGAGTTTAGCTACTTGAACTTGTACTAGGGGGTAGTTGTCAATTTTAAGGTCCCATTCGTGAGTTTTTGTTAACTATAGCCGCCTATGGCAAAATACGTAACTTTACATAGGCCAAAACCCAATAATTTGAATGACAGCCATCTAGTCTATCCAATCAATTTTGAGCACAATGGCCCTACATTACGTCAAAAAATTCCCAACCAGATCTAACCCAACAATCTCTTTTTATTTATTTATAAACTGCACTTGGCCACTCTCCGCCAGAGGTCCTCCAGCGCTGCTACCTCCTGACCGCATTACCCATCACAACAGCGTGTAAACATCCGACCTGTCGCGCGGATGTCAACACTTACCCACTAATTTTAGCACATACAAACAACCTCTCATATCACAAGCGGTTTACGCCAACTGACTTAGCTAAAATGCAATTTCTGGCGGATATAAACACACATCCATACACGCATTTAATTTTTAGTACGATCTACTTGAGAGTACCCACGCGGAAGAATACCGAAATGAGACCTTTAGTGAGGGTAGTGGTGGCACAGTTTTTGAGAAGTGCAGAAACATCACCTTGCATTTGCGAGGGTAGGTAGGTAGGTAGTTCGGTAGGTAGGTAGGTAGTTCGGTAGGTAGGTAGGTAAGTTCGGTAGGTAGGTGGGCAAGGCGTGGGGAGGGCGCCGTTGACGCCTGCATGACCCTCAAAAGGTTAAAGGTCACGACAAGACAACTGGTGCAGGCACTGTACGAGATGGGACAGACAGATGCTTTACAGTTGTTGGTTGACTTTTATTCATCAACAACATGTAAGTTTCACACACTTCCACATATCTTCACCAGATTACGAGATTTGATATAGAAAAGAGCACAAGGCCTATGTACAAATATTAGTTATAGTATGTGACTGTCAACAGTTATTGGAACTAAATTTGGTTTCTATAAATGCACTGTATCACATACATGGCACAAAAAAGTCAGAAAGATAATTTGTTCTATTTTTAATCTGCATATATTCACTTTTAGGTGATGATCCTGAAGTTGATCCGAGGGGCCAGCCAATGGTAAGGCAAATAAATGGTTTTATTGCCTTAACTTGGAATAGTTGCAAGTACTAAGATGTGTTACTTTTCTGACACATAATGGTAGTCTTTTGATGTTGTCCACATGCCCTGCTATAAGCAAACAGTGATTGTTTTTAAAAGCAGTCAGTGACCAAGACCAAAAGTATACACTGTAAGGAGTTGCAGGTATAAGGTACTTTAGTAGTACAAAATTTCTTCTGTCCACAGAGAACCCGCTCAATGGATGAACCAATGGAGTCAGACGAACGTTACCCAGTACAGGTAAAACAAACTCACATCTGATCACAATGAAACTCAAATGCTACTGACTTTATTCAGCTTATAACTGGCCGGTTCTAGAGCCCCTTCACTCAAACAGGTATAGATCATCTGTTCGAACACGATGCAGGCATGTGCACTCGCACATGTTCGAACAGGTGGCTGGCCCCGCTTGAGGGAGGGACTAGAACCGGCGAGAATACAAATAACAACAGCAAGAGTACAATACTATCTTTAAGCATGTCGGCAGAACGTACTGCACCTGGGCGAATCCTGTAATGTATTGTGCATAACACTTCTGCAGTACATCTCATATAAGGTTGTATTCGCGCATGTAAGGTTAACATCCCGTCTGTAGTTTACAAATGTTATGTTGGAAAAGATATCGTATGCAACAGGCAAAATTCTGATGCAGCGTTGACTGAAAATTGAACGAAAACCGCGAAAATCCAGGGTTTTGCGCAGGCGCAGTACGTTCTGCCGACGTGCTCTATCTTTATACATTGTAACATTACAATACTATCTACATACATTGTTACCCAGGTGCGACCTGACAGGGCACTGTCGGAGCCTGTGGACAGTGGATACGAGGGAGATTCGAGTTATCGCCTGCCAAGACAAGAGTCTGACCAGGGAAGAAAAGGAGTCACCGGTGGACCTTCCCTGGCATCATCATTCAATTCTTCCACGTCATCATTTTCACGATTCAGCCAAAGTGTGTTCATTTTTTGGTTTGCTGTTGTTTTTTTTTTGGTTTGCATAAATTTTGTATAATTTTTTACATTACAGGTATAGAAAATAATACACATGATACTATGAACACCCAGAACTCAGAACAATGAGTTTTCCTCTGTCATTTTCTAGAGTATCATCAGCATTAAAGTGTGATTTTTTTTCCATCTTGAAGGTTCAACAGAGGACCACATAGAGGAGGAATTCTTCTGTGAGGAGTCCAAGCAGTTTTGGTACGCTGTGAAAGGCGGCTCGGCAGAGTTTAAGGTAGGTGTCTGTTGAAATAACTGTTACAGTAAGTAAAAAGACAGGAGTCTGAAAATATAAGCATTCTGGGGTTCATTTAACTTCACATTCTTAGTTTTCTCGTCTAATTTGAGGAAGAACATCTCTTTTAGGGCCCTTGAATGCGTTTTATTTCATATTCAAAGCAAGAACCACAAAATTAAAAAATATTGTATGACCTACATTGTATAGCTACCTGGTTGTGTACTAATCAGGTGTGTCATGATGGAATGTGTGTGTGTGGTAGACACTAACTCTTATTACCAACCATCATACAATGTTGTGGATGGTAGATACATGTATACAATGACAATACAAATACACAACAAAAGTGTAGGTCTGACAATACAGGATGAGCTTGTTTTAAAGAATTTATTGGTCCAACTTGCTCTCTTGTCCAGATCTATTTCCACTTCGTGACAGCGATGAAGAGTGCGTTCCCAAACGACCCCCTCGCCACCCAGCTCAAGAACAACAGAGTCCTCAAACTCATCAAACATGTGTTTGGGATAAAAGGTAAGGCAACAGTAATTAAATTGTATGGATGAATTCCTTATCTGATCCTCAACCTAATGCGAGAATGCGAAAAAAATGCCCACATTTTCAAACTAGACTTACTGTCTTTTATTTTTTTAATTCAAGAAGTGCAGAAAGTGACTCTAGTGTGGAGCGGCAGCTTTTGGGGTTGTGTGGCATAACGGCAGAGCATTTGGCTCAAAACCAAGAGCTCCCGGGTTCAAATCCTGCCATGTCACCAACCTTGTGCCCTTGGGAAAGGCACTTTACACAACTTTCCTAACTTCACTCAGGTGTTAATGACTATGCCAAAATGATCATTATCATTATCGTGGGCATTAAAAAAAAAAAAAAACCATAACTTAATGTTATCATGAAAGTTCATCTGTGTTGGTGGTTACATGTTTAAAGTTAAAACTTTAGATCCAACACAAATTCTCTCACCTAGAGCTTTCGACCAGTCACTCTGGTCTTCCTCAGTAGACTGACCCAGTGAAGCTCTAGGTGAGAGAAATTTTGTGTTGGATCAAAAGTTTTAACTTTAAACAAACATAACTTAATGTTGTCATTGACATGTATGTGATGAGTGTTTCTCAATTATTTCCCCCCAGTTTTTATTGATTCTTTCCCCTTTTTATCTGCAGGTGACAAACGTGATGAAGTGCAGGTGGGAAAGTTTGTTCTCCTTCTGGGCTGGTTTGGACCCTTCAAGGCAGACGAACAGGGACACTGTATATGTCTGGCACAGGTACGTAGATAGTCCATTCTTTACAACCATAAAATGGTAAGAGAGTAAAAGAATCATCATTGCTTTGTACATGTAATTTGTTACAAACCGGTACAATGACCAAGTTGGTAGAGTGCTCACCTTGCATTCGATAGGTCATGAGTTTGATCCCCGGCCGGGTCAAGATCCATTATGACCATTTCCTGTCATCCAACAGATCCAGGCACTTATAGATGGATCAACTACAAGGGTGGGCAACAGGCAGGAAAGGTAAGCTACAAGTTTTTAAAAATCCCATATTTCTTTTTATCTTTTGAAATTTGAGGTACATATTCACTGCAGTGCCTTACCACCACATTTAGAAAATAAATGCTGAGATCTACATTTGATTCTGGGGTGTGCACACTTCAGATAATGATGTGTTCAAGACATAACATTGCTTTTTTAATGTAACGTTAATGGTCCAAAAATTGTCTTCACTTATTTACATATCAATCAACAGTTCTTAAACCAGCATTTCCCCTCTGGTCTCTCAGTCACTGATGAAAGCTAGTGGATACTAGCTGAAACGTCTGACTGTTTCCAAAATCATATCCACTTGCTTAAGTAACTGCTTTTTGGCATATCTTATAACCTGGATGTCTAGCCTTCATCGACGTACTACTCAGCTAGTTTATTTTTTCGAACAGTTGGTTTGCAGGTTTGATGAGCCAAGACGAAGCGAATCGTCGGCTGCAAGGACAGAAGAGAAGCACGTTCCTGGTGCGGTTCAGTGAGAGTCTGAGCGAGGAGGGCGGCTTCTCTGTAGGTCTGAGTTTGGGGGACGACCAGGAGCCTGTACACTTCAACATCAAGGTGAGCTAGCAGGCCCAGTGTTGTTTGTTTGTTTGTTTTGTATAACTGGTAAAGCGAGAGTGAGTGAGGAGGGCGGCTTCTCTGTAGGCCTGAGTGTGGGAGAGGACGAGGAGCCTGTACACTTCAACATCAAGGTGAGCTAGCAGGCCTGCAAGGTTCTTGAGCGGCTGCCATTTGGCGCTAACTCAGGTGACCTCAACACAACCCCAGGTGTGGCCATTGCATTGTAAAGTTTGAACCACTCACACCAGGAGGTCCCCTACTCTTTACTGTAAGTGCAGTGGGTTCTATAAGTGCGGTGGGATCTTTAACGGGAGCGGGGTGTGGCTCTCTCCGAACACAGGACCTCCATGTAACGTCCTATCTGAGGGACGGCCCTAACCAAAGCTAGGTACTCATTTACACCTGAGTGAAGTGAGGAAAGTCATGTAAAGTGCGATTCCCAAGGGCACGAGATCTTTGACATGGTGGGATTTGAACCCGCGACCTCTTGTCTTCACGCCACCCGACCCCACTAATGATAATAATTTTGTTTAACTTATTTTACATTTTTCAGGGAAACCCTCCAGCCGCTGCCTCCTCGGTGCCGTTTGATGCGTGTTTGGAGTTCGTGCCGGACCACGACTCGGCTAAGACCTACCCAGACCTGGTCACGCTGGTGAACAAGCGACTCACAAGCGGGAACCCAGTGTACGGAGACGTGTTCTGTGTCCGACCGTGCCCTGACTTGCCCCTGAATGTGACCTTTACTGGTTACGCGGAAGTTAGCTACAGACAATAGAGACTTGCTTGCCTATCATATAAATGCCTTCAAGTACCAGAGTTATCAACCAAGGATTGAGGTGTTCAAAAACTTATTTTTTTTCCAGATCAGCAGAACTATTGCAGAGTGGAACTCACAGTCACCAAGTACAGTAGGGGCATTGTTATTAGATAGCTTTAAACATCTAACACTGCCTATATAGTTAGATGTTCAAAGGTTGGGTGTAACAAGTAGTTCGGTGTAATGTAGCCAGCTGCCGCCGTGCCATGTGCCTGCAAAGCTGGTGTGTTATGCCGAAGGGCAGTTATACTAGCTATACAGATCTGATACAGATACAGAGACTGGTCTATGCACCTGTTAGAACCCAGTGTCTCATTATGGGAATAACATTTAGCTATAGTCACCGCCAATACATTACAGTTGTATTAAGAAGTATTTGTAATCTCCAAGCAGATCTTTTGGTGGATGCAAGACAGTATCAAATTGCCAAGACAGTATCAAATTGCCAAGACAGTATCAAATTGCCAAGACAGTATCAAATTGCCAAGACAGTATCAAATTTGCCAAGACAGTATCAAATTGCCAAGACAGTATCCATTTGCCAAAAAGAGATACAATGTACCAGGGACAAAAGAAAGCCAGATAAAAATGCCTAAAAGCCTTAACCTCTGCTTGGAAAGTAAAATATTTGCGATGGTTTTCACACACTGTCACTGTCACTGTTCTCTATCTTGCATTCCATTTCTGATTGTAGTTTCAACCAGAAACTCAAAGTCACTGCAAACTCTTTACTGTCAACTTGCCACAAAATTTATGTGCCTCTATTAAAGTTAAATTTGAATTTACAGATATTATTCTGTAATGTGGAGCTGTTGCACCTGTTGTGCTGTTTTTTTAAGTCTTAAAAAGAGGTTTTCTTTTTTGCTGCACATTTTATATATATTATAATATATAGTGTGTTTGTATTTGTGTTGACATCACAGCTGCGCTATATATGCTGGTTGGTTCAGTTAATAAGACTTAGTGAATATGTGTTATAATATATCCGAGAGATTTTGATAGGATTAAGCTAATATTTTGTTTATTAAGCCATTGTTGAACAATATTCCATTAATGAGTATTGCTGAGCACTCTATTTATACAATGTATATCACATTGTTGCTGAAGATGATTATGATAGTTACAAAAGTTAGAATTGTAGCAAAAACTGTGTGATTTGATATGTGAAGACTATCAGTATTGTGCTTGATGCAGTGCTCTGACTTTTTGAAGATAGATTCTTGCACTTTTAAATTTAATAAAGAGCTTTTAAGATAGTATTTGCCAATGAACTTTACTTGATAATAGCACACAAACACACACAGACACAAACAATTACCCTGTACACAACTAACTTTATTTTTACTAGACTAATAGTACAGCATGCTGCTGTAAATTTTGACACCCCTATAGCAACAATGGTATAGTCCCCGAAGAGCACGCTGGTCTTACTTCCGGGTTTCGGTACACCTAGTACGAGACTTGAGACTTGTATGTTTTTGTGCTTTTACTTTTCAACGGTAAGTTCATTTTACTGCACATACTATACTTTTGGGGTATAAAGGTGTACATACTGGGTCAGATAGAATTTCAGGAGAAAAGACCCCGGAATTATTGCAGTCAGCTGCCTTGAAAAAAGGGGAACATTATTTTAGCCTCTTGTCAGTATATTAAACTTCCTAAAATCATGGAGGTAGAAAAAGTTTCTACCTCCATGCTAAAATTAAATACTAGTATTAAGATTATTTACTCGTGATGCAATACTAAGTGCCATGATCTTATGACGTCCTAAAGTTGTCATAAATGCTCTAGCGTTGTTTTAATGGGTGACATCGATTTTCAACAAAAGAGGAAACATTCAAATGCATGTCCAGAGTCAGTATCGAAACCGGAAGTTGTGTTGCATTGCCAAGGAGTCATCAAGGCGCTAGGGGCTCCTTTTGAACATTTTGTTTTGTTTTAAGTTCACAGCCTTCACATTTGTTGTTGTTGTTATCCTTGTTTAACGTCTTAAATACTTCTCTAGACGACTGGTCTCTTGAAATTGCGCCTGGTTCAGTCCAGAGTCAAATTGTCACTCTCTATCTAGGTATTTTACTCTTGGTGCCTATTTTAGAGCATAGAGGTATAGAGTGTGCAATTATGATATTGATCTAATGTTTGTTTGTTTGTTTGTTTGTTTAGGAAGCTCCCATTAGTGACAATACATCACTATTTTTCCTGGAGTCCTTTACATAAAATACATTAACTATTATTTACATACACGCTTAACTGCAATCAAGAAAACTTATCTAAGTATCAACATAGTAAATTACACATTAAGCATCAATTAATACATCAATTGATAATCCCAATTTATTGCGTGTTCAGGTACAGATATTTTCCCGTGGAGTCCTGTTAAATACTATAAACAATGCCACCTGTCGGAACTGGAAAAGACTGCAAGTTCGAGGGGCAAGGGTTCGAATCCAGACTGAGCTCAGTTCTAGAGGACATAGACTCTGCCCTGAGGCTTCTTGCGGACGGCCACCCGGCCAGACCACATTGTGAGCTGGCCAGACGGAAGCTGGAAGATCTGTTAAAGGCAGAGCAGAACACAGTCAACCAGCAGGACCTCACACAACCATGGGACCTGCTGGGACAAGGGGCGTTTGCAAAGGTAAATCTACATTTTCTTATTTCACAACTGGTGAACATAGATATACTAGCCTAACTTAAGCTCCACACTTTTAAAAGCTCCTGTTCTGAAACAACAGGAGCTACTTGACTAAATTTCCATCTCCCTTGTCTTGACTTCTATAACTGTTATTTCCTTTTCTTTTGGACTTCCAAAAATTTGTCTTCATTGATTTGCATATCAATCAATAGTTCTTGCTTATAAACCAGCTTTTCTGACAACTCTCCAGTGTCACTGACAAAAGGTGATCATGATACCTGAAATGTTTTCTGGCAATGTGTCTAACCTTCATTGATGTCTGTCTCTGTCTATTGTAAGGTCTTCAAAGCACGGTTGAAAGGCTCGACTGTTGCAGTCAAGGTCCAGATAAAGTATGACAGGACAATAACCGAACAACGGGTCCTGAGGTAAGAACACCCGGGTTACAGGAAATACAAAAGAAGGCACATTAATAAAGTGCATGCAATTATAAAATGCGACCACCGATACATTGTGTAATGCATAAAAATAGTCATCATTAAATCTTATAATTTTAAGTAGCCCGATAGCCATGAGTGACTGTAACTACATAGGATGGCACCCAGGCTTAAGATTTTACGAGTGTCCCTTCATGCTATATATTTTTAATGAAAGAATTGTAATACCATGTGTTGATTCAATATCTAGATGATATATATATTTTTTTCATCCCCAGGCATTTAAGCCATGAGAATATAGTAGCATTCCGCGGCACAGGTCGGCTATCGGAAGACGTCCACCAGTTCGACCTAAAAGAGGGAAACCAATTCATTGGTATGTTCAAAGCTCTGGTTGATATATTACAGGTCTAATTTTGCTTGTCCATGTAAAAAATTACTAGTGCAGTTTTTGTGGGGGGGGGGTATCCATACAACCTTTGATATAATGTGCCAAAGTTTTTTTTTTCATTACTATAAAATATATAGTAAACGACTGTCAAAAATGCCGACAGTGTTCTTCGGTTTTCATCAGGAGTTTCAATCGCACTGATCATTTGGTTTCGTAATGCTAGGACAGAGAGGATCACCGTTTGTTCGAATTCGTTCTTGGTTTAATGGCTGTCTCAATATTAAAGTGTGCAACCCTGTATAAATATGACAGAAAAAATATCTGTTTATAACGTTATAGCTGGTTTAAGACACCTGAGCTTCGCAGGCAGGTGGTGTGTCAGCAGCTGATAATAGTACACTGAAAAATGAATATTACACCTAACCATTCTGACTTGTTATATTCCACAGTGATGGAGTATCTGCCTGACAGCCTGTTGGATTATGTGGAGCGGCGTAAAACTCCGGAACGACAAGGTCTGACCGCGAACATCGTGTGGAAACTGGGCAGCCAGATCGCGCATGCGCTACACTACCTGCACACGCTGCCCAACCCCATAGCACACAGGGACCTCAAACCTGACAATGTGCTGGTCAGTCGAGATTATCATAACTGTTTGGAATTAAAGTAAACTTTTCTTGCTGGACAGGTTCCATAGCATTGCAGTGTTCTGATCTCAACAGTTTGGCAGTGTTTGTCCTTGGTGCTGAAAGAGTGGCAGTGACTGGCTATTGAAGTGAAATTGTGCTAAATATAGAGCTAAATTCAACCAGTCTCTCTGGTCTTTCTCACTAGACTGACCCAGTAAGACAAAGAATAGTGTAGTCTTTTTCATCCTCTGTCATGAATGTTGAAGTTGCTTTTCAACACAATACTTTTGAAACATCCAGCTGGATCCAGGATCATTGAGCATGCGTGTGAAGCTTGCCGACTTCGGACTCGCCTGTCACAGCTACGAGCTAGACAGCAGGAGGGACGAGGTGGGTTACAGTGAAGTATTAGTCTGACATACAGTCATTGTATAGTGTTTATGTTACAGAAAATCTATGGTTTTCATGTTTTCAAGCAAGTTGCCAGGGGGACCCCAAATCTACCAGTAATCATTTTGAGGTCTCATCAAGAGCTACCCACCTACCAAATATTATGACAATCCATTCAAGCATTCTCAAGTTATCATGTTTACAGACACACACACACACATGTACGAACGCCTACGAAAACATAACCTTCTTGGCGCAGGTAATAATCAGAATTATTGGTGACATATTTTTTGCTCTGCTCAGTGTATCCTATACTGTCTGTCTACTCCTCTGCCTTCCAATACTGTATCTAAGATCAACCCTACAGTGGCCGCTGCCCCTACTGTCTTAAAAGGTTAATGTTATGAGACCTCTGTTTCAGCTTGCCCAGATCAGATGGAGAGCACCTGAGTTACAGCAGTACGGAAAAGATGCCACCACAGGTGCACAGGCAGCAGCTGATGGGGACGAGGATGAGTGGTCAGACACAGATGACCTTGACTTGGAAGATGACCCACCCATAGCAGACGGTAACAACATCACGACGATTGTCTTTTAAAGGCTCGACAAAGTCAACCGAGCTCATCTAGTACATCTAAGCAGATTAGAAGGCAGTTTAAAATTGTGCAAATGTAATCACAAAGGTTTAAGAAAAATCAACAGCTACTTTTGAGTACAGAACTAAGCTAAGTTTATGCACAAGGAATTGTTACTGACTAGCAACTGGATAGATTTTGAATACTGTAACTGTCAGACGTTTCAAGTAGCATCCACTACTTTTTGTCAGTTCTCAAAATCTAATCAGTTGCTTGAGTAGACAAAGCCTCGTGCATCTCAAATTGTCAATACCTGGATGTCTATCCTTCCGAGACGTACCCAAGTTGATGTTTTTGTTCTCTTTTCCATGTTACAGAAGTCCAGCAGGTAAAGGAAGATCAAGCGTCACCTTCCATCGAGGTGTTCATGCGCTCTGACATGTTCTCCTACGGTCTGGTGTTGGGCTACCTCATCACTGGAGAGAAGCCTTACGACAAACACGGAACCCTCACGATACAGACCAAGCCAGACACAACCCAGGCACCGCAGAAAGTTGTTCCTCACTCTTCACTGACAGGGCCTCTGCCAAAGATCATCCAAAGCTGCTACGATGATGATCCGACTGCACGACCAACTTCTGAAGACATAGTTGCTCAGTATTTCAGCGGTAAGATTCTCCCTTAAAACTAGATTCTCCCAGGCTTTGGGAGCGGCAAACTGTTCTCTTACTACAGGCCAACTCTCTGGGCATGTTATCTATCTATTTGGCCAATTTCTACTCTTTCCAGCCGCTTCCCGAAGCCTCATAGTACTATACAATCTTCTTCCATGAATAAATCTCATTATGGTTGTTGGTGTTTATGAAATCTCTCTCTATCTGGTTTAATGTTCCCTGTGTTCCAAAGGTTAGACGTGCTTGATGTACAGTGATACCATACAGTCTGGTCTCAGGTTTGACATCTTGAAGAGGTGATATTCATGATCACCTGTTATGTCAATCCTTCCACAAATGTGGTAAATCTTCATATGATAAAATAAAATAAAAATGCTGGGGCTTAATAGTAGCTTGCCATTGCGTAAATCTTTATACATTGCTGGGAAATGTTGACTGGTCTATTTGTACTTTGTCCATGGCAGTTGATGACAACCCGTATGAATCAGAGGCATTGAAAGCAGAGTTCTTCTCTTGTGGATTTCTGCAGGACACCAAGATCTTTGTGGCAGATTCTCTGGTTGGGGAGGTAAAGCTACACTCTTCCAAATCTTCTTTCAGAGATATAGCTACTAGTAGCTAAATGCTACCATTGTCTTTTAGAAAGTACAAAGTATTGTAAGGAAATCCACAATTTAGCAAAATGGCTGTGAGTAACGTTAACCTGAATAAACCATTCATTCATTTGTTCAAAGCCATTAGTTCATTATAACTGCAACTTACCAGATCACTCAACTCTTTATGACAAACAAAACTGGAGAGTTTGACCACACTGGAAGAGCTTAGACTCTACGTGTTCCTTCCTACCCTGCCCCAAAAGTCTCCAAATTGGAGTAAATTTTCAGTCATAGACCTTTAAGGCACTAAATAATAAATAAAAAGGAGCCTCTATCAAGCAGAGAGATCAACTCAATTTACTGATTTTAGACTTCCCGCTCCGATTTTGACAGAACTTTTCGAAATCTCGTCAAAACAGAATACAGGTTCAACGCGTTTGATCCCAACCAGTCTATTAAGGTGCTGATGAAAATTTTCCTCCATAGTCTACTGAAGGATTCCGATATGACGGCATCAGACCACAGGGGTACCCGAAGGAATGTCTGGAGTGTTACGTGGAGCTGAAGGACAAACCTAACCATGCCGTACCAGAAGACTGGTTAGATCTACAGTATGACTACGAAGGTGAGCTGTCTTCTAGCTGTACAATCAAAGCCTACCTAATAGTATGTTGCGACAAAAAACAGAAAAGCAGGTTTATTTCTTAGTCTAAAACTGAAAAATGCCAGAGTTGGCTGTCGCGTCAGCGGTTTTATTGTAAACCATCTGCTGTACGCCGATGATCTGTGCTTGATATGCCCCAGTGTTAAATCCCTTCAGAAACTGGTTGGGATATGTGAACATTTTGGTAAGGTAAATGATATTTTGTTTAATACAAATAAAACTTGTTGTATGTACTTTCCGAGCGCTGGCCTTCCACTCCAGCAGCCTCTACCCGCCGTGAAAATTTATAATGTTGAGTTGAAATATGTGGATTCCTTTGTATATCTTGGGATTCATTTAAATGTGAAGTTAAGTGACAATGACTGTGTTCGAGCTGAAATTAGACGCCTATATCGCCATACCAATTGTATAAATCGTAAATTCTATCATTGTTCGCCCGTTGTGAAAAAGACTTTGTTTATGTCCTACTGTTCTCAGTTGTTTGGAGTCCAGTTATGGAACTCTGTTCATGCGAGTGTACTAGCTAAGTGTCGTGTTGCATACAATAATTGTTTTCGTATTCTCCTTAAGTTGCCAAGAGGTTGTAGTGCCAGTTCAATGTTTGTACACCTGTCGACCGATACATTCGATGCTAGACGCAGGAAATTGTGTTATGCTTTCATTAATAGAATATACGCCACCAATAATAGCATTATATGCTGTCTTTTGAGATCAGACTGCCAATTCAGGAACACGTATTTTAAAAATGTATATAGATTGTTGTGTGTTTAGTGTCTATGTGGTCCTGTCTGTACTATGGGTTTTTTCCCGAAATAAAGTCATTCATTCATAAGACAGTCACTTCACTTATTTGTCTTCAATTATTTGCATATTAATCGATAGTTCGTGCTTATAAACCTGCCTTTCTGACAAGTCTCCAGTGTCACTGACGAAAGGTAGTGGATGCTACCTAAAACGTCTGACCGTTTCCCAAAATCATATCCAGTTGCTTGAGTTACTGTTTTTTGGCACATCTGATTTTATTTCTGATTTTCAGAACACTACAAGACGTTCAGGTACCAGGCAGACCAGAAGATTATTGATGATAACCCGATGTTGGCACTGAAGCAGCTGGTAACAGACAGGGCAGGGCCGGAGGAGGAACAGAAACTGGAACTCAAGTAAGTTTAATGCCACATTTGGTTCTGGTTTTTGCATAATTATTTAGTTTATGTCAAGGTTTTGATCTATTTCTGACTGAACATTATAGCTTTTAATATTAGGAAGAAGTGCATATTGGTTTCAGTCCCCTTCATGTTTGTCCTTTACATGGTGAGCATCAGTTTTCCTGAATTCCCCAAACATTATCTGTATCATTCTGTATCTGTATCTGTATAGCCAGTATAACTGGCCTTATTGTAACACACCAGCTTCAGTCACACAGCAGCTGGCTATATTACACCGAACGACTTCTTACACCTAACCCTTGAACATCTAACTCTTAACATTTATTTATTTTTATTTATTTATTAAAATTCATCACAACAGTGAAAGGGACGGGGGAACAGGTGAAACACCTTTACCAGCCCTCGTCCCGATACAGCATACAAATACAATAGACTCTATATCTATCCAGCATACAAATACATATACATTATAAAAAAGCTTAATATAGACAGACTACCGAACCCTCAAATCCTGACAAGACGCGCACTTGCACGCAGTGGACCATGTACAGAGGTTGTCAGGTTCAAAGTGATGTTTAAATCTCTCAACAGCAGATTTCACAAGACAACGCTTAAAAGACAATAAGTCAGACTGATTTGACGTCGAAGCCCCTTTGATGCGAACTGCGACGTCAAGCTTATTCCATTCAGTTACCAGACGTGGTATGTATGACATGGCAAATGTAGATGTTTTACATCGGCTTTGCATTAATATGTAAGACCGGTTACTCCTTGCTGGTCTGGTTGAAAATGATACATATTCATACACGTTCAGGTCATACATACTTGACAGGGACTTAACGAAAACCATGATGTCGGCTGTCTCCCTCCTGTAAGACAGAGGTAGCATGTTTAGGTACAATAATCTGTCCTTGTAGTTAAGTTCACTGACATTTGCATTGTTACGAAGAATGAACTTAGTCGCCCGCCTCTGAACTCCCTCCAAGAGGGCCATGAGGTTACGCGACAGCGGTGACCAAACGGGGCAACAATACTCGAGAAGTGATCTGACTAGTGTAACATACAATGCTTTGCGTATATCCAGGCTGGAATCGTAACCGACTGTGCGTATAATGAAACCCATCATCGAGTTTGCTTTAGCTACAATGTTTACAATATGCTTGTTCCACAACAAGTCAGACTGGGCAAGAACACCCAAGTCGTTAATGCTACTGACTGAACATAGGGCTATATCTGACATGTGGTAGGTAAAAGTGATTGGACTCCTGGAGCGAGTCAAGCGGATTACCTTACATTTAGATGGATGGAATGACATCCCCCACTTGAGACTCCACTCATGCATAGAAGAAATATCGGCCTGTAGTTTATCACAGTCATGTAGGTTACGAATCTCTCTATAGCATTTTGAGTCGTCAGCAAACAACGCTACAGTGGAGTGCTTTGCAGTACAAGGTAAATCGTTAATGTACAATAAGAATTGTTTAAAGCTATTTAGTGATGACGTCCCTACTGTACTTGGTGACAGCGAGTTCCACTCTGCGATAGGTCTAGGAAAAAATCCTTGGTTGCAAAAGAACTGAAGAACTTCAGCCACACTTGGAACCATCCAGAGAGTAGCCCAGGACAGAGGGAACTAGAGAACCTTTGTTGCTGTGCCCTACATGCCGGGACTGGCATTAAGGGCATGTAGTAAGTAAGTAAGCCTTGGTTGATAACTCTGGTACATTCCAGGTTCGTGGAGAGTACATACTGCCACCATCGCGCCATGAGAGAGATCTGGAGGAGTTTCCAGGAGCCAGAACAGCGGGAGCGAGTGCCGTGTAAGAGCATCGTCCATCCTCACTACAGCACGTCCTTCGGCTTACATGTGGCCATACTCACCAACGAGGGGCCGGACAACCCACAGAAGTTCATCTTTGCAAGAAGGGCAAAGCGAGAAGGTGATTAATTTTGTAATATCATATCTTGTAATTTCATAAAATCAAAATCAACCATGAGCAAGGTGCTTGATCTGAGATATCTGTATTTGTAGTGTATTGCTGGTATAATTGCCCCTTGGCATAACAGACCAGCTTCACAGGCAAGCTGTTACACCTAACCTTTTCTTCTAGTGATGATGCCCCAGCTGTGCTTGGTGGCAGCGAGTTCCACTCTATGATAGATCTAGGAAAATACAAGTTTTTGAACATGTCAATCAAGTGAGATATGACATATGATGAATGTTCATCATTCTATATCAAAGGCCTCATTGTTAAGTTGATTGTTATTTGTCTGTTTCTGGTTCTCTCCCCCAGGCATGGCCAGTCCAGGAGCGTTCACATGTGGCGCCGTAGAGAGTTGTTCTGTGAAGGACTACATTGTGAAGGAGAACGGCGACACGTGCGTGTCCCTGCTGAAGACAGCCACCAGGGGGCTGGACGAGGAACTTCGCGTTGACCTACAGGTGAGTTGTAAAGTGTGGTGCCCAGTCAGGGCTACACTAGGGCCCCTACAATACTTCTTCTTAGTGGTTAGGTAGCCAATGTCAACTTGTTGATACTTCTGTCACACTTGTTGGGAGTGTCAATGCTGGGGGTGGTATGGTTGTAACTTTTCAAGTCTAAGGTCAACAAACATCTGTCCACACTGGCTGTACAGTAACCCAAAACATTTGAGTGGCTCCCATGAGCCTTGTTTTGTGGTGAATCATGAAATCATAAAAAAATTCCAAGTATTGTAGGGTGTACTTAACATTTCTTTAAATTAAAGATGCCAGGGATGCAGTAGGGCCCTAGTCCACTGGTAGTGGCATGTGTTCAAGTACAACCATAAATGCTCAGTGCTTATCAGATTGTGCCATTTCTAGCTTTTGTTATCGTTGTTACGACCCAGCCAGGCTTTGAATTGGTGAACATGCCAAATTTACGGCTCTAACCTATAGGCCATTGTAACAGTTTTGCTAACTAAATACTTCAATACATTTCACATGATTTGTTTCCATAGGACAGCAACCCTGAGGCTCTTGTTCTCAACACCGTGTACCTGAAGTTTGACAACCACGAGTGGGGACTGTGTGGCTACGTCGACCTAACAGACCCTCGCATCTCTAAAGGGGCCCAGCTAAGCTTCGACCAACTCCGCGGCCGCTTCACGACCGGCCCGAAGGACAAATTCGAACACGAGGAAGTTGTAGCAGTGGACTTCGAGCTAGTTCCGATGGTGGAATTTGTGAGGCAGAACTATCGAGATTTCGCCAGCTCGGCGAAACTTGTTGTTGTGAAGGTTATGCAGGCGTTCTTTGGTGTAGCTGCGACGGAACATGCGTTTAAAGCTCACGCACTACCACCAAACTAGGCAACATATGGGGATGTCTAATATGGTTTAATTTATGGAAAACTTTGCCTATCTGAGACATGACTATTGGAGGAAATATTCTTCCAACAAGACATTGAAGGTTTCAAGCCTCTATGAGATATTTAGAGATAATTGAACAGAAAATTCCATATGCATTACCTTAAACAAAAATTTATTGCACAACAATTGTACAATATTTTTTTTTCTCTATATCTACAAATCTATATGAAAGTTCAGTCATTTTGCTTTGGTAGAATTTGGTAGAATGATGGACACACATTGTACATAGTTTGGAGCATAAGCTGGAAATTTGATTCAATAGTGCTGCTGTGCAGACATTGGCATTAGACCCTAATCCTCCCAAGGAATGTCTCATTGTGTGTATCCAAGTTGAGTGTGCATAAAATTCCCACAAATAGTTACAACGCCCCCTATCACTTTGAGTAAAAACTGCAGATTTTTGATGCACTGGTACTGCAGGCCAATTGTTGACACTTATTTGGTTTTCTTCTTCATCTTGTCTTGTAGCATAACATAGCCAAAGAAGGAACCTGTAAAATAAAAAAAAACAAAAAAGAAATCTATTTATGTAATTGATAATGATTCGTGTAACTAAAAATTGTGTTCTTCAATTTTTACATTTAGTAACAACTTTTGATACCATATGTACAATTCCATCTATCTTCTCTTCTAAGCCTCAAGGAGGCTTCCATTTTAAACCTCCTCGATCTACTATCTATAGACAGATAGGCAAACAAATGCATAGATAGACAGACGATAGATAAATAGATATTACAATGTACTATGATATATATTAGATGGATTAATAGATAAAATTAGCATTATCATTAGATAGATGGATAGAAAGAGAGATAGATGGAGAGATAGATAGATACATACTTCTTGTATGCCACAGAAACACAGGTACAGGTCTAACCCTACCTATAGCACTGAGGGCCACCACTCCTGCTACTGTAAGGTTAGGGTAGGGTTAGGGTAATAGAGACACAGGTATAACCCTACCTATAGCACTGAGGGCCACCACTCCTGCTACTGTAGGGATGATGACAGCATACGGTCTGGGAAGAAAGTACTGGTGCACAATGTGGTCATCATCTACAAAAGGCTGTAAGGAAAACAGAGATGCAAATTCCTTGCTTACAATGTACAGAATTCAGAAATACATGGTCAGGGCTATTTATGTTTACCGAAGGAAAATACATTGTTTTTTTAGCTACGTTTCCTCTTCTTCTTCTCCGAACCAAAAAGGTTAGTGACCTGAACCAGACGTCTATTACCATGGTAACTAATTTTGGGTTACATCATGTTGCAAGTTTATTGTAGGAGGGATTCAGACTCCTGTCACCATATACATGTATATGAATAAACTTTGAGGAAGAAGTAACAGAGGCGATGAGAGCAGACCATATGCAAAGGTAAATATTGTGCATTTGCTTTGCAAATGTTACCTTTCTTAAGTTTCTAGTTTTACTACATATATATGAGGGCCATCTACGCTCTATGTGGAATTAAAACGGCAGATTACGCTCTACAGAAAAGGGCTTGCGGGCCTCCATATACACAATGTACTAGTATACTGTACACAGCCTTCATGCTGGGTGGTTTAGCTACTCACCAGAACAACAGCCCAGACGGTGTAGTAAGTAAAGATCAGGGCACTGAGCGCCACCATAGCCATACCTACTGCCTGGTCTGAACCTGTGGCCTGCAGAAAAAAAATCATGGTTACTTCAAAAAATTATGTAAAGCTAAAATCGTATATAATACAGAAAGAAAGAAAAGAAAAATTGAAAGACCCAATACTACAGCTTTTCCTTAAATTGAAGTGCACATGTTGTTTCTGGATCTCTTTAAATATATACCTATTGAGATTTAGACTTCCCATTTAACCTCCTTAATATATCATTTATATGATTAGCCTGGTGATAAAAATTATAACGGAGACTTACTCTCAAAACTAGACAAATCTAGCGGTTCAACGGTGAAACTTGGAACGATAATCATTTGGACAGCTTGTCCATGTGATTTTTCTGCTTATACTTCAACTAAAATGACTTAAGTTACTCACCATTTTGCTTTAAAACGCAACCTTTTTTAACACCACACCAAAATATGATCCTTGCAACTAGGAAGTGCCACCTCGCCAGCTGGTGACCTTTGACCGCCCTGACTCTGTGACCTATGACCCCTTCAGAATTCCAACATGGCGGCCAACACGAAGGAAAATCTGCGAATCTCGTGGTTTTTCTGCCATTTCTTAGTATTCCTGGCCTTCCATGGGACGACAGTGAGCGGGGAGATGCGGTGAGTAACAGCGAGTATATAGGCTGCCCAGTCCAGTGGGTCCTGGACCTTTTGGCCTAATAAATCTCAGAGAAGAGAGGGAGTGGTGTAACCAAATATGGAGCGCTGGTTGTATGAATGAGTGAGTGAGTGAGTGAGTGAATGAGTGAGTGAGTGAGTGAGTGAGTGAGTGAGTGAGTGAGTGTGTGTATCTCAGAGTGAGTGAGTGACTGAATGAGTGAGTGACTGAATGAATGAAATGAGTGTGATTTAATGAATGAATGAGTGAATGAATGAATGAATGAATAAATGAATGAACTTTATTGCTCAACAGTTGTACGTGGTGCAAATTACAATGTATGGCAACAATGACAATGTGATCAATATAGTAAGTCTATTCTAAGAATAGAGGCTGCGAGTATGCCTTCAAGTCAAGGTTGGACATGTGTTGGGAGGAGAGGAAGTACCTGGAATGACAAGAGGGTGGCACAACAGGCGATGCCTTCAGCCACCAATACATCCTCAAGGTATCCTCAAGGTAAGAATGTGTTGTGAACTGAAAGGCCGTGCCAGAGTCAACCTACGAGTTACATGTACTCTTAGGCAATACTCCTTTCTCCTGTGTTCCAGGTGTGTGAAGACAGGCCCGTGCAGCTGTGAGATGGCGGACGGCTCGGGGAAAATCGACCTCATCACAATGGCGGAAGTAGGAGAACCCATGGTGTACGATGAACAGGGCAGGTCTGGAAAACTCTTAGCAGTCGACTTCAGGAATGTTTCTGAATTTGTGTCAATTGACGTGCGATGTTTATTTGTTGGGAAGTGCCTTAAAATAGTTCCCTGGTAATCACACTAAAAGTAATCTGCCTAAGGTTTCAATTTGGAGGCTCTGATTTACAAATAACATTGTAAATTTGATAAATCAACATAAATTATATTGGGTATGGACCAAAAATTAGTAAGAGTATGCAATAATTAGAGTGCAAAAAGTCTGATTTACAATGTGGTGATTTGACTGGTGAAATTTTTACTGAAAAAATTATGAAACAGACATTATCAGCAGCTAATGAGTTAATAAACTAAATATGAATCGCTTGAAATATGATCTCAGCTGTCTGATAATCTCTCTAAGTCAGTAAGAAAATGAAATGTTGGAAAGTTTTTATTTCATTTTCTCAGGAACAGGCTGTTTCTCTGAATGTTGGGAATGACTCATGACGGGAAGCCAGTGTTTTATGCATGTGCATGGTCAACCTCTCAGGAGTTGTGTCTGGTAATTTCTTCAGACGTTGTTTTTTTTATCTAACTTATTGTAAACTTCTTCAGTATTTTGAGTTGACGAAATGGTAACAGCGGGCATATTGGTACTTACGATTTGCTAGAAATTGACTTGTTTTGTTATGGGCAAATAACTTACTAACAAATAACTAAAAAAATGTCAACTTTTGCTGGACAGTGGAGTATAAACTAGGGTAAAAAAGATACCGCTCACAGCTTACAATGGGTGCAAAGGTGTAACATCAAACAAAGACCTAGAAAATCAATTCATAATAAATATGGACTTAATGTTTCATGGTGACTAAATCCTCCTTTTCCTCACCTGTTCCTCAGAGACCTGAACTTTTACTCCTTCAACCCGTGCCTGCCGTTTGAAGAGCCAAACGGTATCGATGTCTGTGCTAATGTGGCCGTGTGCATGTACCGGGAGGTGGATGGGGTGGACACGTATTACAACTGTGGGGAACATCTGTACTCAGACTTTGTCTACAACAACGATACTGGATACATCGATCTTGTCTATACAGGTTTGTATTTAATTTAATTTCAGGACGGCAATTCAAAAATATTCTGGATAAGGAAATCTGTCTGATATTGACATTAACTGCCATTTCTTATCACATTTTTGTCATCATTTCGTTCTTGAGATGTTTGAAATAGCCCCCAACCAATAAAAAAAAGTTAAATCACATGAGGAGTCTCTTTATTTTTTGTTCCACCAATAAATAGCTAGAACCAGCCTACAAATTTTAAACAACTGTTTTCCATCAGTGACATCACACTTTTTGTGTATTTCCATTTCGATGTAAGTTTCAGGTGGAAGAAATAATGAAGAGATCAATAGATCAATGAGAGAGTGAGGGTAACTAGAGCTAGTATGGTTAGTTATTGTTAATCATTGTTAACTGCCTGTAGGTGGATATGAGCTGGGAGACGTGCGTCACACGGTCATCCATCTCCAGTGCGGCCTCATCTTCGACCTTGATATCCAAGGTTACCAGGAGGCCAGCCGGACGGTTGTCATGACGATGGCCACGCCCTGTGCCTGTGTGACGGGGTGTGAGGGGTTTAAGGACCTCAGTCCTGGGTCCGTCCTGCTCATCATATTCACAGTCTCCCTGGCGTTCTACTTCGCTGCAGGTGGGTATCTGGACTATTTCTGTGTTTGTCTGCATATTTTACAGTTCCTGTCTTCAGTTATCTGAGTTTTTTATGTGCATGATTTCCCCCCTATGTCCTTTCTTGATACAGGCTATAATGTTGATGTTTGACTAATACAAAATGTGTGCATTGTCTGGTGTGTTATGCCGTAGGGTGGTTATACCTGCTACCCCGATGTCCAGGTACAGATACAGAAGTTGTTATTTACCAAGGCATTTGTCCAACAGAACACAAATTTATATATGGTTGTTTTCCCAGGTGCGTTTTACCTTCACACAGTGAGGGAGAAGCAGGGCTGTGACATGATCCCACACAGACACATGTGGGCCGAGCTGGGCAGCCTCATCAGGGATGGGTGCTGCTTCGTTATGGGGCCTTGCCGGGGAAACAGCCCAGACGTTCTCTATTCGCAGTATGAGAGGCCATCGCAGTATGAGAGACCCGAGTACGACGGACCTGTGTAACCATGGTGATGGTCACCGTGGTGATGGTAACCATGGTGATGGTAACCATGGTTACAGTAACCATGGTAATGGTAACCATGGTGATGGTCACCATGGTGATGGTAACCATGGAGATGGTAACCATGGGTATGGTAACCATGGTGATGATAACCATGGCGATGGTAACCATGGAGATGGCAACCATGGTTTTTGGTAACCATGGCGATAGTAGTCATGGTAATGGTAACTGTGGTGATGGTAACCATGGTGATGGTCACCGTGATGATGGTAACTATGGTGATGGTAAGCATGGTGATGGCAACTATGGTGATGGCATCCATAATGATGGTAACCATGGCAATGGTTAGACAGTAACCATGGTGATGGTAACCATGGTGACAGTAACCATGGCGAGGGTTAGATGGTAACCATGATGATGGTAACCATGGTGATAGTAACCATGGTGAATACGAGATTTGAGACCTATTTTCTGATAGACAACTATTAGGCAAACTGTGCTGCTCTAGATTCAAAATTTTTGATAGATCACGCAGTACAAATATTGTACATTGTTTGATTGATTCTACAAATATGCAAACAAGTAAGGCAAACAGTGTAATCTTAGAAGCTTCTGTATATGTTAATTGAGCGTATTTTTGTTCTTGTATAAATGATACATAAGACATAGTAGCACATACTACCAGTTCATTATTTATTTAAGACCACACCAATTGCGTTTGTTGCTTCTTAGAATTACCACAGTCAGTAAGATCATGGATGAACTCGATCTTCTAATGCCTTATGATGGGATGATGCAATGTCTATTACAAATTAGAAAATCAAACTGCTATCTTCCAATGAAGTTCCAGAAATAGATGATCGCTAATTGATATTACTCAAAATGTATTCATCACCTTAAGATATATCCTAGATTCTTTGTCATCTTGAATATTGATATCTTGAATAATGTTTCTATCTGATGGCTTAAACTTAGATAGATAGAATTTACACTACCATTGCCGACAGTTTTCTATGGTAACAACTATGTTGTACTAGTATCCTGCACATGCTATGGGCATGATTTTTCAGTGACAGATACAAATGTAGCACTTTTGTCTTTTAGCTCTTGTATTAAAAGGCAAAAACGTTGTTTGGAATCCTATGTAAGGCACGTTTGAAATACCGCCAATCACCACAATACCACCACTGACGTATCAAATCAGTTGGGTGATGTTGTGTCGCTTCACATACTATGAAATGGTCAGATGAGTCACTGTTGCCCGCGGCGCTTTGGCAGTTTCTGGCGAGACCCCGGTTTCGGCCACTGGATCCTTCCCTGCTGCCACTGCAGGCCGCTCATTTCCCACCGGTGTCTGCGGTACCAGTTGTGTGGGCTCTCGCTCTCACTGCGGGCCCTGACGTCACCACGGCTGATGGAACCACTGTCGTCACCACCGTGGATTTGGAAGTCTTTACCTGTTGGTAATATGGATATTGTAACATATCATAACATCGCAGAGATTGCCTCTCTGGGCTGGAAATACTGGGTGCATGTGCACCCAAACTTGGAGCTGTGCACCCTTTTTTTCTGTTGGTGCACCAGTGCACCCAAATAGTTTTGTAGGTTTTCATATGACAAGATACCACTATACATTTAAAAATGTATAGTGGTATACAGCATATTCTAAAGCATCTAAGTGTCAGAAAAATACTAAAATCATTGTTATAGTACTTTCCTTAATTAGAAAGAAGTAATTAGTTTTTGCTGACATTCTACTTTATTTTAAACGGTACACCCTAAAAGTACAGATAGATAAATAGATATAGATAGATAGATTGATAATACGCACCAAAATCCGCAGTTATTTTGCGATAGAGATCGCAAGGATCGCTGTCGTCGAAAACTCTGCTGGCGTCACCGGCGATGTCATTGAGCGCACCCATGTCCACACGGTCTCCGACTCCCACACTGTACATCGTGATCCCGGCGGCTCTGGCTGCTGCAGCGTTTGCTGTGTGATCATCCTGGGTCAGTGGACAAGAAAACAAGAAATCGGATAATTCAAACCTCAGTTAGATATTTATAGTTTTTAAATCTATTGGCGCAAATAAAGAAATGGTTTGACGTACGCGGTTCTTTAAACAGACCTATTAAAGACAGAAATATTGCAGAGAGCTAATGTTATGACAAGCCAGTAACAGTGTCGGAGGACTCATTTCTTCCCAGTCTACAGGGAGATGATTTAGACTGTCAACTTGTCCTTAAGGTCAATCTGTGGTTACAAAACCCCCTCCTGACACCCTACTGCACCCAAACACCTACTAACACACAAACAAACATACACACACACAGGCACACACACACACGTACACGCAGGCACACACAAACACACACACACACGTACACACACATACACACACATAGCAATGCCTCCGTACCCGAATTAAAGCACTATGATACAAAGTAGAAAGTCTGTCATACGGTACCTCGCCTTGAATAAACCCGTCTGTCAGGACTACGGCCACTGGATGAACCCCATCATAGAAACGAGACTAAACAAAAACAAAACAACAAGCATACGTGTATGTATGGCGGTAGGGAATGGATAATGATATTTTTTAATCCAAACTAGTTGAGGCAAAAGAAAATTAGAACGTGTAAAAAAGATGTACCGAAGACACTTCAATATACAGTTCATGATTAGAGCTCCTACCGTGTCCATCATGTAGCGAATAGTCGGGCCGGGTCGGCTCAGTCCTCCCTGCCGCTGTATGGATCCCAGGGCGGTTGTTAGTTTCTCGTCACCCATCGTGAACCGGCCCAGGGGAACTTCTGTCCTCGGTGCGCAGTTAGAAACAATAACTCCAACCTGTGATAAACATTCAACAAAAATGAAATTACAACTATCGGTATCAGTAATGCACAAAACACGCACACGCACATACACAAATACGCGCACACAAAAACACATACGGACACACACACATTCGCACACACACACACACACACACACACACACACACACCTCCGACACACACACACCTCAGACACACACACACACACACACACACACCTCAGACACACACCTCAGACACACACCTCAGACACACACACACACACACACACACACACACACACACACGCACACACACATTCTGATTAGCCCAGTTCAAAAAACGGGTAATTCAAAGAGGGTGACTATGTTGTCTATATCATGCAATCAGAAAATAGCACTGCATAAAAAGCTCCCAAAGACCCTGAAGACCCCCCAAACCGCCGGTTTTTGGCATGCTATGGAGGCTACAAAAACTCCATAATTAGAGTTAATTACATGTAATTAAATTCTAAACTATCAGAACTTACGACTTACCCGAGTTTCGAAGTAGGTTCTGCACCCGTTGAACTTGACCAAGTACGCCAGGGTGTTGTGGAACACATTCGGCGCGATGCTGGAGGAATCGTCCAGGATGAGAACGATATCGATGTAGGGGCCACTCCTTCTAACTTCCCGGCCTCCATCTGGGCTTGAGAAACCTAGAGATGACCTCAACTCCGGAAAATCTGAAAAACAAGTGTTGTACGTCATGGATTACTTATGCTACGTTTCTAGATCTGTTTTAGATTTATATTAGATCCTTGCCTTCTAGCGCCGGGTACTGTGTCCATGTAGCATATATATATAAATTACCGCATTCCCCGGGGTTGAAAGTTATGCCAACTTTTACCTAACATTCTTCCCACTCAAACATGCAACCAAATGTTTAACGAACCATTATTTTAGGACATTTTAGTGCTGTAGTGACAAGCATAGTTATCAACATAACGTTTCATTTAATTTTTGGCCTGCCAGTATCGGGGGTTTGTTCTGACACAGCTTGTTTAAAAATTCTATGGCATAAAAATCTTCAACGACGGCACGATCGGGACCACGCCACAAAACTCAATATAGAATCCTATACACTTGAAGAAGCCACACAGGCGAAACCGGTCGTTTGACAGGCTAAATATAAACTCTAAACGGAAACTATACGGCTCCATGCAGATGTCTTACTGAGGGACGACTGCGTGCGAGATGTCTGTTAGCTTGAGGACTGAATCCCCTCTACTATATACAATATAGAATCCTTGGTACTTACAGCCACTTATTCCACCAATGGTGACGGCCAGCACTAAGGTGGCCAGCCATAATTTCCACATCATGTCTAGTAGAATCCTGTGTAAAAAAACAGATGAAAACATATCTTTCACTGAGCAATCGTCCTATTGAATTAAACCAAGTTCTGACACTTAGTTACGTGTAAGAGCGGTGTCTCGTACAAAGTTATCAATTGTTGAAATATAAAATTTAAAAAACTCTCACATTATGCACAGCCTGGTGCCGCACTGCTGTCAATAAAAAACTAAAAAAAAAGACATTCTACAAATAATTTACGAAAAATATAGAAAGAGAATTGAGAGGAACTAATCAAATTTGAGAATGTTTCTTACCGTCTGATGTTTCAGATCAAACACTGTTCAGAGTCGATTCTAAGTTTGACATGATCCAAACCACACTCAGTTGTTGCCGTGTGTTTCTTCCATCGGCCGCGCTCTCTTCTGTCCACAGCGCGGCGCGCTTTAGACAAGTGTCCCCGAGCAGGGTAAAGCAAATGTGCAGGACTGTCTAGCAGTCTTACCATTGGTCCACGTTAATAATAACATATAAACTATCATCACCAGGCTACGTCATACGTGACGAGGCGATGTGGCAACGAGGCAAGACGGGTACTTCTAGCCTCTACCAGGCTCAGTCGGGAGGCAACCGGAAGAGTCGAAATCGACCAAATAGAGAGATATTAAACATGCCGGGGGAGTTGGTCCGCTAGAAAGTACAGTTCGGGTGCGGCAAACTGAACTCTCCAGCAGACCAACTCCCCTGGCATGTTATCTCTGAGTACTTGACAATTTCTACTCTTTCCAGCCGCCTCCCGAAACCTGGTAGAGGTGTACTCTGGCACGGGACTCTTTGCATCAGCGCATGTTATGATTTTTATGTGGCCCATAGTGCACCGCGCCTCCCAGAATGCAATGAAATCCGACCTTGAAAAAAAAAAACTATACCTCACTCACCTTCTTCCTCCATAGACTTTTGTTTAGTCTGATCTGAGCATATTAAAGTGTACCAAACATACTAAAATCAATAGTCTAATATCTAGCTGGGCAATGTTTATAACAGTTTGGCTCCGGGAGCAATTATGAGAAAAGAATGTATATTTTAATATTTACGGTATACAGACATGTCTTCTCTGTATACCCTAAATATTAAAATATACATTCTTTTCTCATAATTGCTCCCGGAGCCCAATGTCTATTCAAAATATACTGCGCACATTTAAGTGTACAAAACGTCCTAAAATCAATAGTTTAATATCTAGCAGAGTGATGGGAACAATTATGAGAAAAGAATGTATATTTCAATATTTACTGGGGACGTATACAGAGAAGACATGTCAACAAGGATGCAGGATGAAATCTTAAAGTTGTTTGCTTTCACTGCTGCAGACCCAAACGGATTTTGGAAGGTATCCATTGTCTGTGAAATTTACATCTGACAGTGACAAAATTATAGCTAGCAGAATGTAGAATGATTATCATGAAAATTCATCTGTGTTGGAGGTTACATGTGTATTTTTTTGTTTAAAGGTAAAACTTTTGTTCCAACACAAGAGATTGTTCTCCTAGAGCTTTTGGCCAGTCTTTTGAAGAAAACCAGAGTGACTTCTTGAAAGCTTCAGGTGAGAACAATCCCGTGTTGGAAAAAAAGCTTTAACTTAAAACATACAGTGTATATCTAACATAATGTGGCGTCGGTGGCGCAACGGTTAGAGCGTTGGACTCGGAACCGAGAGGTCCTGGGTTCGATACTCACCATGGCCCGACGATGTGCATGCAGACCCTCCTATAGGTAGGGTCATACCTGTGTCTCCAACCCTAACCCTAAGCCTAACCCTAGAGTAGCAGGAGTGGTGGCACTCAGTGCTATAGGTAGGGTCATACCTGTGTCTTCAACCCTAACCCTAACCCTAACCCTAACCCCACAGTAGCAGGAGTGGTGGCACTCAGTGCTATAGGTAAGGTTATACCTGTGTCTCCAACCCTAACCCTAACCCTAACCCCACAGTAGCAGGAGTGGTGGCACTCAGTGCTATAGGTAGGGTCATACCTGTGTCTCCAACCCTAACCCTAACCCTAACCCTAACCCCACAGTAGCAGGAGTGGTGGCACTCAGTGCTATAGGTAAGGTTATACCTGTGTCTCCAACCCTAACCCTAACCCTAACCCTACAGTAGCAGGAGTGGTGGTCCTCAGTGCTATAGGTAGGGTATACAAGAAGTATCTTTCTATCAATCCACCTATCTGTCTGACTTTCTATCCATCTATCTAATGATAATAATAATTCTATCTATTAATCTATCAATTTATCTACCTACATCTAGTATAAGTAATTGTAACAATCTATCTATTTATCTATCTATGTGTCTATCTATGCATATGTTTATCTATCTATCTATTTCATAGATAGATATAGTAGTAGATTGAGGAGGTTCAAAAGAAAAGATAGAATTGTATTTGGTGTCAAAAGCTCTCACTAAGTACAAAAATTGAAGCACAGAATTTTAGTTACATGAATCATTATGAATTAAATATATTTCTATTTTTTTTTTATTTTACAGGTTCCTTCTTTGGCTATGTTATGCTACAAGACAAGATGAAGAAGAAAACCAAATAAATGTCAACAAGTCCTGCAGTACCATTGGAGGAAATCTAATACAAAAGCTGTAGTTTTTACTTAAATTGATAGGGGGCGTTGTGACTATTTGTGGGAGTTTTATAAGCAGATTCAACTTTGATAAACACATTCCTTGGAATGATTAGGATCTAATGTTTACAGAAAGCATTTAATTGAATAAAATTCCCAAATTATGTTCCAAATTATGTATGTCCGTTATTTTGCCAGTATGATGTACGAAAGAAGCATGTGTAACATTTGAAATCAATGTTTTAATTGACAGGAACACAAAAACTATTTTCATCTAGACATGAAGAGAAGAAATATAGTACAATTGTTGCATAATGAAGTTTATGTTAAAGGTGCAGCATATAGCACTCTCATTGCTATTTGCTATCTCTAAATATCTCGCAGAGGTCAATTTCTTGTTGGAAGAAGAGCAACTGAACTGAGAATTGAACAATATTAGACGTCTCCATGTTGCCTATAGCTAGCTTGGTGGTAGTGCGTGAGCTTTAAACGCATGTTCCGTCGCAGCTACACCAAAGAATGCCTGCATAACCTTCACTACAACAAGTTTTGCCGAGCTGGTGAAATCTTGATAGTTCTGCCTCACGAATTCCACCATCGGAACGAGTTTAAAGTCCACTGCTACGACTTCCTCGTGTTCAAATTTGTCCTTCGGGCCGGTCGTGAAGCGACCGCGGAGTTGGTCGAAGCTCAGCTGGGCCCCTTTAGAGATGCGAGGGTCGGTCAGGTCGACGTAGCCACACAGTCCCCACTCGTGGTTGTCAAACTTCAGGTACACGGTGTTGAGAACCAGAGCCTCGGGGTCACTGTCCTACAGAACAAGAGAGTCCAGTAGTAAATAAGTTGAAGTCTTAGTGAACAAAAGATGTGCATTGCCTAGCGGGCAGAGTCTTTGTCTTACATTTTGGAAGGTTTGTGGATTCAAACACTGGCCAGGTCATACCAACGGCACCATTAGAAATGGGATCGGACATTCCTTTATGATACCTTTACGATCAGTTATCGACCCGGTTGGGTGCACCAGTGCACCTATTCCCAAAAATGAATTTCGAGCCCTAATTTAGTTTTTTCCTGAGGCCAGCCTTAGCTTTTTTAAAAGCTTTTCTTGTTTAAACAAGGTTAACAGCAGCACTCTGCTCACTGATGGAGGGCAGTGACGAGTGGAGAAGAAGGAAACATTGTTTCCCGGCCTATGATGACATCGCCGATGTCCACATTCAAGGTTCAAGGTTAAGAGCAACCATACCCGTAGGTCGACACGAAGTTCTTCATCCAGTCCCCTGGTGGCTGTCTTCAGCAGGGACACATACGTGTCGCCGTTCTCCTTCACGATGTAGTCCTTCACAGAACAACTCTCCACGGCACCGCACGTGAACATTCCTGGACTATGCATGCCTGAGAGAAAGAAACAGAAGCAGACAAATAACAATCAATGTTGCCATATCTCAGACCTGTTTAAAGGAATAACTTTTGTTCCAACAGAAAAAGGTAAATGTTCTCACCTATACGACGTACCTATATTTACCTTTTTGGGTTGGGACAAAAGTTTCACCTTTAAACATGTACCAACACAGAAGAATCTTTCATGATAATATCTCAGACCCGTTGTTGGTTTTAGGACAAGGAATGTACAATATACGACACCTTCTCGCTTTGATCTCCTTGCAAAGATGAACTTCTGCGGGTTGTCCGGCCCCTCGTTGGTCAGGATGGCCACATGTAAGCCGAAGGACGTGCTGTAGTGAGGATGGACGACGCTCTTACATGGTATTAACTCTAGCTGTTCTGGCTCCTGGAAGCTCCTCCAGATCTCTCTCATGGCGCGATAGTGGCAGTATGTACTCTGCACAAACCTGATTTGTTGGGGGAATACTTTTACTTTGTATGTGTGCTCTGAAAACAACATACAGTTAGGGGGGACTGAAACAACCACTTCTTTCTGATTATTAAAAGGTATAATGTTCTGTCATGAATAGATCAAAACCATGTCCAGAACTGAATATACAAAACCAGAAGTTCTGCTGCAGTACCACTGGAAGCCTCTAGGATATTCATGATTGACCTTGTCCTTCGTCTTTTCAAGACCTACTAAAGTACCAAATACAGTATCATCATAGTCCATCCAAATATTCTTAAGTTGTTGCTGGTCAAAGTATACAAAACACAAACAAACAGAAACAAAAACATTTTACATGGAGGTAACATGGAGATTTCTAGCTATCTTAAACTTACTTGAGTTCGAGTTTCTGTTCCTCCTCTGGCCCAGCCCTGTCTGTCACCAGCTGCTTCAGTGCCACACTTGGGTTGTCGTCAATTATCTTCTGGTCTGCATCAGACTTGAACCTCAAGTAATGTTCTGAAAGTTAACATCCTTGTAAAATAGCTCTTTTTTTTAATTCCCAACCACTTGTTTGACATTGACAAGAGCCAATGTTTCAATGACCATCCGTCATCTTCAGGGCAATCATGACTAGTTCGAATTCACTACAACACCTGACTTCATTGCACAGTTATAATTGCCCTGATGTAGATGACAGACCGCCATGGCAGCTCTTCTTAAACAAGCTCGTGGTTGTGAAGAAAGAACTACTAGTATTCAATCACCAACCTAACGAAATCATTTATGGATATGATGAAATTATTTATGGGTAAAGCCTTGTTATTCATCTGCATGGAGTCATCTGTTTTCTATTTTGGATAAGAGTAATAGAGCAAAAATTAAGTATTATTGATTGTACTGCTAGAGAACACCTCACCTGTGTAGTCATACTGTAGATCTTCCCAGTCGTCTGGTACATCATGGTTAGGTTCTTCCTTCACCTCCACGTAACACTCCAGACATTCCTTCGGGTACCCCTGCGGTCTGATGCCATCATATCGGAATCCTTCGGTAGACTAGTAAAAGGGAAGATAATCATGATCACAATCTGAGTTGAGTGATCTGGTAAGTTGCAGTGTTATGATGAAGTAATGGCTTTGCTAGGTGTTACGAACTCTGAAAGAGAATTTGGAAGAGTGTTGCTTTACCTCCCCAACCAGAGAATCTGCCACAAAGATCTTGGTGTCTTGCAGAAATCCACAGGAGAAGAACACTGCTTTCAACGCCTCGGATTCGTACGGGTTGTCATCAACTGCCATTAACAAAATACAAATGCATAGACAAGTCAACTTCATCATCAACATATAAAGATTAACCTTAGGTATTTCAAAAACACTAATGACCATAATGAGACCTATTCATGGAAGATGATTGCATAGTAGCTTATGAGGCTTCGGGAGGCGGCTGGAAAGAGTAGAAATTGGCCAAATAGACAGGTAACATGGCAGGGGAGTTGGTCTATGGTAAGAGAACAGTTTGCCGCTCCCGAAGCCTGGTAGAGGCTAGTTTTAAGGGACAATCTTACCACTGAAATACTGAGTAACTACGTCTTCAGAAGTTGGTCGTGCAGTCGGCTCATCGTCGTAGCAGCTTTTGATGATCTTTGGCAGAGGTCCTGTTAGGGAAGGGTGGGGAACGACTTTCTGCGGCGCCTGGGTTGTGGTGTCTGGATCTTTCTGTTTGGTTCCAAATTGGTTTATTGAGATCTCCATTAGTGAATACAGTAACTAGTCTTCATGCAGTCTTCATACAATGTGATACAAAATATAACTACGGAATATACCCCGGTAATAAAATCAGACAACAAAATTAACAAAAGACTTAGCTTAAACATAAACTGAAATGAAAATCACATTAATATTCAAAATAATTTCATTATTATGTTATTTCATTAACATAGAAATTAACTAGAAAGGTAACATTTGCAAAGCAAATGCATTATGTTTACCTTCACATGGCCCAACTTGACAAGCTTTGTTTATTCTTACTCAAACACATTCATCTATACAGTGGCCATGCAGCCCCTCTTGAACTCAGTTGTGCATGACACTTGCAACAATATGTAACCCAACACCAGTTACCATGGTGATAGACGTCTGGTTCAGGTCATTGACCTTTATAATATTTGTTTGGAGAAGAAGAGTAAGAAACTGAGCTAGGAAAAACAATATGTTTTCCTTCGGTAAACATCAGAATGAACCTGTAGCGTGTAGGTTCCATGCTTGTCGTAAGGCTTTTCTCCAGTGATGAGGTAACCCAACACCAGGCCATAGGAGAACATGTCAGCGCGCATGAACACATCTATGGAAGGTGACGTTTCATCTTTCTCGACCTGCTGGACTTCTATAACATGGAAAAGAGACAAAGAACAAAAACATCAACTTAAGTACGTCAAGGAAGGATTGACATCCAGGTAATGAGATACACAAGGAATTGTTACTCAACACAGCAGCTGGATAGATTTTGCAAACTGACGAAAAGTAGTGGGTGCTACTTGAAACATTAATATCCACTTGCTTGAGTAACAATTCCTTGTGTATCAGATTAGCTACTTAAAGTTCTTAAAGTTAGATGTGGTTTATAACAGTCATTATAATAATGGACAGTTCAAAATTTTTTAAAGCCTTTGTGCTTGATTGTATTTGCATAATTTTATGCTTCCAATCTACCTACATGAGCTTGGTTATTGAGTGTAAAATACAATCATTGTAAAATTACTGTCTGTTACGGGTGGGTCTTCTCCCAAGTCGAGGTCATCTGAGTCTGACCAATCGTCCTCATCACCATCAGCTGCTGCCTGTGCACCTGTAGTGGCACCTTTCCCATACTGCTGCAGCTCTGGCGCTCTCCATCTGATCTGGGCAAACTGTGACAGGATGCAGAAAAGAAAAAGGATATTAAATGTCTCATGCTCTTTTTCAGATAATAGGGACAGTGGCCACAGGTTTCATTTCATTTATTTCGAAACCTTTTAGCCCCGAAGGGCTAATCTTCCAAGGCTCAGACAATTACATAATTACATAATTACAACATAGTAGAAACATTTAAAAATACATACATACATACATGTACACCACATCAACAATAAATACACATAGATATTAATAGGTTTGGTAATCCACTTTGTCCAAAGGGCGGTTATACAGATACAGATAAAAAATTACACAGGCCTAAAATTTCAATGACTAACAAACTGTAACTCACCTCGTCCCTCCTGTTGTGCAGCTCGTAGCTGTGACAGGCCAGTCCGAAGTCGGCAAGTTTCACACGCATGCTCAACGACCCTGGGTCCAACTGGATGTTTCAAACGTATGTTGAAAAGTAGCTTCCACATTGATGACAGAAAAATGAAGAAACTCATACACTATGGCATTGAATGTCATGTCAGTCTGTGGTTACATCATTCCCCCTCTCTTACTCTTACCGTGACTCTACCATATGCATGTTTAAATGCTAACTTATCTACTTATTACTTAGTTACAGCTACTAACTTAAAGTAACTAACTATTGGGACATGTGCAAGCAAACAAACACACTGAAAGCAAAACCTCAGTACAGGGAGGTTATCACGAAAGTTCATCTGTGTCGGTAGTTATATGTTAAGAAGAATAAGAGTTAAAGCTTGACCCAGTGTTGACTTCACTGGGTCAGTCTTTTGAGAAGACCAGAGTGACTGGTTGAATTTAGCTTTATATGATATTATGAGAACAATTTGACTTGTGTTCAATAGCCAGTCACTACCACTCTTTCAGCACCAAGGACAAACACTGCCAAACTCTTATGTTCACAGTCATGTAACTGTTGAGATCACAACACTGCAATTCTATGGAACCTGTCCAGCAACAGAAGGTTACTTTGATTCTGAACAGTTATGAGTATCTTGAATGACCAGCACATTGTCAGGTTTCAGATCCCTGTGTGCTATTCCTCCAAATGATTGTAAAAGTTCAATCCAATGATTCCTTACCCATACCTGCCACAAACTCTTGTGTTAGCTAGGTTAGCCTTATGAAAGTGTAGTTAATATGTACCAGTAGATGCCATACTTTGTACCCTGTACAATTGTTGGGCAATAAAGTTATTACGAACCAGCACATTATCAGGTTTGAGGTCCCTGTGAGCGATGGGGTCGGGCAGTGTGTGCAGGTAGTGTAGCGCATGCGCGATCTGGCTGCCCAGTTTCCACACGATGTTCGCGGTCAGACCTTGTCGTTCCGGAGTCTTACGCCGTTCCACGTAATCCAGCAGGCTGTCGGGGAGATACTCCATCACTGGGGAACACAACAAGTCAGAATGGTTATAGGTATACCGTATAATCTTCATTGTTACGGCCAATGAAAGACTCAGGTATTCGATCATTCGGCCAGTGGGTCACCCAACATCATTGGAACGAAGTGACACAAGCAAAGACAACACAAGAAAAAACATCAGCCTTCTATAGGACATTAAACGCGGCAGTAGCAACACATTTCCCTGCCAAGGTAATAAGACTGCATGTCCAGGACAAACCTTGGATCTCCCAGAAGATAAAGTCAGCGATCAGAAGGCGGCAGCGAGCATTCCGGGATCAGGATTGGGAAACATGGAGATTGCTCCGCAATAAGATTCAGAAGGAGATCAAGAGAGCCAGAAGCCATTACTACAACAACAGGGTTCAGAACCTGAAGAAGCACAGCCCAAGTGCATGGTACAAGGAGATAAAAGTCCTAACAGGTACACAGAAAAAGGGCATGACCATCCAAGCTCAAGGGGTTGATCCAGACAGTCACCGCGACATGGCTAACCTCATCAACCAGAAGTTCACGAACGTAACAACGTCGTTACCACCCTTGGACCGGTCCAAACTGTCAGCATACCTCCCAAGTCGCCCTCCCCCAGTAGTTCATCCCTGGGAAGTGTACTGGAAACTGCGTAGGATCAAGACCAATAAATCTCCAGGCCCTGATGGAATAGATGGCAGATTGCTCAAAGAATTTGCCTACGAACTGAGCGAACCGATTGTTGACATTTTAAACTCCTCCCTACTTGAAGGGACTGTGCCACATGAGTGGAAAGAGGCAGTTGTGGTACCGCTCCCGAAAACCAGCCCACCAAGCATCGACCACCTTCGACCGGTGTCGCTGACCTCTCTCATTGGCAAGATATGTGAGAGTTTCGTGGCATCCTGGGTGCTTCAGGATATCGGACACCGTATATGTAAAAACCAGTTTGGGTGCCTAAAGGGGCGGTCGACAACCCACTGTCTTGTCAACTTGGCTAACCAGCTCTACAAGACAGCAGACAGAAGAGGATCCTCCAGCACTTGGGTACTAACAGACTTTAGCAAAGCATTTGACCTCGTGGATCATACGGTAGCAATACAGCACCTGCTCGAGCTGGGAGTCAGGTCGGAGATCATCCCCTGGATCGTCAGTTTCCACACAGAACGTTCACAGAGAACCAGATACCAGGGTGTTCTTTCTCACAAGAAACAACTCACATGTGGGCTTGCACAAGGAACCAAGTTAGGGCCCATCGTGTTCATAGCCCATGTGAATAACCTACCAAACATCATGAGATCGCCCTCTTGGGCCTTCGTTGACGATTTGAATCTCATTGAATCAAGACGCACTTCTGAACCACCCAGACTACAGCACGATTTGGACGAACTGTCCACCTGGACTGAGGAGAACAAAATGAAGCTTAATCCCACTAAGTGCAAAGCTATGCACATTTGCTTTGCCCGCAACCCCCCACCACCGCCCCCTCTATCCATTAACGGACACGTGCTTGAGGTGGTGCCCATTGCCAAGTGCTTGGGAGTCACATTTCAAGCCAACCTGGGATGGGACAGTCAAGTCAGAGAAATGACACGTAAGGGGAACCAGCGCTTGTACTTGTTGTGCCGACTACGTCAGTTTGATCTACCGGTGGAGGATCTGCTAACGGTCTACAAGTCGTTTGTTCGCCCGGTGGTTGAGTATGCCGCCCCGGTATGGCATTGGGGGTTAACACGTGACCAACGGAAAAAAATAGAGAACATACAGAGGCGAGCGGCAAAGATAATGCTGGGAAGAAACTACCACGGGTATTCGTCAGCCTGCGACGTGCTTCACTTACAAACACTTGATGACAGACGTTCCACTCTCTGTCTGAAGTTTGCTAAGAAACTGCTCAACTCAGAAGAGTACCGTGGTTGGCTGCCCGAACTCAGAGGTGACGTCAGCGGTAGGGTAACAAGACAAAGAAACCAACTAGACCGATTGCCAGTACACACAGAGCGGTACAGAAACAGTCCAATCCCATTCTTAACCAGTCTGCTAAATAACAGCATGTAGAAGAAGTTTATTACTATAGATGATGTTTTTATTACTATAGATGATGTTTTTAACTGAATGACCTACGATCGTAACCTACGTATTGTAAATATTTTAAAATAATTTGCTGTTTTTAACTGTTTTAATACTTGCTTGTAATATTGAAGTCAATCGTATTTAAACACTTATGTAATGCGGCAGATCAATTCAGGGTCCTACGGGGACCCTGCTACTCTGTATCGTACGGTCAGAATGAAATAAACCACTATTATTATATTATTATTATTGTTCAGTGCACTATAATTAGCTGCTGCCGTGCCGCGTGCCTGTGAAGCTGGCGTGTTATGCCGAATTGTGGTTATACCAGCTATATTTACAGATATTCAATATTTAGTTATTTTCCGTCATATTTATATAGGGTTGCCCAATGTAAGACTTATAGTATACAGACTAACAAATGCTGTCAAATTACTAGCCGCCGTATGTAAACGTATGAGGCCATTAAACTAAGAACAAACAAACCGGGGAAGTGGCTAGTATTGACATCCAGACACCTTTGACACACCTGGCATTACTAATCCCAAAGATCAGTGTGAGTGAAACTAATGATGAAAACCGAAGAACACTGTCGACATTTCTACTCAATACTATGATGTATTTTATAGGAATGAAAAAACTTTAAGCACCGGTATATTATATAAAAGTTTGTATGGAAAAGATAGTTATTTTCTACATAACCAAGCAAAAATAGACATCACACATATCAACAGAAGCTTTGAACATACCAATGAATTGGTTCCCCTCTTTTAGGTCGAACTGGGGGACGTCTTCCGATAGCCGACCTGTGCCGCGGAATGCTACAATATTCTCATGGCTTAAATGCCTAGGGAAAAAACATATGCATATCGTTGAGATATTGAATCAGCACATGGTTTGATATTCATAAATAATATGCATCATGAAAGTGCACTTGTAAAATCTATCCTGATTCCATCTTACGTAGTTACTAACTGCTAGCCTCTACCAGGCTTCGGGAGGCGGCTGGAAAGATTAAATCAGCCAAATAGAGAGATAACATGCCAGGGGAGTTAGTCTGCTGGAAAGAACAGTTTGCCGCTCAAACTGTTTCCTACAGCAGACCAACTCCCCTTAATTACTGCCGACTTACCTCAGCACCCGTTGTTCGGTTATCGTCCTGTCATACTTGATCTGCACCTTGACTGCGACAGTCGAGCCTTTCAACCGCGCTTTGAAGACCTTAAAATAAAGACTCAATTTAGAGGAAACCTGATATTACATCATTTGTTTGTTTCATACATTTTATCACATACAAAGTTCTGTTGTGAAATGAGGTTACTTGTTAAGTGTTAATGTTCACCAGTTGTGAAATGAGGAAAATGTAGTTACATGACATTGTATTACAATCTCCAAGCAGATCCTAGGGTGGCAAAAGACAGTATCAAATTGGCCAGGCTGTACAAGGGTGGCGTATAGACCCTCTCTGGCGAAGAGATACTGCCTGGCCAATTTGATGAACTGCCTTTTGCCTCCCTAGGATCTGCTTGGAGATTAGAAATGTAGATTACCTTTGCAAAAGCTCCTTGTCCCAGCAGGTCCCATGGTTGTGTGAGGTCCTGTTGGTTGACTGTGTTCTGCTCTGCCTTTAACAAGTCTTCCAGCTTCCGTCTGGCCAGCTCACAATGTGGTCTGGCCGGGTGGCCATCCGCAAGAAGCCCCAGAGCGGAGTCAATGTGCTCTAGAACTGAGCTCAGTCTGGATTCGAACCCTTGCCCCTCGAACTTGTATTCTTTCCCAGCTCCGACAGGTGGCATATTAACAGGGGAAATACCCGTGCTGAAGACGTAGTCAAGTAGCATCTAACGTCATATCACTATTGCAAAGTCTATATTTCCAAACTATGAAAAGGCCTGTGAACTCAAAACAAAGGACAAAATAAAGGACAGGATCTCCTGAGCGCCTTGATGGCTCCTTCGAATTGCAGCAAAAATTATTCCGGCTGTTTCGACAACTCAATAATAAGTTGCTTTTATATAAGTTGTGGGTTTCAGTGTTTCCTCTTTTGTTGAAAATCGATGTCACCGATAAAACCAAGTCGTTGGGTCTACACAACAACTTAGTAGGATCATGGCATTAGTACGTGCATCAAGAGTAATAATGAGGAAGTTACTGACAAGAGGCTTGGGCTTAAAAATAAATGTTTTTCTTTTTAAGGCAGCTGGTCTTTTCTCCTGAAATTCTACCTGACCCAGGGTGTACACCATTATACTCCAAAAGTATAAGATATGCAGTAAAAAGAACTTACCGTATAAAACTTAAAAGTATGAGGACAAAAACATATGACGTAAACGAGTTTGCGGTGTACCGAAACCCGGAAGTAAGACCAGCGTGCTCTTCGGGGACTATACCATTGTTGCTATAGGGGTGTCGAATTTTGCTGTACTACTAGTCTACTAAGAGTACTCTAAACTTAGTATGTGTCATTGTTTGTGTGTGTCTGTGTGTGTGGTAAGTATTATCAAGTGAAGTTACAAGTTCATTGGAAGACACTATCTTAAAAGCTCTTTATTAAATTTAAAAAGTGCAAGAATCCATCTTCAAAAGTCAGAGAGCACTTATAACAATGTAACGTTACATCAATCACAAATCTAGTACAAGTATGGTATCAAGTTTGATCATATCAAATCACACCTTTGCTACAATTCTATCAAAACTCCTTGATCATAATCATATTCAACAACAATATGATATTATATATTGTATGTAGGAGTGCTCAGCTACTTATTCTAGGATATTGTTCAACAATGGCATAAACAAAATATCAGCCCCTAGCTATCATAGTCTCTCGAACATAAAGCCCATTAGTCTGAGTCATGTCAAATTAATACAAACGCACTATATATATATATATATATATAAACTGTGCAGCAAAAAAAGGAAAACATGTGTCTTAAAGACACTATTTAAGGTGCAACTGAATTATACTGTACATTACAGAATAATACTGTAAATTCATTTATCTTACAGGCACATAAATTTCATGGCAAGTTGACAATATATAGTTGACAAGAATCTATCTTCAAAAGTCACGGAGCACACTAATATATAATATCATATCAAATCACACAGAGTTTTTGCTCAATTCTATCTATCATTATCATGATCATATTCAACAACAATATGACAATGTATCATATATATTATCAAATATTTTTGTTGCAGTGACTTTTGAGTTTCTGGTTGAACTACAATTATACAAAGTAATGTAAGACAGAGAACGATGTCAGGAGACCATAACCATAATACCACCACAAATATTTTACTCTCTGGGCAGAAATTTAGGCTTTAGCTTTATACATGCTTTTAGGCATAATTTAATTTTTTATAGGGCCTTCTTTTTGTCCTTACTACCTCTTTGGCAAATGGACAATGCCTTGCACCAATTTGATACTGTCTTATCAATTTGATACTGTCTTATCAATTTGATACTGTCTTATCAATTTGATACTGTCTTATCAATTTGATACTGTCTTATCAATTTGATACTGTCTTATCAATTTGATACTGTCTTATCAATTTGATACTGTCTTATCAATTTGATACTGTCTTATCAATTTGATACTGTCTTATCAATTTGATACTGTCTTATCAATTTGATACTGTCTTATCAATTTGATACTGTCTTATCAATTTGATACTGTCTTGCGGTCACCAAAAGATCTGCTTGGAGATTACAAATATTTCTATGTATTGGCGGTGACTAGCTAAATGTGATTCCCATTGGGACACTTGGTTCTAAAAGTGCATTTATCAGTCTCTATTGTCTAGGATGATCTATTTGTATATATATCATGACATCACCGGACATTAATGTAAGTTTGTATGCACCTGTTTTGAAAAGAAGGGAGAAACAAGTACTATGTAAAGTATAATATATATAATTATAATAAATGGTAGCCTTATGTGTTCCTCCATCTGTATACAATAGATGTGGTGCTAGTGCCGTAGTGTTTAACGTTATATGATTGAACCATGTAAAGTACATGTAACATTACTACATTTAGCCCACATGGGCATGAATGTGGAAATAAACATCATTGTCATTGTCTTACGACTCTTAGCTACTCCACTAGTGAGTCTTTTGTTCACCAACATCATTGTAGAATAATACATAATACTGTAAATTCATCAACTTTGAGGCACATAAATTTCGTGGCAAGTTGGCAATAAAGAGCTTCCAGTGACTTTTAAGTTTCTGGTTGAAACTACAATCAGTAAAAAATGTAAAATTGCAGCATACATGTAGGGAAAATGTGAAAATCATCAACATATGACGGCCACAAATACAGCTCATAATTTAACTTATGTATGGTTGGGGACTAGCTCAATGTTATTCCCCCAGAACACTGGGTTCTAACAGGTGCATAGATCAGTATCTACAGTAACTGTCTGTAGCTATTTTCCTCGTAACCAGTAAAGGTTACGTTCAGAGGCAAGTCAGGGCACGGTCGGACACAGAACACGTCTCCGTACACAGGGTTCCCGCTTTTCAGTCGCTTGTTCACCAGCGTCACGAGGTCCGGGTACGTCTTAGCCGAGTCGTGGTCTGGCACGAACTCCAGACACGCGTCAAACGGCACCGAAGAGGCAGCGGCTGGGGGGTTTCCCTGGGGTGATGTTTGCGAAAATTTATGATTAAGTTTATACACATTCACTAGAAAAGTAACATTTGCAAAGCTAATGATTTGCCCTGATATGGTCTAGCCAAGCTACTGTTCTATTTATTCTTACTCAAACACATTCACATATATGGTGACCACAGGTAGGAATGGGGTCCATGCAGTGACCATGCAGCCCCTCTTCAACTCAGTTCTGCATGGCATCCAACATCAGTTCATCCAACACCAGTTACCATGGTGACAGACATCTAGTACTGGTCATTGGCCTTTAATTACATTTATACCATACCCGGGCCGCGATAACGTTCGATAACGGGTTCCAGACCGGGCCGTACTTTATGGTACGGCCCGTTCCGGAACCCGTTATCGAACGCTTCCATGGCTTCCATAAAATGATTCGAACGCGTTTTGCCCTACCCGCTTGTGCAGAATCCGGACGTTGGAACTGATGTTGTTGCATTTGAGGGTTTAGGGGCACCAACTTTTGGCTCATATTGCATTGAAAGGCGCGTTTTCTTGGGTGGGTATGATATAAATAAAATACAACACGGTGTATTCCGCATCGCCCTCGGTCCCGGCCCTCCCGCGAGTAGGATCGCGAGTAGTATCGATCCGACCCGCGGTCGGGCCGATACCTTGGGCGATACGGCCCTGCCAGCTCACCTTGATGTTGAAGTGTACAGGCTCCTCGTCCTCTCCCAAACTCAGGCCTACAGAGAAGCCACCTTCATCACTCAGACTCTCACTGAACCTCACCAGAAATGTGCTTCTCTTCTGTCCCCTCAGCCGACGATTCGCTTCATCTTGGCTCATCAAACCTGCAAACCAGCTGTTCGTAGTATGTTGGTGAAGGTTAGACATCCAGGTAATAAGATACGCCAACAAACAGTTACTCAATCGAATAGAGGAAAGCAGCTTATTTGGTTTAAAAATAGTCCCTTGTATTTCTCCTTCTTTTCCTGCCATGTTGTGAAACGTGGTGAAGCCATCCTACATTTGCTTTGGAGCAAATGTTGGCCTTTCTAGTTAATTATATTTCAGTCCATACCATGGTATGGATGAAACATATTGTGTTCTCTGATGTTTCTTCTCCTTCTTCTTCTTCTTCTCCTCCTCCTGCCAAACAGTCAAAGGGATTCAACTCCACTATCATTCAGCCAAATGACTTGAAATTTGGCATGAAGGTAGAGTGGGCCAATACCCCTAGGCGTTTTTTTCATTTTTTTGATACATGCCTTTGAAAAAATTTTATGAAGGTTTTTTGGGGCATTTTTTGCCAAAAAATGGATTTTTGGATCCTGAGCCCTGGTTTTACAACCAAATGATATGAAATTCGGTATAAGGGTACCTTGAACATGTGTCTACAGAATAGTAGCTATATGAGAACAAAGATGCAACAAGTACTTTGAATCTCGAAAGCTTTACTAATCTTATTACAGGTATGCAAAAACTAACAATGATGAGATTTGATACATTTTGAAGGTCTTAGGCACATAAAATTGAATGTGTGGGTCATTACGCACCACTTAGGTGCAATGTGACCTCAGGTAACCCGCAATGGAACACGTGTTCCATGGATGGAACCGGCCATTCTTTAGATAGAACATGGAACGGGTACAGCACTTTTGGCCCTTTTTTTGCTGAAAATAGCCATTAAAGTCCCCCAAATGAGTCATTTGGAAGTGTTGTATGCCAAATACATGACTGCTATTTAAATCATTTATTTGAGAACCTTTGCCAGTTTTACACTGGGGTAAGTTTGGAATAGTCCACTTTTGCGTGGGAGGGAGATGGACTGAAATATGCTGTATTTGCTCCCAAGCAAATGTCGGCCTCTCTAGTTTATAGCTTACCTTTCCTGCCTTTTGCCCACTCTTGTAGTTGATCCATCCATCAGTGCCTGTATCTGTTGGATGACAGTAGATGAGGAGATTTAAAAACGTTCTCTTCCTCAAATTAAAAGCAATGATTTGTTTTCTTCTCTTACCATTTTTTTCTTCTCTTACCATTTTATGGTTGTAAAGAATGGACTGTGCGTACCTGTGCCAGACATACACAGTGTCCCTGTGCATCTGCCTTGAAGGGTCCGAACCAGCCCAGAAGGTGGACAAACTTGCCCACCTGAACTTCATCATGTCTGTCGCCTCCAGAAAAAAAAGGGGAAAGAATCAAATAGTTGAGAAACATAACATTAAGCTGCGGCTCCATACTAGTGTTACTTTTCGCACTTCTTGAATGTTATGCAGTAACTCTAGTTTGAAAATGTAGGCAATTTTTTCACACTCTCGCATTAGATTGAGGATCAGTCAAGGAATTCATCCAGACAATTTAATTACAGTTGCCTTACCTTTTATCCCAAAGACATGTTTGATGAGTTTGAGGACTCTGTTGTTCTTGAGCTGGGTGGCGAGGGGGTCGTTTGGGAACGCACTCTTCATCGCTGTCACAAAGTGGTAATAGATCTGGACAGGAGAGCAAGCCCAATAAATTTATTAAAACAAGTTATGTAAGACCTACACTTTTGTTACATGCAATCTTAGACCATACGAAAGTCACTGTACTTTTGCTGTGTCAATAAAGTTCTCTGTATCAAATTCAAAACATGTTAAGTGATACTCATCGTAAAATTAGATGGGAGAACCAAGAATGTGAATGAACCCCAGAATCCTTATATTTTGACAGCCCTTCTCTTCTTATATTGTACAACTGTTATTCTGACAAACACCTACCTTAACCTCTGTGAAACTGCCTTTACGCAGTTTCACAGCGTACCAAAACTGCTTGGACTCCTCACAGAAGAAGTCCTCCTCTATTTGGTCCTCTGTTGAACCTTCAAGATTGCCAAAAAACATGCAATTTTACTCCGTACATCACAGTTTACTACAAGACAGAAACTTTCAGGAAGAATACCGTATGACACTAGAAAACAACAGAGGAAAAGCCACTGTGCAATTATAGGTGTTCATACATGTATTTCTAAATATGTAATGTGAAATAATTTTTACTGTATAGAACTTGTGTGTTATTTGCACCAAAAAGAAGCAAGAGAAAGAAAATGAAGATACTTCGGTTGAACCATGGAAATGACGCCAAAGATGTAGAAGAAAATGAAGGGGAAGATGGTCCACTGGTGACTCCATTTCTTCCCTTCTCGGACTCCTGTTCTGGTCGGTGATAGCTCGCATCTCCCGTGTATCCGCTGTATACGGGCTCCGACAGTGCCCTGTCTGGTCGCACCTGTGTAACAATGTATATAGATAGTATAATTGTAATGTTACAATGTATAAAGATAGTGCTGCACTCTTGCCATTGTTATTTGTATTTTTGCCAGTTCTAGTCCCTCCCTCGAGCAGGACCAGCCACCTGTTCGAACACTTTCGAGCGCATGTGCCTGTGTCGTGTTCGAACAGGTGATCTACACCTGCTCAGGGGAAGGGGCTCTAGAACCGGCCAGTTATAAGTTGAAGAAAGTCAGTTAAGTGTTTGAGTTTTCATCGTGATCAGATGTGAGTTTGTTTTACCTGTACTGGGTAGCGTTCGTCTGACTCCATCGGTTCATCCATCGAGCTCGAGTGGGTTCTCTGTGAGAACAGAAGACATTTTGTAATACTAAAGTACCTTACACCTGCAACTCCTTACAGTTGTATACAACAATGTACCTTTATGTCTTGGTCACTGACTGCTTTAAAATACATTTAATGTTTGCTTATAGCAGGGCATATGGATAACATAAAAAGACTACCATTATGTCAGAAAAGTAACTGTTTCAAGATATGCAAATGAAACCATTTATTTGCATTACCAATGGCTGGCCCCTTGGATCCTCTTCACGATCTTCACCTAAAGGCAAATACGTAAATTAAAAATAAAACAACTTCTTTACTTTTTCTGTGCCATGTATGTGATACAGTGCAATTATATAAACCAAATTTAGTTCCGATACTCATAATTGTTGTGACAGTCACAATGTCATACCATAACTAACATTTGTAAGTCCTTGTGCACTTTTATATGGAATTATGAACATTGACAAATAAAATTGAGGTACAAGTGTGTCTGTACATAGGGATGGCATTCAGGAGTTTGGCTACTTCTAGAATAAATATGAATATTAATATATGTGTCTGAAACTTACATGTTGTTGAAGAATAAAAGTCAACCAACAACTGTAAAGCATCTCTCTGTCCCATGTCGTACAGTGCCTGCACCAGTTGTCTTGTCGTCACGTGCGTTGCTTTTCGCAGCACTGTCACGGTTCTCTCTGTCTCCTTCAGAGAGAGAGAAAGAGAGAGGGAGAGAGAGAGAGGGAGAGAGAGAGAGAGAGAGAGAGAGAGAGAGAGAGAGAGAGAGAGAGAGAGAGAGAGAGAGAGAGAGAGAGAGAGAGAGAGAGAGAGAGAGAGAGAGAGAGAGAGAGAGAGAGAGAGAGAGAGAGAGAGAGAGAGAGAGAGAGAGAGAGAGAGAGAGAGAGAGAGAGAGAGTAGAGTAGTAGTAG
>NW_017804092.1:46562-49212 GCF_001625305.1 Branchiostoma belcheri
AGAGAGAGAGAGAGAGAGAGGTTTATTTGATATAAAATACAAAAAACCTTTGCAGCACCAGTGCAGTTTCTGTACACAAAAATGTCCTTTAAATATTATCAGGACTTAAGCATTATACATTACAAATGAGAATTAAAACTGGACTGCCTCAAGTCTGAATCCTGGAAAATCACTAATATTGTGTCATGACTTACAATTTTATTACAACATTAAAATTTACTGTCATTCAGCAAGCAAACACAATAAGGTAGTGTACTGTTCAGCAAATGCTGTGTCTGGCACTTAAACAGTGTCAGCTTCCTACTGTTCCTATTAGTGTTCTATTATGTACATCCCCTTTGTGATAGCAGCTAGCTATATAAGCACCTTGCAGGCTACAATGTCGATCATGGAGTTTGGCAGGCCCAGTTTGGAGGCCATGACCCTCCAGTCATTGCCCTCTGGATGAGGAGGGTCCAGGATGTTCCCCAGCTTGATCAGGACTTCATACCGAATGTCGCAGGCACGCTTCACCTTCTTGGGTACTAGGTCCTAGGAAAAAAATGTTGTGTTTCCTCTTTCAGTCCAGAAAAAGTAGGGTCAGTAGATAGGTAATCTTTTTCTTCTTTTTGTTTTAGAATTTAGTGATATCTATATAGAGGTCCAACTTATACAATACAGTTTAGCAAAGTAAAACTTGCATGAGGACACTTTCATTGTCAATGTCAATGTAATCATGATACTGCTATTCTATTGTGAAATGCTACATATCTGTACTACAGAATTGTTTCAACAGCAATAAACTTAAAGCACCACAAAAACCTTATCTTATTAGCACAAATTTAGATAAATTGACAGTACACAAAAGAATATGAAAGTGCAATGAATCTTTCTATCAAAAGTATCACTGACAAAAACAAATTAAAATGCAAAGAACTTAAGCACAACGTTACCTGTGCTTGCTGGTAGATATCCATCTGGTTTGGTGGCCCTTCTTCTGCCATGTAGTAACTGTTTATTCTAATTCACTCTTTGCTTTAAATAAACAAAGAAAAATCTGTTTCATTCATTATTGTTGACACTGAAGACAGGAAATGACATAACCTTTTTTCTGGGAATTTTCTGGGACCTTTGACCTAACTTCCTGTCAGTGCCCAGACATGCCTATCATGTGGAAACACAATCAACACTGACACAATGAAAACAAAACCTCTGTAAATTATATTTCTATATTTATAGTTACACTTACTAGTATATATTAAGAGAGTACATACGTCTAATGTGTTAATAAATTTGTAAATTTATATTATATGCTTTTACGACACCAGGGAGAATAGTGCAGAATATGTTATAATTATGTATTAATACTCACTAATAGAGATCCATCAAATAAACAAGTCACAGTTTAACTTTAAGTCAATGATGATAGTCAAATCAGAATGTTCTGTTTGGTCATAACAATATGAGTCACGATTAGTTAGAGCAAGGTCCTTGATTAGGCAATGTCGTGATCGATTATTGGTTTTACCAAAAGTGAAAGTTAAAATTACGTCAGCGACTAAAAATCTTAGTCGCTGACGAAATTTTAACTTTAATTTTTAAAAGGATTATGAATGCCCTAATCACTACGACGCAATTTGACGATAACGGTAGACCTTTCTATTACATGCGTATAGCTACTAGGATAAAACGGTAACATAATTTCTTACCGCAGCTGTTTCCCTCAAGTTGGCGTTTTGTTCAGTTTGCAAACCACGCACTTCTCCGTTTGGCTCTAAAGTTGGCCTCGTGGAACCCTGTTCTTCTGACCTAAAAGTAAAGGTACGTCCTTACATCCCAATCTAAATAGGGATTAAAGAACAAATCCCGCGGTAAGTCAGCAAATAAGTCCTCTATTCAAGTAAAGCTTGTTATTGTCACGGCTGTAAACGCTGTAGTAAACGCGGTCGCGCCAAACTCTCGTGACCCTTGACCGGACGGTTACACTAACGTTTAGGTAAAGTTTATTATTGTCTGACCAGTTTACACGATAAACAGTATTTATTACCACTTTTCTAGATGCAATTCGCATATATAGATTAAGATTATGTATATTTGACGCATAAATTTGTTATCATTAACAGAAACTGGTTTGCTGGATATTAGGCATTCATTGAAATGTCCCCTTCGAGTGCATAGTTTATTCTGCCATGATGTAATGTTTATTACCTTACTTCCGGGCGGGTTTTCCCCTATAGTGCTTTCTGGAAAGTACCTGAATAGCTTTGTCCGGACTTGAACAGGCATGCCATTAACGGCAAAGTTGTCGATATATCATTTTACCTCAAGATTTACAATCATCTACTACATCAAACATACCTACTTAGTTCCTTACTACTGACATAAAGATTATTTATTTATTTTTTATTATATGTAAAACTATCGCGAAAGTTCATCGGTATTAAATTATGTTTAAACTTTTTTTAAAGGAAGACCAGAGTGACTGGTCGAAAGCTCCCTCTAGGTGAGAGAACTTAATTGTGATGGATCTAAAATTTTTCTTCACCCCTTTTTACTCAGACAACAACTACTGCTCCTACAAGCTGCATGTTATTCGTACTATGGTTCTACAACTTCTAGGGCTATTCATGCAAATTAAGCAAAAGTACCATAAACTGACACGAGTTTTTGT
>NW_017804093.1:0-1341 GCF_001625305.1 Branchiostoma belcheri
CACAGCGCGAAAACACATATTTAAGCCGACTTTACGAACTGCGTTCAGAGGTATTAAAGGCGGCGAAATATTTTAGCAGCCTTTACGGCATCGGAAAGGCAACTGAAAGGGAAATATCGCCTTTCCGTAACCTTTCCTAGTGTGTAAATGTCACGTTAATATAACGTGTTTCTTTCCGTAAGCTTTACATGGTCTTAAATGTAATGTAAAGAAAGCATTGCGGCAAATGAGTTACTAGTAACTAGAGGCATATCATTCTCAAAACCATACGATCTTTTTGATGATTATGAATAAAGTCCTTACCAACCTTGCGCGACAAGCATTTTATATGCTTTTTTATCTTTGGTTTTACCTGAAATATTAGATATCTTCCATGATTTCTCGCTGAATCGCCGCAAAATCTAACACTATTATGCCTAGTCATTTCTATATGTTTATGTCTGGCTTTCCAAAAACATACGGTTCCTTTCCTCGTTCTATAAACAAACTTTCCGCCGACCGAGAGACATCTCCCCCTATACAGTATAGGCGTCGTTAAGCTACAGGAAATGTTGCGTTTCTTTGTCTTTTCCTACCGTCGCAAATTTTCCCTAAATTGAAGCAATCGCCATATTTTACACGCACCTTTCTGAGAGCGACCAAATATAAGAACACCATGCCTAGTCCAATCTATATGTTTATATCTGGCTTTCCAAAAACACAGTATGCAGTATTACAGTTCCCGTTCCGCCTTCTATGAAAAAGCTTTCCGCCGACCGAGAGACATCTCCCCCTATACAGTATAGGCGTCGTTAAGCTACTGGAAATGTTACGTTTTTTTGTCTTAATTCGGTGGGAGGGACGCACGCCGTGCTGTGTTACGTGTTCCCTCCCCTGGGATCTCCCATGGCCAGTACGTGTTAGGTAGTGTAACGGTGGGGAGGGACACACGTGTTTAAAGGAGGATAACTCAAGAAGCGATTGATGGATCATCATGATTTTTGGTATGTAGGTAGCTTGAGTAATGCTTGACATAATGATATTACAATTATGCAAATATGGATGTAATTTGCATAAATAATGAGGAAATTCTAATGAACAACTGCATTCCATGATAGGAAGTTCAAGCTTGCGACATATGTTATTAACAACGAGAGAAACACAGGCAGATATCGATTATGCAAATGAAGACTTAATTTGCATAATTAATGAGAAAATGTTATAATTGCATAGTGGTAACTGCCTGGAATTTTATACTTGGGGTGTTTGAAGTTTAGTGAAGGTAAACATAATTTAACATAACTTATTCAAATAGGACCTCATTTGCATAATATATGAGGAAATGCTATAATGGCATTCTTT
>NW_017804093.1:1439-14715 GCF_001625305.1 Branchiostoma belcheri
GCGATGTAGTTACGCAATCCTCCAGGCGAACTTGGTTAAATATAGGCAGGAATTAGTAGTAAACATTGGCGTTTAAAGTAAAATAGTACAAGCAATTACAGAACTAGTTGTTGGAATATTTTCTATATAATCCATTCTTGACGTCTAGTTGTTTTCTGGACGGTTTGAGCTGATAGTAAGAACAAAATCAAGGAAAATATGTTTAGTAACGAAAAATTAAACAAACATCAATAAAACGCATAAACGCATAAACTTTTCGTTCCATTTTTCCCACCAATCCCTTTCTAGAAGTGTATGAATTCATACTGGAGGTGTCCAGAAGAATCTTTCCATCCCTGGCGAACGTGCACCCTTCTTTACAAAGTTTGCTCCCTTACGTTTTAGTTAATTAGATGCTGTGATGCATACACAGGCGCCATAATGTCAATTCATCACACGTGTCAATGAGGGCCTCTAGCAGCTCGTGGAATTATTGCAGATACTTGAGTTTTACATGCAATAATTTTACCGCCTGCTAGAAATCGCTTTTGATACATGGCGCAGAGGGTCATTTTGTGACGCGCCGATTTGAGGCATAGACATGGTCACATAAAAGTCGATAGCACAGTCAAAATAGGACAGATCAAGCACATAAATGGCTCTTCGTTATCGAGACAAGTTGCAGTACAGTTGAGGATTCAAAAATTATTCAAAGATGAGATATGTAGAGACAAAGTTAACGTTCAGAATGCTGCCTTATGGCTCATTTCGGCGTAGATTTCGCACTGCATGGGGGTTTCCGCCTTACCGATTTCCAGATTATCTTATCTACTTCCGGGTCGAAGCCTTTAGAAGGGGTCACAGTGGCTGAACGTAAGTACACCCTGTACATGCGCTGAATATTTGCCCCTTTTTTGGCGACGCCTCAGGGGGGAGCCTAATGGTACAGTATTGTGTGCAGTTTGCAAGAATTCTAGGAATTGCACAGGCATTTTTTTCCACAGGAATGGAATGTCTACAGGCATGTCTGGGATTTTGCTGACACACATCTATGCCCACATTCCTACGTAGTGAAATTCCAAGAAACCCTTGGGACATTGTGGAAATTGTACAGATTCACAACTGAGCAGACACATGCTGATTTACATCCCTGCCCACTCCCATGCAACATTATCTAGCTCATATAGCTATAGCTCCCATGATGTTAATGAAGTAAGCAGTAAGTGAGTTTTCTGAATTAGTGTAGAACATCTTCCCCTACGTATTATCAACAGTCTTCAACTCTGCTGCATTTGAACAGGTACTATATCTTTCTCTCTATAATAATTGAGAAGTTTATTGCAAATTCATGCCCGGAGGTTAATTGCCAGTTACAAACATAAAAGAACATTGAAGAACAGTATATAAAATAACTAAAATCCACATAATGAAAGGTAGTTGTCTAAAATTATAGCTACGTCTAAGTCTAAAACTATGTCTGAAGGGTTTGACTTCTCTTTTATAACTGTAGAAGACACGTGTAACGTTATATCTGTAAGTCTCCTTCTCAGCATTTCCCCAACATGTTCAGGGTCACAATGTGAGTTATCAGAATGCCACAAAGAGGAGTATCCATTATGATCTAATACCGGTATGTCTTTAACACGTTGCAATAAAGTTTGTCTACGGGTATTTGTAGGCTTTGCTGTAAGAGAGAGCATCCGTTTGAAGGGAGTGTGAGGTTGTGTCCATTTGGACCAAGCATAACCAGAATTTAACTACTAGTATATCTATATACAAATATCTGTATCTAAAGGAAGTCTACCTAATTCTGCTCTACAGGCGACATTGCTTACTATTTCTAAATACACCAAGAACATTTTTACAGAATTGGTTGTGTACATTTTCGATAGGTGAGGTCTCATATGTAGTTTAATATAATATTTCTTGTGGACATCAGATATTGACGTTCAACTTGATAGGTTGTTAACGTTAGGTAAGCATAACCAAATCCTTCGACTAGATCAATTTTGTTATAGGACAATTATTCCCCGGGTAATCATTCTCAATGGCAGATTATTTCCTGTACATTTAATAGTCCTTTATAACAGACTTACGTTTCACCTAAAATTAAAATCACACAAATCTATCACAGTTCCAACAACAGAGGAAGATTTTTACTTTTTACGATCGACACAGGTGTCCTATAGGGCTCTTTTTATTCATAAATACATTGGATGTTGTATTACCTTCTAAGGATTGCCAGGCCGTAAGAAGCACGTGGAAGGTCCCCATTTGGACAACCACACAGAACTGAAAACTAGCCCTTGTAGTGGTGAAACAGACCGCCGTGTTTCCCTGATGGGATCGGAAAACACCTCTAAGCTGACCCGCTGAGACTGGTTACCAGGCTTATAATCTCTGAACTCAGGCCGCAAATCTGTACCTCCCTGTGATGACTGCCTCAAACCAAGCCAAAGTGATCTCTCTTTTCAGCCGACAATCAGTCTGCTTTCCTCACATACCTACAATCATACCCACATTCCTTTCCCACATGCCTTTCAAGTGTATGTCCTACATTCTGACATTCTGGTCCACATTCCAGGATTCTCCACATGCCTTTCAAATGTCCTACATTCTGACATTCTGGTCCACATTCCAGGATTCCCCACATGCCTTTCAAGTGTATGTCCTACATTCTGGACCACTTTCCTACGAAGTGAAATTCCAGGAAACCCTTGCGACATTGTGGAAATTGAACAGATCATTCACAACTGAGCAGACACATGCTGATTCATATTCCTGTTCATGCCCCGGCCCCGGAGGCTAATTGCCAGTTACAAGCATAAAAGAAGAGCAGTATATAAAATAACTAAAATCTACAAATGAAAGGTATTTGTCTAAAATTATAGCTATGTCTAAAACTATGTCTGAAGGGTTTGACTTCTCTCTTGTAAACTGAAGAAGACATGTGTATATCTGTAAGTCAGAGTCCTTCTCAGCATTTCCCCAACATGTTCAGGGTCACAATGTTGATTCGGAATGCCACAAAGAGGAGTTAATCCATTGTGATCTAATACCGGTATGTCTTTAACGTTGCAATAAAGTTAGTCTACGGGTATTTGTTGGAAGGCTTTGCTGTAAGTGGAGAGCATCCATTTGAAGGGAGTGTGAGGTTGTGCCCATTTGGACCAAGCATCTACCTAATTCTGCTCTACAGGCGACATTGCTACTATTTCTAAATAGATATAATAAGAATTCTAGGAATTGTATAGGCATTTTTGTCCACAGGCATGCGGAATGTCCACAGGCATGCGGAATGTCCACAGGCATTTCTCTGACCCACATCTATGCCCACATACCTGGAACCCTGAAGACCTGTCTGCCCCAGATGGTCCTACTTTCTGTGACCCCGGGGCTCGTTCACTATGCGCTCAGGGGAGGAGTGTACTGTATCTGTCTAGACTTAACCAAAGTACAAGTACCAAGTCTTCCTCAAAATCATGAAATGATGGCAGTGCCATGCAAACAATAACCCTAACAGCAACCACCGTCGCCATGGCAATGTATGTTTTCATTGCCAGTCTTGTTATCACTGCTATAGCATCGCAAAATGATATTCAGGGAGTCAAATTACAACATCATTGAAAATTTAAAACATGTTTATAAACCGTAATATCCAAAAAAATAACACATGTCAAACCACTGCCTTTTGTGTTTTTCAGTAGCCTGATTGATCATCAGTGTGCCTGTTGACATTTCACCATAGTCCTGTTAAAACATCTTTACCAGAGTTGTTGCAGCTTTGGGAAGAAAATAAAGAAAATAAGTTGTTGATACGTACCTTACATTAAAAAAAGAAAAAATGTTGGCGCAGATGTGCTGAAAAGTGTGACATTTACATAGAGGTTTTGTACTCAAGAAAAAAAAACATGTCACATAATTAACCCTTAACTAGGAAAAGAGGCATGTTAAGACAGACGTGTTAAGAGCAAATACTTGTTTTGAAGCTCAAACTTGTATGTCCTCCACAATACACATTATGAATAAAGAAGCAGCGTTCACTGTATTCCCAATATATTTTAGTAGGACCATCTGGTGTGACTGTATATCCAGCTTACCTTTGCGTTGAAAATGATCAAATTCAGACGTCAATGTGAGTGCTTGGTTTGCTGTTACTTGGTTGTCTCTACTCAGTAGGCATCGTGGATTGGTGTCGTCTATGTCGAATGAGAGACAGGACCCGACTGTCAGTGTGCCCTCCCCTAGAAGACATCGCAGGGCACAGATCCTGGGACTCACGGTCGCCGGTGTAACATCCTGGTCATCGTGCCCAGACAAGGCATGGTCAGCATAGACGTCAAAGAAACTAATTATGTCTGCAACATAACAAACAAAACGTTCTTGTAATTTATGATACCAATAACAATAAGTCCAGTCATTAAGAAATTTAGAACTCCAATATTTAGTAACATACACATTGCAGGCCATTGAAAGATACTTCAATAAAGAATAATAAAACTGAATAAAGCTGAATAATAGGAAAAGAACATAAGTAGAGGGAAAGAGTGTTCTACGTTATATAATGAGTTCATAACAAACAATAAATCAGACATTCCATGTGTCCAGCAAGTATGCAACACTGGGCTTCCTGAATTCCTCCATGTCGACCCTTGGCTTCTGATGCCTATCATTCTGCCTGTCAACATTCCACCACTCACGGACTGTCGACCTACTATGTCTGGACAAACAGATACACAGACTAAAAGCTCGGCCAACAATACTTCCAGGCCACTGCCAGGTAATAATTTGAACCTTCGAAATATGATATATCAATGATCTCAGGCGCTGGTCTTGTTACCAAACTCACCTTTCATCTCGTAATGATCGAATCTGTTCAGGTTATCAGGACCAAGAGTTGCTCCAGATGTGTTCTGATTGGCTCTACTGAGCTGACATCTGTGACGTGATCGGTAGTAGTCAAACGACAAGCACTCCCCCTCCGGGACAGTAGCCGTTCCTTCAAGACACTTCTGGGCACACCTATCCGCAGTCGTCATCCCGCCGATGATTTCGTCATCATGTCCATACAAGGCTTGATTGGAATAGACGTTGAAGAAGTCGGTACACGCTGAAGGGTAGAATATCATCGATAAGTTATGTAATCGAATGTAACGTAATGTAGGCAAAATTGTATGCCTTAGAGTAAATGTTGAATTTTTGAGCTAACTATTCAATTAATTTCAAGTACATAGAATCTTATTAAATCTAGTACTAAACTAGAGTTCCACGATCTCATACCTTCGCCAAATGATGTTAGCCTTTATGAGTAAGAAATTATAGATTAATCCCCCTGATTGTGCAAATAGGATCCTATATTTGCATCAATTATATCTGTTGATCATATTCTACACCAGAAGACAGTCTTATCTTATCAAAGAATGCCATTATAGCATTTCCTCATAAATTATGCAAATGAGGTCCTTATTTGAATAATTTATGTTTAATTATGTTCACCTTCACATAACTGTCATATATCCCAAGTATGAAATTCCAGGCAGTTACCACTATGTAAATATAACATTTTCTCATTAATTATGCAAATTAAGTCTTCATTTGCATAATCGATATCTGCCTGTATTTCTGCCGTTCTTAATTACATATGTCACAAGCTTGAATAGTCCTATCATGGAATGCAGCTGATTTATAGAATTTCCTCATTAATTATGCAAATTACATTAATATATGCATAATCATAATATTATTATGTTAAACTGGAGGATTCGATGCCCAGGGCGACGCAATAAGGAAGTACTCCCCACTGTGGCTTCTCCAGCAGCTTGAATAGTGAATTGACCCCCATAACCACATAAACTAATAAACATCCTAGACGGTCCAGCCACCGAAAACAATGGCAGGGACAGATTAGCATAATAACTGTCACCCTTTTTGAACAAATTCAAATGTTTTTTCTATACTGGTTTTCAAACTAACAATATCAAACCATGCAGAATGATCGGGATAGCTGTAACTGAGTCACATAAATCAAGAAAATACTATCTGCAACTTTCAGTTTCTGGAAAACCAACTTTGTGGTCAAATTTCAATTTTTCAAACTGTCTTGTCAACATTTCATCAAAGCCTCTAATTATAGATATCTAAAATGGCAACCTCACAACTGAATTAGCTTGGATAGTAAGTGAGTCTAGAAATATGGGTTGCAATTGTGGTGTCAATTTGATAGTATGAGAAAGCAGCACTAGTATACATGTAGACTGGATCTCTGTTAGAACTGTTCAAGTAACTGCCGGCCAATCTATAACACCACCAAACCTTGGCAAAACAGTACAGTGGTGTAATTACTATATTCTGGGTAAGGTGAGGCTATCTTCTTTCTGTAAAACAGACTGTACATGTACATAAATTCCTTATCTGTCTTCAATATGTTACAAACACAAAGTGTCTTCAAGAGCCCTGTGCCCATGTTACCACCACGGTAGTCAGGGACAGAATGGGGCCTGGTAGTTTACGTTAGCCGAATTTATTGGGTTCTTATATAGTGCAAGCCTGCTCTTTAAGCATCACTTCAGCTACCTACATGCCAAAAATCACGACGATCCATCAATCGGTTCAAGAGTTATCCGCCTTTAAATATTTTTCAACTAACGCCCTTGCAGTTCCAGAGCAAGCCGCTAGGGAGGCCAAACTCACATCACTTCTTCCCCAGCACAAGAGCTACCTACCATCCAAATTTCGTCACCCTAGCATGTCTAGATCACGAGATATCAAACCCGGAAGTTCAGCTGCAGTACCATAACAAGCCGCTAGGGGGCCCAAAATTTAATCAGTTCCACGTCTCATGAAGACCTATCCACCTACCAAATATCAAGACAATCCATTTCAGCCTTCTTGAGTTATCGTGCTGACACACACACACACAGACACACGAACGCCTACGAAAACATAACCTTCTTGGCGAAGGTAATTAACGCAATATAAAACATGCGATAGACAATGACCGCTAAATGATGAGTATGATATCCATTGTGTACATATAATTAACAAGATACAGAGTGTCGTTTCTTTGAATTATCATTTAACCGCAGTATTCCATGTCTAGTAGACAAATCGACGTTTGCACGGATCATGCCTTACACGACGTTTCAAATTCTGTACATTGACCCGTTGCACCTTACCTTCACATGTATACCCATCCCCAATGAACCCAGAAACACAGGTACAAGTGAAAGATCCCACGTTGTTTAAACATGTAGCCTGCGGATCACAGATGACCGGGTATATGTCACACTCATTCACATCTGAAAAAGAAGGGAGAAAAATTGATGAAATCTCCGTTATTTTTGTAAACGTTTCATTTAAATAAAACCATTGCGAAGTTCTTCCGTCCATGCATTTTTCTCTGGCTCCAACAAAGCGACAAAGATGAATTTGAAAGAAAATTAATTGGGGGAAAAATTAAAGCTAACTTCCTGCCAGTGTCCCCGACGTACTTAGCATTTGGATGTAGCTACAGAAACACAGTGCGACAAACACACAAACGGACACATTGAAAGCAGCACCTCTGTACACGGAGGTTAAGGCTATATTTCATGCACTTTGTAGCCAGATGTTATTACCTCCGGGGGAGGAGACATCCTTCCGCGGAAGGGTTTTGTGAGAGATTTAGATTTTCATGTTCGCAGCTGTTTCCCGCGTTTGGGTGGACGGATTCTTTTGGGACTCGGTATATGTTTTCCTATTGGGCTGCAGATGATGCACGTTCTTTTGTTTTTATTGTATATGTGTTTTCGGGCGTAAAAATGGTGCCTTTTGGTGGCCCCAAAACACCCCTTTGAGCGTGAAAGTGGTCACGACCGTTGACCTTTGGCGTGTTTAAGCTATTCTCGGTCTGGTCCATGTATATGACCCCTCACACAGAGGGGTGTCCGGTCTCGATAAATTCTTTGTTTAAAACCCTATATAAAAATATACAATAAAAAGCCCGGAGGTATAAAATCTCAGATTTTACTTGTTTTCTATTAATTCTCCATAAAGGACAGCTGTGAATATGGCAGACATATTTTTGCCACTTGTGACAATGCTTAAGTGAATAGGATGAAGATATGACACGTTGAAGAGATGAAACAGCTACCTGCACACGTAACTCCATCCCCGGTGTAGCCTGTATTACAGGTACAGTTGAAGGACCCTGCAGTGTTGGTACATGTCGCTTGGGGGGCACAGTTGTTGCCATTGCTGCTGCATTCGTCGATGTCTAGAGAACAAAAAGTGGTTGCACGTTCACAAACGCACTTTATTACATTCACCAATGTAGTTATGATTTTTCTGGCGCCTTTCTAGTGTGTATGCATGTATGCATGTATGTACGTATGTATGTATGTTACGTTATGTATGTATGTATGTACGTGTGTTTGTAGTTAAGCATGATAATTCAAGAAGCTACATAAAAGAGTGTAGGCAGGTAAACTAACCCTGATCACAGTATGTTCCAGTCCATCCCAGTCTGCACGAGCAGCGATAGATCCCAGTCCCATGTGGTCCTGTAGTAAGTGTTGCGTTGTTTTGGCATATGCTCGATGCTAGAAAATACAATACTGTTATGATACGATGCTGTTCCAACTTATAATTTTGAAATAAACAAATAAGCAGAACAAGCTTAAAGCAAACAAATTAAATAGATAAATAAAACTGTCTTGATCTTATAAGCCACTACACGGTTTGACTGCCCATGCGCAGTGTAATGTATTATTATTTCATAATGTTATGTGGATAGTATATTAAATTTGAAGGTCCCTGAGACGTAAATAAAACATGGCATCAAGCATGAACTAGAGAAGAACTATTTAAAAGCTAGTGGCATTCTTCTTTGACCTAGCTCATGTACAAGGTCAAGCAGTGAACTGGTTTATTAGAACCTCAAACCTATGAATTGGAAGAAAGGGAAAACACATATTACTTACTAGAAACATTGGTGGGCCTAATCATCATCACGGTCTTCATTAAGGAGTATGTGTATGTTTTCCAAGACTTCCAAACGATTCCCTGTGCACTGTCGCAGGTAGAAGTGTCGGAACATGCCGTCAGGTACTGTCCGTTTAACATGGCGTTACCACAGCTTGTAGGGTACCACCATCCGCCTTGTCCGTATGTACTTGCACAGTGGCTGCTGCTGTCGTCGTTGTCCTGGTCTTTGGTAGAAAATTCTGTACCATCTATGCTGTGGCGTCCATTTTCGTCAGCTAGAGTCAAGTCGTCACCAGCATCCCCGGTGTATCCGCCAAGAGTTGCCTGGTAGTTGCCGCTTGCGCCTCCTACAGAAAACACGCTGTACCGAGCATGTCGAGAGTGTCCTTCCCAATCTTCCAAGTAGACATACAACTCGTTTTGCTTTTGTGTTGTTAGATCGTGTATGGTTCCCAATCCCGCCCAGAATTCTTCAGTAGGATTGCCAAATCCCTGCTCGTACTCAGTCCAAGTCTTGTCAAACGGCACGGACCCGTCCTGTCGCCGCTGTATGACCGTCCATCCGCCGCCATCAGTGTCCATGTCACAGTGCACCTGGAATGGTTGGGGGTAGCCGACAATATAATCCCTACTGGTTTGGAACCCTTCTGCTAAGAGATCTCCGCAGTCTTGAGGGGTGAAAATTTCTTTAAAAAGAAGAAAGAAATGAAACATTAGTTTATTAATGAGAAGGCCCACAGGCTTATGTTTGTCTATTTGTTTGCATGTGTGCCAATAGTTTGAATACAGGAGAGTAACAGGGAGTGAGGGGCGAGATGGAGGTCAGTATAGTCTCCCTGCAGGGTGGTAGGAAGTGACTGTGCATGGTAGAATGTGTGCTAAAGTAGCCACAAATTTACAAAGGTAACTTAACAAACTCACAACATTCCTGATACTTAACAGAGGTTTGAAACTTTCGAATTTTGTTTAGAAATGTAGTATTATTTGACGCTCAGACCGTTTTTTTTTTGTCATCTCGGGACGGACGGACGAGTAGTCTTGAGGTCCGTCCCTGTAACTTATAAACTACTTATCATATGACTACCAAATATTCAGATATTATAGTAGGCATGTCACACTTTCTCGTTTCGCCATTGGAAAGTGGGTTCGGTAGAATTTTTCAAACGATTTTCAACAATAAAGCGTTCGCACACTTTAAATAGAATGGTGGTATCCGTAATCTATGGCATTTTTTCTATCATACTGTGGTAGTTTTATTTAAAAATACGCAATTAACAGTGAGGGAAAATTCGATAAACTTTGGGAAACGCTTCAGCGGCACCGGTTTTTGCGTCGCCCGGACGGACGCGCCAAAGTTCGACTCAAAAGCCAACTCACTTCCCGGTCGAGGAGAGTTCTGGGAATCAGGTCCCGTGAAAGGGCAAAGTTCAAGGTTGACGCCTGTGATTGTGCAATTCTTCTAGAAAATCTCAACTTTCTCCAATTTTTATGCGAAAGGAAGCATTCTGACCGGAAAAATCTACTCTATAACATTAAATCATTTGTAATAATCCTTGGCGCCCCCCCCCTATTTTTAGTGTGACATCCCTAATTATAGTACTGTAGTAGAATCAAACCAGGGTGGGAAGGGGTGGGGTGACTCAATGCTTTATGGGAATTTAGGCTTGTTACAAAATGGCCGCCAAGCTAGATGGCGGCTCATGAAGTACATGTTGGAAAACAGATCACAGTTCACCAGGATGACCACGCAAGACTACATACCAGGTACGTACAGACGTAGGATACATGGGTGCTTCATCTTTCATGTGACTTGTACTTATAGAAGAGCCGATTGCCCTGTTTCTGAACCTTTCGTCCTGGGAAACTGCAGTTTGTGCCCTCTGACGACATTAAAATTTGATCTGTGATAGTATGGTAGTTCGAAATCGCATTTGAAGTACTGATTTGATTACTACTATATGGGCCCTTTTAACACTGAAAACCTGAAAATAATCAGTGGAACCGATGTCGAGAAATTGAACCCACAATGTATTTGCCCCCCTCCCACCCACTGAACAAAGTGTGTTTGGTTCAAGCGCTGGCATAAATTCAAAAAATGTGACACGATCTTTTTGAAAGTAAGATAAAACTTCAATACATATATCAAACCAACATATTCCGGAATATGAAAGAAATCAGGACTTTTGATCCAGAAATAGAGACTGTCAAAGTTGCTTCAAATTTGGGCAGCCATTTTGTTTACACCATGTGAACTTCAAGCACTGGCATAAATCATAAAAATTCAACTGATGTTCTGCAAAGTGAAATCAAACATGACTACATACATCACTCCAACACATTCTGGAATATTAAGGAGATGACAACTTCTTATGCAGAAATATAGACTGTCAAACTTACCTAAAATTTAGTCAGCCATGTTGTTTACAGTGTGTGAACTTTAAGTGCTGGCATAAATTCAAAAAAATCAACTAATCTTGTTTAAAATGAAATGAAACACAGCAAAATATATCCCCCCAAACTATTCCAGGATATGGAAGAGATCCAGGTATTTGATGAAGAAATATAGACTGTCAAAAGTTACCTAACATTTTGGCGGCCATCTTGTTTACATTCCTGAAGTTCAAGTGCTGGCATAAATTTAAAAAATAAACTGATTTTCTTCAAAGTCAAATAAAACTTAAGTACATATACCCCCTTAAATTATATCAGGATGTTGAACAGATCTGTTTATATGATCTAGAAATATTAATTTTCAAAGTTACCTAACATTTTGGCGGCCATCTTGTTTACATTCCTCAACTTCAAGTGCTGGCATAAATTTAAAAAAATCAACTGATCTTCTTCAAAGTCAAATAAAACTTAAGTACATATACCCCCTTAAATTATATCAGGATGTTGAACAGATCTGTTTATATGATCTAGAAATATTAATTTTCAAAGTTACCTAACATTTTGGCGGCCATCTTGTTTACATTCCTCAACTTCAAGTGCTGGCATAAATTTAAAAAAATCAACTGATCTTCTTCAAAGTCAAGTAAAACATAACTACATATACCCCCTTAAATTATTTTGGGATATTGAAGAGATCTATTCATTTGATCCAGAAATATAGATTTTCAAAACTGACCTAACATTTGCTTAGATTGGGCAGCCATCTGTTTACAAGTGCTGGATAAATTCAAATACATGAACTTATCTTGTTGAAAGTAAAATGAAACTTGACTACTTATATCACCCCCACATATTCTGGAATATCAAAGTGATCATGACTTTTGATCCAGATATATAGACTGTCAAAGTTGCTTAATATTTTGTCAGCCATATTGTTTACAGTGTGTGAACATCATGTGCTGGCATAAATTTAAACATATAGAATGATCTTCTTCAAAGTCAAATGAAACATAACTACAATCTCCTGTCACACCACTGCAGGATATAGAAAAGATCCTTTCATTTGATCCAGAAATATAGACTCTCAAACTTCCCAACATTTTGTCAGCTATATTGTTTACAGTATGGGAATTTCAAGTACTGGCATACATTTCAATACCACAACAGATTTCTTTAAAAGTCAAATGAAACAAAAGTACATATGTAAGTCCAACATATTGCAGGATATTAAGAATGTACATGTTTTTGATAAAGAATTATAGACTTTCAAACATGTTCAAAATTTTCTCATCCATATTGTTCACACTCAAAACTGCTTTGGGTGTCAACCATAAGCCTGGGGAGGAATTCTCAAAGAAATAAAGGATCTTTTCCCAAATAAAATAGAATAGTAGTACATGTACATCTCTAACATATGTTGTAATTTCAAAGAGATACATGCCTATCAATCAGAAACATTTGCACACAAGAATGATACACCTAGTGTAATACATTGGTCAGGTCCCCCCTCCCCCACCTGCAGTAAATGTGTGTATTCATGAATGTTTGGATCTTATTTTAAACACTTATGACCATCTATGAGCTGCACAGCCAGTAATATTATTGTGGAATAGGAAATCATGATGGAGTTTCAACTTAGAAAAAGCCATACAAAGTCATTCATGGTGTATGGATAGAAATGTAATGCATGAACCAGAGGATTATCCATGCAATGTTATGTGATGCAGTCTGAATGTTGACATTATTTCAGTTACTGATTGTCTGCAGAAAGAAAAGCAAATTGTACTTTCATCTCATTATTATTCTCTTTATGTTCTAGTTGAAGTACAGGACCAAGTGAGGTACTGGTTTGTTCTGCACCAGGAATGTGGAGTTCAACCCTGCCTAAGACACCAGATCACCTTCTATTGCTATCTTCAAGTCCCATTCATCATTTAATGTT
>NW_017804093.1:14735-21765 GCF_001625305.1 Branchiostoma belcheri
ATAGAGGTTTTGTACTCAAGAAAAAAAAACATGTCACATAATTAACCCTTAACTAGGAAAAGAGGCGTGTTAAGACAGACGTGTTAAGAGCAAATACTTGTTTTTAAGCTCAAACTTGTATGTCCTCCACAATACACATTATGAATAAAGAAGCAGCGTTCACTGCATTCCCAATATATTTTAGCAGGACCATCTGGTGTGACTGTATATCCAGCTTACCTTTGCGTTGAAAATGATCAAATTCAGATGTCAATGTGAGTGCTTGGTTTGCTGTTACTTGGTTGTCTCTACTCAGTAGGCATCGTGGATTGGTGTCGTCTATGTCGAATGAGAGACAGGACCCGACTGTCAGTGTGCCCTCCCCTAGAAGACATCGCAGGGCACAGATCCTGGGACTCACGGTCGCCGGTCTAACATCCTGGTCATCGTGCCCAGACAAGGCATGGTCAGCATAGACGTCAAAGAAACTAATTATGTCTGTGAGATAACGATCAAAACGTTCTTGTAATATATGATACCAATAACATTCGTAGTAAGACCTTTTTTCATGATGCCATTTGAATTATAAAAAGTCCAGTCATTAAGAAATTTAGAACTCCAATATTTAGTAACATACACATTGCAGGCAATTGACAGATACTTCAATAAAGAAGAATAAAACATTAAGGAATGGTGTTGATTTACAGATGAATAATAGGAAAAGAACATAAGTAGAGGGAATGAGTGTTCTACGTTATATAATGAGTTCATAACAAAAAAATAAATCAGACATTCCATGTGTCCAGCAAGTATGCAACACTCGGCCTCCTGAATTCTTCCATGTCGACCCTCGGATTCTGATACCTATCATTCTGCCTGTCAACATTCCACGACTGTCGACCTACTATGTCTTGACAAACAGATACACAGACTAAAAGCTTGGCCAACAATACTTCCAGGTCACTGTCAGGTAATAGTTTGAACCTTCAAATATGATATATCAATATTATGATCTCAAGCGCTGGCCAAACTCACCTTTCATCTCGTAATGATCGAATCTGTTCTGGTTATCAGGACCAAGAGTTGCTCCAGATGTGTTCTGATTGGCCCTACTGAGCTGACATCTGTGACGTGATCGGTAGTAGTCAAACGACAAGCACTCCCCCTCCGGGACAGTAGCCGTTCCTTCAAGACACTTCTGGGCACACCTTTCAGCAGTCGTCACCCCGCCGATAATTTCGTCATCATGTCCATACAAGGCTTGATTGGAATAGACGTTGAAGAAGTCGGTACACGCTGAAGGGTAGAATATCATCGATAAGTTATGTAATTGAATGTGACGTAATGTCGGCAAAATTGTATGCCTTAGAGTTAATGTTGAAATTTTGAGTTATCTATTCAATTAATTTCAAGTACATAAATCTAGTACTAAATTAACACAATATAAAACATGCGGTAGACAATGACCGCTAAATGATGAGTATGATATCCATGGTGTACATATAATTAACAAGATACAGAGTGTCGCTTCTTTGAATTATCATTTAACCACAGTATTCCATGTCTAGTAGACAAATCGACGTTTGCACGGATCATGCCTTACACGACGTTTAAAATTCTGTACATTGACCCGTTGCACCTTACCTTCACATGTAAACCCATCCCCAATGAACCCTAAAACACAGGTACAAGTGAAAGATCCCACGTTGTTTAAACATGTGGCCTGCGGATCACAGATGACCGGGTATATGTCACACTCATTCACATCTGAAAAAGAAGGGAGAAAAATTGATGAAATCTCCGTGATATTTGTAAACGTTTCATTTAAATAAAACCATTGTGAAGTTCTTGCCGTCCATGCATTTTTTCTCTGACTGCATCAAAGCGACAAACATGAATTTGAAAGAAAATTAATTGGGGGAAGAATTATAGCTAACTTCCTGCCAGTGTCCCCGACGTACGTACTTAGCATTTGGATGTAGCTACAGAAACACAGTGCGGCAAACACACAAACGGACACATTGAAAGCAGCACCTCTTTACACGGAGGTTAAGGCTATATTTCATGAACCTTGTAGCCAGATGTTATTTTCAATTAATTCTGCATAATGGACAGTTGTGAATATGGCAGACATATTTTTGTCACTTGTGACAATGCTTAAGTGTATAGGATGAAGATACGACACGTTCAAGAAAGATGAAACAGCTACCTGTACACGTAACTCCATCCCCAGTGTAGCCTGTATTACAGGTACAGCTGAAGGACCCTGCAGTGTTGGTACATGTCGCTTGGGGGGCACAGTTGTTGCTATTGCTGCTGCATTCGTCGATGTCTAGAGAACAGAACAGTGGTTACACGTTCATGAACGCACTTTATTACCTTCACCAATATAGTTAAGGTTTTTCTGGCGCTTTTCTAGTGTGTATGCATGTATGTACGTACGTATGTATGGAACGTTATGTATGTATGTACGTGTGTTTGTGGTTTAGCATGAAAATTCAAGAAGCTAAACAAGTAAAATCTAAGATTTTATACCTCCGGGCTTTTTATTGTATATTTTTATATAGGGTTTTAAACAAAGAATATATCGAGACCGGACTCCCCTCTGTGTGACGGGTCATATACGTGGACCAGACCGAAAATAGCTTAAACACGCCAAAGGTCAACGGTCGCGACCACTTTCACACTCAAAGGGGTGTTTTGGGGCCACCAAAAGGCACCATTTTTAAGCCCGAAAACACACATACAATAAAAACAAAAGAACATGCATCATCTGCAGCCCAATAGCAAAACATATACCAAGTCTCAAAAGAATCCGTCCACCCAAACGCGAGAAACTCCTGCGAACATGAAAATCTAAATCTCTCACAAAACCCTTCCGCGGAAGGATGTCTCCTCCCCCGGAGGTAATAAGAGTGTAAGCAGGTACACTAACCCTGATCACAGTATGCTCCAGTCCACCCCAGTGTGCACGAGCAGCGGTAGATCCCAGTCCCCTGTGGTCCCGTAGTAAGTGTTGCGTTGTTCTGGCATATGTTCGATGCTAGGAAATACAATACTGTCATGATACGATGCTGTTCCAATTTATAATTTTGAAATAAACAAATAAACAGAACAAGCTCAAAGAAAACAAATTAAATAGATAAATAAAGCTCTCTTGATCTTATAATCCTATACACGGTTTGAACTGCCCATGTGCAGTGTAATGTATTATTATTTCATAATATCATGTGGATAGTATATTAAACCTGAAGGTCCCTGAGACGTAAGTAAAACATCTCTGGACATGGCATCAAGCATGAACTAGAGAAGAACTATTTAAAAGCTAGTGGCATTCTTCTTTGACCTATCTCATGTACAAGCTCAAGCAGTGTACTGGTTTATTAGAACCTTAAACCTATGAATTGGAAGAAAGGAAAACACATACTTACTAGAAACATTGGTGGGCCTAATCATCATAATAGTCTTCATTAAGGAGTATGTGTATGTTTTCCAAGACTTCCAAACAATACCCTGTGCACTGTCGCAGGTAGAAGTGTCGGAACATGCCGTCAGGTACTGTCCGTTTAACATGGCGTATCCACAGCTTGCAGGGTACCACCATCCGCCTTGTCCGTATGTACTTGCACAGTGGCTGCTGCTGTCGTCGTTGTCCTGGTCTTTGGTAGAAAATTCTCTGCCATCGATGCTGTGGCGTCCATTTTCGTCAGCTAGAGTCAAGTCGTCACCAGCATCCCCGGTGTACCCGCTAAGAGTTGCCTGGTAGTTGCCGCTTGCGCCTCCTACAGAAAACACGCTGTACCGAGCATGTCGAGAGTGTCCTTCCCAATCTTCCAAGTAGACATACAACTCGTTTTGCTTTTGTGTTGTTAGATCGTGTATGGTTCCCAATCCCGCCCAGAATTCTTCAGTAGGATTGCCAAATTCCTGCTCGTACTCAGTCCAAGTCTTGTCAAACGGCACGGACCCGTCCTGTCGCCGCTGTATGACCGTCCATCCGCCGGCATCAGTGTCCATGTCACAGTACACATGGAATGGCTGGGGGTAGCCGACAATATAATCCCTACTGGTTTGGAACCCTTCTGCTAAGAGATCTCCGCAGTCTTGAGGGGTGAAAATTTCTTAAAAAAGAAGAAAGAAATGAAACATTAGTTTATTAATGAGAAGGCCCACAGGCTTATGTTTGTCTATTTGTTTGCAAGAAACAAGAACTTCATTGCACGACAATTGCACATGGTACAATGTATGGCAAACTACATAAGGAGAGTAACAACAATAAAATAAGTGTGTTGAATAAGACCTAAAACCTTGAAAACCTAAAATATCTATATCATAATTATTTAAATAATAAGGGATATCACAAGTCTTTGATAAAGTGTTACAATCGAGTGGGCTAATCACAGGTTTCGGTATTTTTACCTTCGCCAAGAAGGTTATGTTTTCAGTAGCGTTTGTCTGTGTGTGTGTATGTATGTATGTGGGTTTGTGTGTGTGTGGTTTAGCAAGATAACTCGAGAAGCAGTAAATGGATTGGAATGAAACTTGGTAGGTGGGTAGGTCTTCATGAGACCTAGAAATGATTAGATTTTGGGCCCCCTGGCGGCTTTCCTAGGTACTGCAGCTGAACTTCCGGTTTTGATATCTCATGTTCTGGACATGCTAGGGTCACGAATTTTGGTTGGTAGACAGCTCTTGTGGTAGGGAAGAAGTGACGTGAGTTTGGGTCTCCTAGCGCCTTGTTCTGGAACTGCAGGAGCATTTGTTGAAAAAAATTTGAAGGACGATAACTCAAGAACCGGTTGACGTATTGTCGTGATTTTTGGTATGTAAGTATTATAAGTGATGCTTGACATGATCAGATGGCAATTATGCAAATCAGGCGCTAATTTGCATAATTAATGAGGAAATTCTATAACTCTGCTTTGTTCGATAATAGAACTATGAAACACTTGTGACATCTACTTGAGAACGAGAAAAACATCTGAGGATATATATTATGTAAATGAGGACCTAATTTGCAAAGTTAATGGAAAATTCTTATAATTTCATAGTTGTAACTGCTGCACCCCGAATTTCATACTTGCCACATTTGGAAGTTAAGTGAAGGTGAACATCAACAAACATAATAACATCAACAAACATAATTTATTCAAATCATGACCTCATTTGCATAATTTATGAGGAAGTGCTAAAATAGCCTTTTTGTTATGATAAGGCTGTCATTGGATGAAGAATATGATCAACTGACATAGTCCATGCAAATGAGGCTCTTATTTACAAAATCAATGATTAAAATTGTATAATTCGTCACCCGCAAGGGTTAACCTCATTTGGCGAAGGTATGAGATTGTGGAACTCTTGTTTCTAATAGCAAAGCATTCATTTATATATCTACCTATTTTTGCGTTGTGGGGACCATTACATGTAAAGATATATTCAAATCTGTCTCCAACATCGAGACTCATGTGTGCCAATAGTTTGAATACAGGAGATTAACAGGGAGTGAGGGGCGAGATGGAGGTCAGTATAGTCTCCCTGCAGGGTGGTAGGAAGTGACTGTGCATGGTAGAATGTGCGCTAAAGTAGCCACAAATTTACAAAGGTAACTTAACAAACTCACAACATTCCTGATACTTAACAGAGGTTTGAAACTTTCGATTTTTGTTTAGAAATGTAGTATTATTTGACGCTCAGACCGGTTTTTTTTTTTGTCATCTCGTTACGGACGGGCGGATAGTCTTGAGGTCCGTCCCTGTAACCTATAAACTACTTATCATATGACTACCAAATACTCAGATATTATAGTAAGCATGTCACACTTTCTCGTTTCGCCATTGGAACGTGGGTTCGGTAGAAATAATCTTTCAAACGATTTTCAACAATAAAGCGTTCGCACACTTTAAATAGAATGGTGGTATCCGTTATCTATGGCATTTTTTCTATCATACTGTGGTAGTTTTATTTAAAAATACGCAATTAACAGTGAGTGAAAATTCGATCAACTTTGGGAAACGGCCGAAAAAACGCTATCTTACGGCGCCGCTTCAGCGGCACCGTTTTTTTGCGTCGCCCAGGCGGACGCGCCAAAGTTCGACTCAAAAGCCAACTCACTTCCCGGTCGAGGAGAGTTCTGGGAATCAGGTCATGTGAAAGGGCAAAGTTCAAGGTTGACGCCTGTGATTGTGGAATTCTTCTAGAAAATCTCAACTTTCTCCAATTTTTATGCGGAAGCATTCTGACCGGAAAAATCTACTCTATAACATTAAATCATTTTTAATGATCCTTGGCGCCTCCCTAATTATAGTACTGTAGTAGATAGAATCAAACAAGACCAACTTAAATGTCATTATGACGTAACATGGCGTCATTATGACATAATAATTAATATATGTTATTTCAATGGCTAAAACCGTCAAAAAAGGCAATTCCAGTAAATTACAAAGTAGTACAAAATACATGAACGGAATTTCAGCTGCAGTACCACGGTGAGCCACTATGAACCTTACCTTTCTAACATCATCAGAATCCATAAAGGAATATGTGGATAAACCGGCACAGACACACACAGGCAAAAACAATACAATTCATGTAGGTAACAATCGTATCCACACAGATGCCTCTTGTCACTAAAGGACTGTCAACTGCATCACGCACAGAAAACAGTCTTGCCTTCCACCCTCCATTTTCGCGTGCAGACTACCACTTAAACTCATTCTTTCCAAGAACAGTCAGAGACTGGAACAAACTTCCAGAACACATACTTAAAGCCAAGACCCTACAGGCATTCAAAAATGACCTAAATAACCTGTAGTCTCCCATTCACAGTACGGGTACTCACCGCTAACCACTTGCAGGGTGGCGGACAGGGAGTAGCGCCCCTGCCCATTGAGGAGCTGGGTCCCTCCTTTTACTTACCCCCATACAAACCTTACAATAACGCGACCAACCCTCCCCCCCGTCGTGTCATGAGTCTTCGACCTAACGAAGTTTCGACACGTAAACTGAAGAAGAAGAAGAACAATATATTTCACCCATACCTATGGTATGGAGT
>NW_017804093.1:21785-27300 GCF_001625305.1 Branchiostoma belcheri
GTTTCAACTTAGAAAAGCCATACAAAGTCATTCATGGTGTATGGATAGAAATGTAATGCATGAACCAGAGGATTATCCATGCAATGTTATGTGATGCAGTCTGAATGTTGACATTATTTCAGTTACTGATTGTCTGCAGAAAGAAAGCAAATTGTACTTTCATCTCATTATTATTCTCTTTATAGTTCTAGTTGAAGTACAGGACCAAGTGAGGTACTGGTTTAGTTCTGCACCAGGAATGTGGAGTTCAACCCTGCCTAAGACTACCAGATCACCTTCTATTGCTATCTTCAAGTCCCATTCATCATTTAATGTTAAAACCAGAATATTCATACCTTGGATTAAAACATGACAATGTATTTTAAAGATATATTGTTTATTATTTCTTTCTTCATTATAATGATGCTGATAATTTCATATCTATTTCTGGATGACTTGGGATTCCTCATCCCAACTTTACCTGGACCTGTAAGCAAGCTATACACGTAATTGATGCTAGTCAAGCGATTGCATTGTTGGCATTATAATGTTCTATTTCATGATATCTAAAATGCATGTGTATATGGTAGGATCAATTCTGGTAAGACATACCTTAATTTATTGGAAGGTTGTAAATACATGCATTTTGACTAGAATCGTTATAATTATGATAGGAATAACTTGTGTCAACTAATGTCACTGTGTACAATTTTTAAGATATTGTTTTCATAAACCCAAGGTATTGCCTGTATTGTACCAATTTTTGTGCATTCCTTTTGATAGTCATTAAAAAAAACCTGTCATGAAATTGTCTGTGTTGCCTTTTATTCTTTTATAGATAATCAAAGTATGATTTCACAACAAGATGACACTTCAGCACAGTGGAGGCATTGGGGGGATGACAAGCTAGAAGTATCATGTTTTCACAGAAGACAATTATCCAATAATTTCCTGAAAATAGCTTATTATCCCAGTACCAAGAAATTTCATTGAAATGGCCTAAGTATAAGTTTAGGATAAATATTTACATATCTTGATAATGATGTGTACAAAATTGCTAAAAAATCAACAATCACAACTCAAAAACTCGCTAAGACATGTGATGTAGAACAGGAAAAAATTTGACTTTGCCGCCAGGAAGTCTACCCATCGTCCTTTGAGCGTGAAACGAGCCTCGATCTCGTGAATGCCGGCGTTGCCTCACCATTGTACTTAGCACCATGATCAAACAAGACCAACTTAAATGTCATTATGACGTAACATGGCGTCATTATGACATAATAATTGCCTTCGACTGAAGGCTATGCCTTCGGAGAAGGCTATGAAATCGCTTTTGCACTGTTTGGCAGATTAGGCACGATAACTCTTGAAAGCAAGGTCCGAGGTTCACGATTTTTGGCAGGCAGGTTGATTTGGGGGTGGCCATTGCCAAGGCTAAAAATGGGCTTCGTGGGGGGTTACTAAGTCACTGTAGTTGACCTTGGTTTTTGGTGTTTTTTCCTTGTGTACAAGATATCTCGAGTATCCTTAAATGGATGTTCATGATTTTTAGTGGGCAAGTTACCGTTGAGAATGCCGAGGTCAAGTTCGGAGATGGGCCCCGTGGGGGTTTCTATGTCACTGCAGTTGACCTTTGTTTTTTGTGTTTTTTCTTGTTACCAAGATAACTCGAGAATCTTTAAATGGTTGTTCATGTTTTTTAGTTGGCAAGTTTCCATTGAAAATACCAAGATCAAGTTCGGATATGGGCTTCGTGGGGGGTCCCCACGTCATTGAATTAGAAATTACTGCAGCGAAACTTCTGGTTTTTAAATCTCGTGACCTGGACGTGCTAGGGTCATGATTTTTAGATGGTACGTAGCTCTTGTGCTCACAAAAAGTGCCATAAGTTTGGGCCTCGTAGCAGCTTGTTTGGGAAATGCAGAGGTATTTGTTTAAAAATGTTTAAAGTAGGATAGCTCAAGAACCGGTTGACGGATTGTTGTTATTCTTGGTATCTGGGTAGCTTAAGTGATGCTTGACCTAATTAGATGACAATTATGCAAATCACGATCTAATTTACATAATTAATGACAAAAGTCTATAAATCTGCTGCGTTCCATAATATAACAATTACAATGGTGGCATATTTAATCAAGAGGAAGAGGAACATTAACAGATATTAATTATGTAAATTTTGACCCAATCTGATTAATTGATAAGAGAAATCTAAATGTCTTTCATACTGCAGTTACGTAGTGGGCTTTTGGCGATTGTTAGTTTTTCAGTAGTTGAAGTTGTAGAATAGGAATTTTTAAAAAAATTTTTATGAATAGAGTAAGGGCTTTAGATTGAGGGTTTAAAGTTTGGAGTCTGTAGTAGGTTGTGGGTACGTGTAATAGCCTAAGGACATTTTGTTTGCACATTTTTAAAGTGTAGGCGAAGTCTTTGTCCTTTTATGTAGTTGGTTAAACTAACAACAGCATAGTTGGGTTAAGTAGGTTACGCTAACAACAGCACAGCAAGGGTGTAGAGTTGTTTGTTGAGATAACAGTAACCGTCAAGTGTTCCTTTAACAATCGAAGCTATCCAGGAAACAGTCCTAACAAGGTAGTACTGTAAATCAAAAATAGGTTCAAGGTCAAGTGTTGGAAACTGCATAACAAGTGCCTGTTAAACTACATGTAATTAGTGGACTATTACACAGCCTTTAAAGTGCATGTATTTACTAGTATATTGTAAGTTTAACATTACTAGCTACATGTACGTGTGTAGTTTTAAAAGATGTGCGATATTTGAGCCACTTAAAGAATTATTTGTCGTCTTGCTTTTTTGGGCACAAAACCATATAGGAAGGTATTGTAGGACACTTCCACACCATTTCCAGGGTAAAGAGTTGTTTGTTGAAGCAAGATAGGAGTTTGGAGTGTCTAGTAGGTTGTGGGTTTTCACATGCAGGCGTGTTGATCTATGTAGTAGGTTAAGATAACAGATAGGGTGAACTAGGGTAAGATAACAATAACACTGGCAGGGTGTAGTGATGTTTGTTTGAACAGTACCAATGAAGTGTCCTATAATAACAAGAGTCTCAGCTACTCTGAAAACAGCCCTGACAAGTTAGTACTGTATATAAAAATAGATTCAAGGCCAAGTGTGGGAAACCGCATAAGAAACATGGTATACACCTTTTTTTAGTACTAGTAAGTTGTAACTCATATGCAGGATTCAATGACGTTGTTGGATCGAGCTCAAAAAGTACCACTAATTTGCAAAGAAATATATATTTTCACCAAAGGTTCTTTAAATTGTATGTATGTTTACAAAATCTGGCTAATATATGCAGCCGTGGAAAACAGCGTTTTGGCGCATATTTTTAAACTACTCACGTCACTTTTTCCCAAGCAAAAAGAGCTACTTAAGCTTATTTTCCAAATTTTGTCACCCTAGCATGTCTAGATCATGAGATTTTAAAACTGGAACTGGTCAACTATATTGTTTTTAATTGTCTAGTATAAAGCGCATGCCATAATTGCATTTTGTTGGAGTTTCTACCATCTATGGAAGACTCTCCTACTCGCACGGTCGTCTTACGTATGGCAACTCTTTTTTGTGTTTTCTCTTGTGGACAAGATAACTCGAGAATCTTTAAATGGATGTTCAGGTTTTTTAGTTGGCAAGTTACCATTGAAAATACCAAGGTCAAGTTCGGATATGGGGTTCGTGGGGGGTCCCCACGTCATTGAATTAGAACGTACTGCAGCGAAACTTCTGGATTTTACATTTCGTGATCTGGACGTGCTAGGGTCATGATTTTTAGATGGTAGGTAGCTCTTGTGCTCAGAAAAAAGTGCCATAAGTTTGGGCCCCGTAGCAGCTTGTTTGGGAAATGCAGAGGCATTTGTTTGAAAATGTTTGTTTGAAGTAGGATAGCTCAAGAACCGGTTGACGGATTGTTGTTATTTTTGGTATCTCGGTAGCTTAAGTGATGCTTGACCTAATTTTCTGAATATTTTGCAAATCACGATCTAATTTACATAATTAATGACAGAAGTCTATATATTTGCTGGATTCTGTGATAAAACAATTAAAATGGTGATGAGGAAATGCTAGAATAGCCCTCTTTGTTCAAGATAAGACTGTCATTGGATGGAAAATATGATCAAAGGATATAATTGCAAGTGAGGATATTATTTCCATAATCAATGTGAAACATTCATAATTTGTCAGTCGTAAAGGTTAACATCATTTGTCGAAGGCATGAGGTCGTGGAACTCTAGTTAATGTATGTTATTTCAATGGCTAAAACCGTCTAAAAAGGCAATTCCAGTAAATTACAAAGTAATACAAAATACATGAACGGAAGTTAAGCTGCAGTACCACGGTGAGCCACCATGAACCTTACCTTTCTAACATCATCAGAATCCATAAAGGAATATGTGGATAAACAGGCACAGACACACACAGGCAAAAACAATACAATTCATGTAGGTAACAATCGTATCCACACAGATGCCTCTTGTCACCAAATTAAAGGACTGTCAACTGCATCACGCACAGAACACAGTCTTGCCTTCCACCCTCCATTTTCGCGTGCAGACTACCACTTAAACTCATTCTTTCCAAGAACAGTCAGAGACTGGAACAAACTTTCAGAACACATAGTTAAAGCCAAGACCCTACAGGCATTCAAAAATGACCTAAATAACCTGTAGTCTCCCATTCACAGTACGGGTACTCACCGCTACCCACTTGCAGGGTGGCGGACAGGGAGCAGCGCCCCTGCCCATTGAGGAGCTGGGTCCCTCCTTTTACTTACCCCATACAAACCTTACAATAACGCGACCAACCCTCCCCCCCCCCGTGTCATGAGTCTTCGACCTAACGAAGTTTCGACACGTAAACTGAAGAAGAAGAAGAACAATATATTTCACCCATACCTATGGTATGGAGTAACATATAAACGTCTTGAAATAAAATCATCCTGAATGTTAACGTTTACCTTTCCTGTGATAGTAGTCAAACTGCGTTCCTCCAGCGTTTAACGTAGTGCCTTGTGTGTCTTTACTTGCCGTACTCAGGATACAGACCCCATTACCGCCATGTTCGTAGTCAAACGACAGACAAGATCCCAGGGGAACAATGGTGGTTCCTTCCAGGCATTTTGTAGCGCATTCCTCTGGGGTGATGTCTGTGATACTTTCGCTGTCATGACCGGTTAGTATTATTCCATTATAGACATCAAAGAAGCTCACATAATTCGTGTCTGAAAGAAAGAGCGTGTGATATTAAGTACAATACACGGATTGACTCTTTTATAAGTCCCATTTGTATTGTTGAATTGATAAACTCCATACATTGTCACATTCACTGCAGCTGTTTTTATCGCACTGCATCTACTGTATATTGTACTTGCTTTAGAGTCATAGTATGTGTATATGTGTACGTGCGTTTGTGGGTATCTTCGGGTATATGTATGCACACATATCTGTGTGTGTGTGTGTGTGTGTGTGTGTGTGTGTGTGTGTGTGTGTGTGTGTGTGTGTGTGTGTGTGTGTGT
>NW_017804093.1:27320-33353 GCF_001625305.1 Branchiostoma belcheri
TGAGTGAGTGTGTGTGTGCGTGCGTGCGTGTGTGTGTGTGTGTGTGTGTGTGTGTGTGTGTGTCTGTGTCTACGCGTGCAGGTAATTGTACTAACCTGTCGACACAGACGGCACATAAGAGAGCACTACACAGACTAACAGTCCGTGCGGCCACAAACGGAACGAATTAGCCATGTCGGCACACGGCTCTTGCACTCGGTGATGATATGTGCCTTGTGATAGAAAACGACACTTATTTCGGTGGGATGCACTTTGTCCTATTTTTAACGCTCGTTACCTGTGATTGTAAGTGATGGTAAATGAATGACTAAACAGGTATACGTCAACATAAGCTTGTGCTTTCATCACCGCCGTCTTTATTTGTGTCCAGACTCAGATATCGTGGTAGTGTCGACAGGTTATCATCATTACTGAGTTAAGAAGGTATTTACTGATGTGACGTAACATTATGTCCAACAAACTAAAAGTTATGACTTGGAAAATCGACACATTTTGTCATACACATAATGTCTGCATCATTTTTGACAAGTCATGGTCACTATGATTTTAGTTTTTGTGGATGTTTAAAAAAAACTTTATCACTCCTAACTCTGCCGGAATAGAAGTCGTGCCCTTGTTCTTGGGTGATCCCTAGAAAGTATTGAGTGTCTCTCCCACCTGTTTTGCCTCACGTTAATATTTGAGAACTGATGGGTTCAAATGTCAGTACTGATAAAGTGAATATTTGCTTTTCTCACGGATTGGATCTCCTCTGTAGTCTGTACAGTGCACCTACTTGCCCTGAAACTGACAATCATGGCTTGATCCCGAGCAGCATATATACACTAAGACCTACCCAAGGTTTCAGATAACAGATTATAGATATTTATATAACGTTACCATCGACCAAAGATATTACAACTTGAGAATTTATTTCATTCTTTTCGTGCTGAGAATATTTTCTGAACTTGTGAGGGCCAGAATGTTCAAATGTATGTCATTTGAAATTACTAATAGAAAGATTAGATTTCTGTTCAATTCACAATGACAACTACTTGTTATCTTATCGTAAGTTCAAAGCGTACCGACATCAGATAACACGCTATCTTACTGTTTACTACTGTGTACACTAGCTTAAAGGCTATACAGCTGAACCAAGTAAAAGATAAGAAACGTTGAAGTTGTTACATTCTTTATTGCCCTGCAACGAAGTAACCCAGGGTGCCGTGCAAATGATCGTTATTCAAATGCGATTCTTACCTTTTACTCTTGTTTATAATTTCAACATCGTGGATTTAATCTAAGTGACTTCTTGATTGTAAATTCTTGATTGAGAACCATTTCTAAATATCACTGAGAATTCAAAGTGACTTTGACCAAGGAGGTTTAAACCTCTTTGCTTTGACATGTCAATCAATCCATATGATCGTAGTATAACCTATTTCGACCCAGAGAACTTATGACTTGTCCATCAATTTGTAGGTCAGCTGAAATAACATTTTATAATAGATTTAGAAGAGTTGCTAGTATGTAAAAATGTCGTCATGAGTGGCACCTCGTTTTACTCGGTCTGCCATAAGTTGTGAACACATTGAAAACTAGAAAGACCGACATTTGCTCGAGAACAAATGCAGCAGATGGCTTCACCACATGCCCCGTAATAAAAATGGTACTACGTGGTGTGGTGAAGCCATAATTCATGTATGAGGTTGACATTAATTTTAATCAGTCTGCTTGATATCATTCATAACTGTACGTACAGAGCATTAATTGTACGTATGTATTATGTTGCAGAGTCCACTTGAACGGCTGGGCTGTTATCGGCGATCGGCGTTAGGAGACGGGGATGCAGTTGTAGCCGGTACGAAGGCCGGTATCTTCACATGTCCACCCCGGACCGCAGGGGGAAGCCATGCAGAAGGTAGAGGCGGCTTTCGCTCCATGGGGAACTGCAGGAAAAATTTTATATATGACCAATCAAAGGTGCTAGAATGTTATGATTAAACCTAAATTGCAACATTTCACCCACCAAGCTAGACTAGACAGTACTGGTCTTCTTCATAAAACGACTACACTCCTTCTATCTCATGATTTAGATTGAAGACATATGGTCCAAGTACGTAGTTCATAAAAATGCCCATATATTATGTCAAGGACGTCTTGTATAATGTCCTTGATTATGTATTAGTACTAGCACAGCTGCATAATAAATGTCCAAGAACATGAAGCTTCAGTGTCGTAGACCAGTCTAGCCCTGTTGCATCGGTGTTTCAACAACTGCCGTTTGAAAGTAAACGTGAGTTGAGAAACACTAAAACCCAAGACTCCCAAGTTGACATTCAGTCTGTTCCATACATATATGCATCTTGAGAAATATGTATGGTGAAACAAACTGTTTTGCTTTTGTTCTAAATCTCGGTGAGCCTCAAATTAGAGAGCAATTTTTACCCGCATAAATGAACGTTTGTGCTATCATATAGATGTGTTTACCCCCAAAATACTCACCCTCACAGTGGAAACCAACAACTTGATCCACACAGGTCCAACTCGTAGGGCAAGGGTTAGGGTCACAATAGTCGATATCTGTAGCAACAATAGATCCGTAGATAATCTCGTTAGGTTGGTGAATTATTGAATAGCAAAGTTGTTTGAAACCGCATTAGCTCAGTATTTTTGGTAATCAATATATTATACATGCATATAACATTGTGTATGTCGGAATGATTGTTTTATGCTTCAAGAGACTGCATTGTTACATTGTTAACTAGCTTCCGTGATCGGTGAATCACGTAACACCTAGCTTCAGTACACAGAAAAACCTACCACATTAACCCTGATGAACATTACAGAAACGTCGGCTCTTGTTAAAAAAGTTGTCGTGAATAAAGAATTTTGCTATCCAAGAACAGATGCATATCTTATAATGTAATATAATACAAATCATACCATGTCAGGTGGCCGAGTAAATATTTTAAAACGTACCGTTTTCACACAGATCTCCGTCGAACCCAATCCGACAGGCACACACGTAGGAGTTGACACGATCAAGACATGTTCCCCCATTCTGGCAAGGGTTAGATGCACACTCGTTTATGTCTGAAAAAAACAACGGGTGATTTGCTAAATATTGTCCGTTTGAGGATCGGGCATAGACAGTTTGAAATAAGGCATTATGAAATGCTGATAAATGAGTGAACTTTTTTTGTGACTAAAAGAAATCGAAACTAGAGGGTCAGAGTTTGCAGAAGCACCATCCCACAAGACAACGAAAAATTACGAAACAAAATGGCCGACCCATGACCGCATAATGTTGACCCAGGGTTGACGTCACACTCCAAAGAAGCCACGTGACATGCTTCACTGGGTCAGTCTACTGAGGAAGACCAGAGTGACTGGTCGAAAGCTCTAGATGAGAGAATTTTTGGTTTTGGACCAAAAGGTTTAACTTAAGCTTGTTACCTGTTTCACAGAAAACGCCGGTGTATCCTGGAGGACAGTCACACATGGGAGACTCAGAGAAACAGGACTTGCAGACTCCACCGTGCTGACACACGTCGGGGTGGCATGGGGTCACAGCTTTGGGATGAGCAACATGTAAAGGATAAGTTTTCTTTGTACACAGTTATTCGTACCCAGCTGAGGTTAGGTAAGGACCTTCAACCCTTCTCAATAGACAATAGTGACTGGCTTCGCTTCGCACTTCAGCTAGATGTCGCTGCTGTATTTTGAAAAAAAGTGGTCCCAAACGTTCATGACGTTAGCAACAGATAAAGGTAGTGTTTACCATGTATTCTAGAAAACTGTCCAATTGGGCCAACGAATTTTTACCACCTTGTACATTAATTGAAACATAATCTATTGGAAAATAACACCCTCCTCCCGATTTTATTGCTTTAAATGAAATGCTCAATTAGCACTTTGACCATACATGCCAGTGGTTTTTGTGACTTACGCGACTCGCAGACGTAGTTGTGTTGTTCCGTGCAGGCGTGGAAGTCTCCCTTGTAACTCTGGTCTCGGTCCAGCAGCACACAGATGTCGAACGGGCCGTACATATCTTCCGCCATCCAGGATGACTGCACTGTAAACATAACATACTTGTACAACATCATAGACGGAAAAATAAAAATACAAAGTCGAACGAAATAGCTATGTATGCTGTGTACATGCATCGCTTTTGCAATATGTCTTTTAAAAAGTTTCAGATTTTTTAAAGCATAGCTTTTAGGTTGAAGCTGGTGTGTTAGGCCGAAGGGCGGTTATACCGGCTATACCGATACAGATACAGATTTTGTTTTCGTGACCTTGAAGTTTACAGATTTCCGAGAGGTGCTTCAATCTGGTTTTACATAACTTTCATCGATTCATACCGCTCACTTACCCAGACCAGAGGCGTGCTGGGTGACCTTTAGACTAGACTTATCAATCAACTGTCAAAATCACCTCCCACCCGGCATACTACCGAAGTTTTTGAGACGCCGAATCATACACTCAAAAGAATACTTCTGTATCTGCAAGTAAAACTGGAACTCACACGACATCGGAGATCCATCGATGTGGAGAAGTGTCGGTGTCTCTGACTTGATGAAAGTCCAGTGAGAGACATCGTTGGTGTTCCGGATGATGTCAGTCAGCATCTGCTGCTCATGTGACTGTTTGATGTCCACCAGCTGCCCTCCCATGAAGACACAGGCTGCCAAGGCCTCCTTATGTGACAGGGCGTCCCTGGACTGTCGGTAGCACTTGTCGTTGTGGACTGTCGTGTTTAGATAAACACAATTTGCATAAACAAGATCACATTATCGTTACAAACTTTATCGGTTGCATTATCGGTCACATTATCGGTTACAAACTTTACGATATTGTAAAATTTCACCATATTGACGAATTGATACTACTTGGAAAGTTTACAATTTGTAAGTACAAGTATGGTGAATACAAGGGAAGTGTTAGGATATTATTTGAAAATGAATGTTCCGTGAGAGTGTAAACGTTGTTTACCACATGTAAATATGTATATTGCATGTATTGCATATTGACTGTATATTTCATTTGTCAATAAAGATGTCTTGAGTTAAAAAAAAAAACAAGATAAAAAATGTTGGTGTATTACAGACATTTCAATCTTAAACGTTTTGTAATTACAAATCAGCGGCCTGTGTGTTAACAGCATCTATAATTTATATAGATAAAGTAAAGGTTTGGCGCCGCGTTTTCTTCCGTTACAGACAGGTGATTTGAGTGTACATGAACAACGATTTCAGTAGCCTGTCTACATAACCGGGCTGCATTTTGACCGTTTTAATCATTTTATGGTCCAGAGTCCAGATTGTTATCAGATAAGTAGGTAAGCAGTTACAAGGCTTATAAGTGGCCCTGAGAAAATCACCTCACCTATCCCTTAAGAAAATCGATGATGTACATGCTAAATGTACATGCTAGTTTCAGCGCACAGTGAACCAGTCATAATTGGGGGCCCGCAAGCCCTTTTCCGTAGAGCGTAATCGGCCGTTTTAATTGTACGTAGAGCGTAGAAAGACCGATCTAATTCAACGTAGATCGTAATTGGCGCATTTTGCGTAGAGCGTATTCGCCATTTTAATTCTACGTAATGCGTTGTAGCCACTTGGAATAAAAAACTTAATAAAGAACTTTGTTATTCAATGTGTAACGTTACCTGTTTCGCAGTTCTGTCCTGAGGTCCCAGACGGACAGGTACAGGTGTAGCCAGTCGGACCATTCACACACGTCCCTCCTGACCAGCACGGATTGCCAGCACAGTGGTCTGTGGTTACGAAGGCCCATAGGTACACTTAGCATTTTTTATTCCACTTTGTATTTTCTATGGGTACTTTGTATTTTCTATGGGTACTTTGTATTTTCTATGGGTACTTTGTATTTTCTATGGGTACTTTGTATTTTCTATGGGTACTTTGTATTTTCTATGGGTACTTGTTTTTTTCTGTTGGTACTTTGTATTTTCTATGGGTACTTTGTATTTTCTATGGGTACTTTGTATTTTCTATGGGTACTTTGTATTTTCTATGGGTACTT
>NW_017804093.1:33373-34608 GCF_001625305.1 Branchiostoma belcheri
AGTTGTGTTGTTCCGTGCAGGCGTGGAAGTCTCCCTTGTAACTCTGGTCTCGGTCCAGCAGCACACAGATGTCGAACGGGCCGTACATATCTTCCGCCATCCACGATGACTGCACTGTAAACATAACATACTTGTACAACATCATAGACGGAAAAATAAAAATACAAAGTCGAACGAAATAGCTATGTATGCTGTGTACATGCATCGCTTTTGCAATATGTCTTTTAAAAAGTTTCAGATTTTTTTAAAGCATTGTTTTTGTTTTCGTGACCTTGAAGTTTACAGATTTCCGAGAAGTACATCAATCTTGTTTTACATAACTTTCGTCGATTCATCTAGTACATACCGCTCACTTACCCAGACCAGAGGCGTGCTGGGTGACCTTTAGACTTGACCTTCCCATCAATCAACTGTCAAAATCACCTCCCAGCCGCCATACCACCGACGTTATTGACAAGCAGAGACGCCGAATCATCCACTCAAAAGAACACTACTGTATGTGCAAGTAAAATTGGAACTCACACGACATCGGAGATCCATCGATGTGGAGAAGTGTCGGTGTCTCTGACTTGATGAAAGTCCAGTGAGAGACATCGTTGGTGTTCCGGATGATGTCAGTTAGCATCTGCTGCTCATGCGACTGTTTGATGTCTACCAGCTGCCCTCCCATGAAGACACAGGCTGCCGAGGCTTCCTTATGTGACAGGGCGTCCCTGGACTGTCGGTAGCACTTGTCGTTGTGGACTGTCGTGTTTAGGTAAACACAATTTGCATAAACAAGATCACAAAATGTTGGTGTATTACAGACATGTCAATCTAAACGGTTTATAATTACAAATCAGCAGCCTGTGTGTTAACAGCATCTATAATTTATAGTATAAAGTAAAGGTTTCGCGCCTCCTTTTCTTCCGTTACAGATAAGTGAGCTGAGTCTACATGAACAAAGATTTCAGTAGCATAACCGGGCTGCATTTTGACCGTTTTAATCATTTTATGGTCCAGAGTCCAGATTGTCATTAGATAAGTAGGTAATCAGTTACAAGGCTTATAAGTGGCCCTGAGAAAATCACCTCACCTATCCCTTAAGAAAATCGATGATATCTAAATGTACATGCTAGTTTCAGTACACAGTGAGCCAGTCTAATGAAGATGACGGTCATCGGAATACCGGCTTTAGATCTAGAGTTTGTTAAACAAGTGGTTATGAATAAAGAACTTTGTTATTCAATGCATGC
>NW_017804093.1:34628-37908 GCF_001625305.1 Branchiostoma belcheri
CCCCCCCTCCATTCAAAATCCTGGCTACGGGCATGCAATGTGCTTGTTTGTTTGTTTGTTTGTTTAGATCTCCATTAGTATGGAAGTCAACTCCATACTATTCTTCCTGAAGTCCGCAGCATAACATGAAATAACAATAATAATAATAATAATATTTGCTTTTAGCAATAATAATAAATAATTGCTTTTAGCAATAATAATAAATAAAACATACAAATCATACTGAAATTATAACAAACTTGAAACAGAAGGAATCATAGAGAAAAAAAGTGTAACGTTACCTGTTTCGCAGTTCTGGCCTGAGGTTCCAGACGGACAGGTACAGGTGTAGCCAGTCGGACCATTCACACACGTCCCTCCTGACCAGCACGGATTGCCAGCACAGTGGTCTGTGATTAGGAGGAGTTAGGAGAAAATGAAGTGCTTCGTGTACATAGACAAAAATCATGTTGTTTTTTTTTTTTATTTCGGTTGTGCCGGCCTTCTGTGTAGTCATGAAAAAAACTCACTCAAAACATTGTTTCTGATTTTGTAGCGTCGTCTTGTCTTTTGCATATGAACGACTATGTTGTTATAATATTAACTGTTCCATTGATTAAACTTATTTAATAGGGAATTCTGCAGGCACGTTTCGGTATACCGATAAACCCTGGTGTGCTTAAATGATAATGACAGTGATATAAAGGATAAAGGGTACTTAGGATTGAAAATGATAGAGAATTACATCATATAGCAGTGAAGCTACTTAAGAACATGCTGGACGAGGGTCATCCCCTCCATGACCTGGTTCCACCGGCCAGGACAACGGCCACTGGGAGGACCTTAAGAAATGGAACTGCACTTACAGCACCAGTAGCCAGTACGAAAAGACTGAAAAACTCTTTCTTACACAGGGTAATATGCCTGTACAACGAGTCTTCGCAGTAAGACTCTAAGGACTCTCTGGTATTTGCTTCTGTGCCCATGTGAGGCTTTTGTAATGTTTTTGTTTGTGTGTCTGTATATGTGTTGTAATGTTAATTTGTATTTGCTAGACAAATGTAAAAAATCAGTGTTATTCAGCTTGTTGTTGTACTGGCTGCAAGGCTGATTTTTATGAATAAAACTGTTAAACATAAAGTTAACATATTATGTCAGTCAGTCAGCTCCTGTTGTTTGAGCACAGGAGCTACTAGTAATGTTGTCTCAGGGGTGTAGGAACAGGGTCCAAGTGCCAAAGGTCGATGTGTAGGTCAACTTTCCTGTTGAGGGTGGAATTGTACATTTTCTCATATACGTTATGGTGGCATATAAATTTTCAAGGAAAAATATTGCTGTTTAATTTTTTGCCCCTCCCCCTTTTTTATTTAAGGCACTAGAACGCTTCGCCTATTTTAAGGGTTCTAAACTCAAGATGACATCACGGCACTCCTGGGCAGAAATGAAAATGCCTTCATATCCAGATTTGCGTAGAATATGTTCAACTACATGTGTGCCAAATTTGGTGCTTTTAGACAAAAGTGCACAATTTTTCAGCTATGCCGCTGGACTAATATATTGCCTTTCTATATATTGATTATAACTCATCGTTAAACGGTCTAGGATGCTTGGAAGTTTTTTTTTATTAATACCTGCTCAACTACAGATTCCATTAATAACTGTTAACCTTGTCTTGTGGAGCCCATTTAATACACTTTATCTCAAACTGTTCCTTTCATAACAACGCTCGAAATGAGTTGACTATTCAAACTTCTACAATTTATCCCAATTTTACTAAACTTACAGACAAAGAAATAACTATTCTTCTTTTAACTTCCCAAAACCCTCTAATTTTGGAAAAGGTGGGACATTACGTCTTCCATGGTCTAAAAAGAGAAGTCAAACCCCTTAGACATAGTTTTAGACATAGCTATAGCTTTAGACAACTACCTTTTATCAAGTAGATTTTAGTTATTTTATACTCTGTTTCATTGTTCTTTTATGTTTGTAATTTGCAATTAGCCCCCGGGCACGAATTTGCAATAAACTTCTATATGAGTTGCACATACAGTACCATCTATATGTACACCCTGTATATGTACAATTTGGGGGCATTTCTCTTGTGTTAACACATCCCACCGCAGTGAAGCACAACGAATGCGGAAGTAACTACGCCACCGCGGGGCAAAAACGTCAAGGGACTATGACCTGGTTAAGTTAAATTATTTAAAAATATTGTGTAAAAATGCCAGGAGGACAAACTGATGAAACGTAATGGATGCTATGGAGGATTTGACAGTTTCCAAAATATACCCAGTATTTTTTTAAAGTCTTGTTGTGCATCTCATTATATGGATGACNATGGTAGACCGAACCAAACAAAAAATAGTAACCCCAATGAAGGGCGCACAAAACGATAAATCGTACAAGACGATAAAAATACCGCTCTACCCGGCGAGATCACTGAGACCCCACCAGGTAAGCATACCGGAGTACGCACAGCACGTGTCTGTGTGTACTTCGCGAAGTTTTTTTGGTGGCTGGCGAAGCGACATTCATTTTGCTTTGATGTGGATGCTCCCATTTTTATTATGGGCGGTATATTTCTGTTTACCATTCCAGGCAACTAAATTTGTTTTGAACCTATTAAAACATAATATACTTTACACTTTAAGAAAATTTTGTTTGTTTTGCATGCAATGTTCCACACGTTTATTAATTAGGAGTATCAAATAGTGATTATTACATCCTGGCATAGATTATGTTAATGTAGACACAGGACCATACTATTTTCGGGGGTGCTAGGACATATCGTTCAGACTTCCGTCAACATTTCCGTAGCGATATATGGTAAATCACTTCCTCGCTGGACAATATGCCGTTTCAATAAATAACCTGACATCTAAAATTGTTCATTTATAAAGTGCAAAAGCGTGAAACATAGGCCGTAAGCCATGGAGGTCGTTGACCTTTGTTGGGACGCCCCCCTCCCCACAAAAGTGCCAATTCATGTCACTACAGCACACATGTAGCTTACCACACGATTAGACGGTCAACCTAGAGTGTAATTTGAGTTTCTGTGAATATTTCAACAATTTTAGATGTCAGGTTATTTACTGAAACGGCATATTGTCCATATTTCCTGCGTAAACTGCATGTGATGAACGTTCGCGGTTGGTAGGAGGGCAGCAAACCGCAATGCAATTTTTCCCCAACATTGGCAATGAACCCTCGCTTTAGATTACGGGCTTTTTTTAATACAAAGGAGTAATTAACATTCAGCGAGGAAGTGATTTACCATATATCGCTACGGAAATGTTGA
>NW_017804093.1:37928-48567 GCF_001625305.1 Branchiostoma belcheri
GAAAATACAAAGTACCCATAGAAAATACAAAGTACCCATAGAAAATACAAAGTACCCATAGAAAATACAAAGTACCCATAGAAAATACAAAGTACCCATAGAAAATACAAAGTGGAATAAAAAAATGCTAAGTGTACCTATGGGCCTTCGTATGTGGTTAAGGAGTTAGGAGAAAATGAAGTGCTTCGTGTACATAGACAAAAATCATGTTGTTTTTTCTTATTTCGGTTGTGCCGGCCTTCTGTGTAGTCATGAAAAAAACTTACTCAAAACATTGTTTCTGATTTTGTAACGTCGTCTTGTCTTTTGCATATGAACGACTATGTTGTTATAATATTAACTGTTCCATTGATTAAACTTATTTAATTGGGAATTCTGTAGACATGTTTCGGTATACCGATAAACCCTGGTGTGATTAAATGATAATGACAGTGATATAAAGGATAAAGGGTACTTAGGATTGAAAATGATAGAGAATTACATCATATAGCAGTGAAGCTACTTAAGAACATGCTGGACGAGGGTCATCCCCTCCATGACCTGGTTCCACCGGCCAGGACAACGGCCACTGGGAGGACCTTAAGAAATGGAACTGCACTTACAGCACCAGTCATCATCATCATCATCATTCATCCTCCGTAGAGGTGGAGCATACAAAGTTAGTTCGCCACAACTGTCTGTCATACATCACTGAGAAAAGTTCATGTCCCTCCAAGCCAGTTTCAGTTTCAATAAGTTTCTTAACTGTTATGTTTGGGCGTCCAACTCTTCTCTTACAGGTATCAGGGTTCCAGAGTAGAAGCCTACTGGCTGGTTCTTCACTACGTATTACATGACCGGCCAAGCTTAGTCGTCGACATTTGACTACTGAAGTTACATTTGGTAGCGAACCGTATAACTGTTCATTAGTAGTGTGTTTCCACCATGGTGTATTGAAAACCACTCGCAACATCTTCGTGTATGTTCCGTTTAGTTTTCTAGAATGTGACGTATTCATGACCCATGATTCTGACCCATACAAAAGAATTGTTTCAATACATGCCTTAAACACTTTGATCTTAGTTTGTTTTCTAATGGGCGCTTTCCAAATCTTATGTAATGAGTGAAGAGCACTCCATGCCTGTGCGATCCGCACATCCATGTCATGAACACTATCAGAGTACCCCCCTAAGTATTTGAAATCCGCAACACATTCTATTTCAGTGCCATCAGTGGCAAAAAGTAAACTGTCAGTAGTAGGGTTTAGATGCATGAACTTTGTCTTGGAAGCATTCAAGTATAAACCTATTTTTTGACATGAAGTTTCAACTTTTGTGAGAAGATTTTGTGCATATTTTATTGAGTTTTCCAATAAAGCAATATCATCAGCAAAATCAAGGTCTGGGAGGGTTTCAGCTGGGTATCAGTACCAGTAGCCAGTACGAAAAGACTGAAAAACTCTTTCTTACACAGGGTAATATGCCTGTACAACGAGTCTTCGCAGTAAGACTCTAAGGACTCTCTGGTATTTGCTTTCGTGCCCATGTGAGGCTTTTGTAATGTTTTTGTTTGTGTGTCTGTATATGTGTTGTAATGTTGATTTGTATTTCCTAGACAAATGTAAAAAATCAGTGTTATTCAGCTTGTTGTTGTACTGGCTGCAAGGCTGATTTTTATGAATAAAACTGTTAAACATAAACATATTATGTCAGTCAGTTAGCTCCTGTTGTTTGAGCACAGGAGCTACTAGTAATGTTATCTCAGGGGTGTAGGAACAGGGTCCAAGTGCCAAAGGTCGATGTGTAGGTCAACTTTCCTGTTGAGGGTGGAATTGTACATTTTCTCATATAAGTTATGGTGGCATATAAATTTTCAAGGAAAAATATTGCTGTTTAATTTTTTGCCCCTCCCCCCTTCTAATTATGGCACAAGAACGCTTCGCCTATTTTGGGGGTCAAGATGACATCACGGCGCTCCTGGGCAGAAATGAAAATGCCTTCATATCCAGATTTGCGTAGAATATGTTCAACTACATGTGTGCCAAATTTGGTGCTTTTAGACAAAAGTGCACAATTTTTCAGCTATGCCGCTGGACTAATATATTGCCTTTCTATATATTGATTATAACTCATCGTTAAACGGTCTAGGATGCCTGGAAGTTTTTTTTTTTATTAATACCTGCTCAACTACAGATTCCATTAATAACTGTTAACCTTGTCTTGCGGAGCCCATTTAATACACTTTATCTCAAACTGTTCCTTTAATAACAACGCTCGAAATAAGTTGACTATTCAAACTTCTACAGTTTATCCCAATTTTACTAAACTTACAGACAAAGAAAAAACTATTCTTCTTTGAACTTCCCAAAGCACACTACTTTTGGAAAAGGTGAGACATTACGTCTTCGAAATTCCATGGTCTAGAAAAGAGGTCAAACTCCTTAGACATAGTTTTAGACATAGCTATAGCTCTAGACAACTACCTTTTATCATGTAGATTTTAGTTATTTTATACTCTGTTTCATTGTTCTTTGATGTTTGTAATTTGCAATTAGCCTCCGGGCACGAATTTGCAATAAACTTCTATATGAGTTGCACATACAGTACCATCTATATGTACACCCTGTATATGTACAATTTGGGGGTATTTCTCTTGTGTTAACACATACCACAGCAGCGAAGCACAACGAATACGGAAGTACATGTATGCCACCGCGGGGCAAAAAAAAAGTCAAGGGACTATGACCTGGTTAAGACATCAAATTATTTGAAAATATTGTGTAAAAATGCCAGGAGAACAAACTGATGAAACGTAATGGATCTTATGGCGGATTAGACAGTTTCCAAAATATCCAGTATTTTATGTCTTCTTGTGCATCTCATTATATGGATGACATGGATGTCAAACTTTCATCGACGTATTCAATAGATACTCGTTAATTTACCACTCACCTGCTGTAGCCCCGACTACACAGAAGGCCAGCACAACCAAAATACAACTTGTCGGATAAAGGCGACGCTTGGCCATGCTGTTTCAGTTTTGTCGTTAACTTTCTAAACGTTCCTAATTTTGAGCAAGTCTGTGCTAGTCTCACGTCCCTTGTGTAGAAAGACTTTGTGCTTACCTAATAATAAACAGCATTCACCAGTTTCCCATCCCCAGAATGCAATGCGAAAATAGGGGGATACCCCTCATTTGCATATGACTGGAAGGCATCGGAATGATCCTGGTGACGTTAAACAGCTTGCTTTTCACTGTGTTTTGAGGTGTTGGGGCATTTTATGCTCAACATTAATTAAATTACTATGAGCCGAATCTGACAACAAATAGAGAATGAAGTTTTAGTGTTCTTTTCAACATGGAACATGTGGTTTGTAACGTTACAGCATCAGTATATCGTTACCACTATAACGTTACAAACCACATATTTAAAAAAATCATTTTCTATTTGTTTTCAGATTCAACCCATAGTAATTTAATTAATTTTGAGCATAAAATGCCCCAACGCCTCAAAACACAGTGAAAAGCAAGCTGGTTAACGTCACCAGGATCATTCCGATGCCTTCCAGTCCTATGCAAATGAGGGTTACCCCCCTATTTTCGCATTGCATTCTGGGGATGGGAAACTGGTGAATGACCGACGCAAAACTTTAGCCCCTGTTATCAAGAAGTGGAGACATAGTCCGCGGTGGCGACCTATCAACGCCCTCGGTACTTGATAGTAAATAACATGTATGATAACATGATCAAACTGGAGCCAACAAAAGATAAAACTACAAAAATCGATCCGATAACATAAAAAAAAAGCATTGTTTCCTAGGCGTAATAAGTCATGGACAGCAGTCCTATTTATAAATTGGAAAGGAAATGCGTGCAGAAATCAATTGGTAAGGTCTGCAAGTATGCAACTATCTTAGCGAGCCCTGGTAGTCATCAATCCCCAACATCGTGCAAGAATACGGTTTTCCAATAATTCTTGGGGGTACGTCATGTTACCAACATAGATATATGTAATCAAACCTTGTTGGCCACAGACATTCGTAGATACACTCACACACACCAGTGAGGCTTCTAGGGAGCCTAAACTTATACCACTTCATTTATGCCCAAAACATTATCCAAAAACTTTGAAGCCCTCTGCAGACCATATCTATTACAGCCTGACCTATTTCAGGCCAAAGGTTTGAAAACAAAAACCTGTGTTACTTTGTTCTGTACTGTAGTGTACATTTACAAAAAGTCATGGAGGTATATGTCCGAATTCTTGTTCGAAAACAAACACGGTGACGTATAAAACCGTCATTAAGCTAATTGTCTTCGTCAGAAGGACTATGAAATTGTCTCGCCGCATTGTGGGAACTGCGGATTTTGCGATATAACTCTGGCAGGCATGATTCGACATCCATGATTTTTGGCAGACAGATAACCGTTGTTGAGGCCAGAGTCAAGTGCAAGTTTCGGCTTCGTGGGCGGTCCGTGCGTTATGTTAGTGCACCTTTTGTGTTTGTGGCTTGTTAGCAAAATAACTCAAGTATTTGTAAAATGTTGCTTATAATCTTTGGTAGACAGATTACTTTTGTTGGGACCAAGCTTAAGTTCGTTAATGGGCTTTGTGGGGGGTTTCGTTGTAGTGACACTGTAGCGGACCTTTTGTGTTTAGAACTTCCCCAACCACCTCTGCTTGGAGACAGCCGACAGCTGGATATAGCCGGGAACCCCATAATGGGATGGGATCAAATGACGTTACATTGAGGGACTGTACTATAAGTTCAGATGGGGGAGGATAGGTTGGACATGTGACAGGTTATTTTCTACGGCCACACCAAGTAATTGCTATGGATGACGTCCACCGGAGACCTTAAATTTAATGTGAAAGCGCAATAAAAATATGAAGGGCTGAAAAAGGAGATGGAATTTGGAATATACTGACTGTAGAAATACAAATGTTATGACACAAGTCACACAAGTTTAATAAAAGAACGCAGTGTAACAAGAAACAAGTCTTCTATTCGTCATAAAGATAAATCAACAAAACAGCAGTAGTCGCCCTGTTCTGATTCTTTCTTTTATCACACATTCTCTTATTATATTTTGCGACACTGTCGTGACACTTTCATCATAATACAGTAAGAAGAATTTCTTGTAAGTTTTTTCCAGTAACAGTCCAAAATCAAATAACGTAGGGTGGGGCGTATCTGTGGCGAACCCTTTCAGGGTGTTCTGTAGCATAAAAAAAGAGTACAGAGATTCTTTTGTACTTTAGACCAAATTGATTATTAAAAAGAGTAAAGAATACACATGTTCATTTCTCTAGAACAATGTACCTCTGACGAAGACATGAGATCTCCGACCTCTAATTTTCAATTTAATATTTGCCAACAGATCACAGATTATAATCCATGGCTTTAACGAGTTATGTGGCGTACACCCCCCACCCCCCCATAGCCAAACCGAAAAATTATCTTCTGGCAAAGGTAATGAAAAATCCGGCTGTCTATTTATAAACAGTAAGGCACAGGACTGTCGGCACGAAAGTTTACATCATTTCTCATATAATAATACGCATATGGTTACATAACTACAGAACCACAAAACTGTCAGTACTACATAACCCAAGGGCTACATAACTCAAATCATGGAGGTTTTGAAATAGCCTTAGCTCTTAGCCTGAGATGGAATATAATATGGTTGAAACAAAATGTAGTTGCATGTGTATTGAGGTGTCTGTAAATATTACTCTGTATATATATATATTTACCGCATATCGAAACATGATAAACAGTTTCAAAACAAACAAAAAACAGATCAGTGTACCCGGGACGTGTCTTTTTAATCTTCTACATAGAGATGGCTCTTTTTGATAACCTGCATTTATGCAGTTATTGCGATTGTAATCTGTTTCACAAGGTTACCAGACTATTATATTGGCCTATCCCCTGTATAAGGGAGAGGGAAGATGAATTATTCCATATATACTACAGCATGTCTCAGAAATTCTGCATGTAGCTTTTTCCAGCCACCACACCTAAATTGTCAACCAAAGAGGTTTAAACAAAATCTTTGTACCAACTTGAAGAGACGCTGCAGAGCCAAAATGGTGAAGGACAACAGAATAAGACAGCTTAATCGGACACAAACAATGTATAAACAAAAAGGACAAATGGTGTCTGCCTAGCTTACTAGAATTGAAATACTAAAGAAAATCATAATACATATTTTAACTCAAGAGTGAAAAAGTATTGAAACGGGGAGACTTACACTTAGTTCCTCCCGTGCGTAACACATTGGGCAGCAAGTTTCCTCCACTGTGTTTGGTCTGGGGAGGGGGGGGGGATAAATGTCGTACCTACTAGTAGGGAGAAACAAAAAAGTGGCATTGTGGAGTATGCTTCTTCCGTAAGGAAACAAACGTTTCAACACTATAAGGGTGAAAATTCCGTAGCATCAAATCTACAAAGAAGCGAGAGCGATAATTGTCACGCGTATGAAAGGAAGACATGGTGGACCCACAAACTTAGAACATGGCTGCCATGTTGGTTTTATTCAGAAAAACAAAAGCCTTTTTGGCGCCAAATCCTGGGACTCATTTTCTCATCCCAGGATGCTGCTTTAGTTCTGTAAAAATTCTGACTAAGCTAAACAAAAAAAACTTGGGGAGGTTTCTGATCTCTGGGGAGGGGGGGGCACTACAGGGTGTAGAACTAGGGCAAAGGAATGTAATAAAGAGGAGCAGTGGAAGATGAACCAGACCATTCATGGCCCACCCACTGCATATTTATAACCTTTCCACTTGTACCTTTGCTCATCTCAATAACATTATAATATTATAATGAATGCTGCACTGGGGGTATCTTGATCAGGTCGTAGACCCACAGAGACAGTAAGAGAGGCGGTTGCACTGCCCGCAGACAGTGGTGCAAAGATTGTTAGATACAGAAAATTACTCCCCCATTACGCTAATTTAAAGAAAACAAGTTCTTAGCCGACCGAGAGCTTCTCCTTGGTGCTTACAGATCTGCCTATCATGGGTACAGAGAGCAGGTAAGTGACCAATAATGTTTTGGATAAAATGTTTAACGGGTGTATGTAAGTGGCAGTGCAACGGAAAACGCAGCCATGTTGTTTTTGCTTCTCTTGGCAACTGCATGTGCAGCCCCAAATGGACCGAGATTTCCTCAGTGTAAGAGAACTGAATGGTTTGAGTGTGTGCCTTTCACAGGCAAGCCGACAGGGCTTGCCTCTGTCACAGGTGTATGTGTCGTGTGTGATGTCCTGAATGAAGATGGTGCTTCTAGAAGCCCTTTCATTTTTCCAGCTGGGGCAGAGGAAGTGGCAATAAGAGGATACCCATTCCATGCCCTGTCGGCTGAGAAACTGGCACAGCTTGACAGTTCGGAGATCGACACCTTAGCTTTGATAGATGCAAAAATCGTTGATGTGAAGAACAACACCTTCTCTGAGTTTTCGGGGCTTCGAAAAATGAGCCTTGATTCTAACAGGTTAGCAGATGTCAAACTGACCTGGTTCACTGGCTTAGGGAGTCTCTTGACGCTGATTTTGTCCAACAACAACATTAAGTACATAGAGCCAGGGAGCTTCAAGGACCTAACGCGCCTACGTATCTTGGATCTGGAAAACAACCTGTTACAGGCTGTAGATCAAGCCTGGCTTAGTGGATTAGGAGGAAGTACGATCCTGAATCTGAGGTCGAATGCGATCAATAGTATTTCCCCCGGATCATTCAAAAGCCTTCAGCTGACCTGGTTAGACCTGAGGGATAATAAGCTGTCATGTTTGGACAAAGACGTGTTGTGGGGACAGCCTTGGCTGTCACGTTTTCATGCCAGCAGTCGTGTGTTGTCGTCTGTTCATGATGCAATGCCTCATGGAACGATATGGGGGCTAGATCGGTTAAAACATTTTCTCAGAGGGTCAGTAACAATGGTTGTTGAGGTGGCTAACTTTCACCTCTGTGTCAGACAAACTGCTAATGAACTCTTCTTTGGGTGGGTGTTAAATTCAACAGACAATGTGATGGGTGGCATCGATTTTAGTGTGGTCAATATCAACCCTGGTAGATCATGTGGTGATTTGGACAGTTTTCTGAGCACGATCTCCATACAGGCCCCTACTCTTGTTCTTGCTTCCGACGGCTCTCTGGCAGACAAACTGAACACCAACACGCCTGAGCAGTGCAGGCAGGTTTGGGAACATGATGGTGGCATTACAGTGCCCCTGGTGGGAAACTCAATCTTCCGAATGGCTTCCATGTCTTCAGGGAACACAACCTCTGAAGCTGTTGGCATGTCGTTTGTCCAGATACCAGACCAGAGCACACACACCACCACAGAGCCTGGCAACCAAAAACACACCACACACACACATATTACCCATGATAACACAAAAAACATAACATGCATTATTCTAAGTAGGGGTCAAGTCACGAAGTTGTATTTCACCGTTCCTTTGATCAAAAGCCAGACCCGCACAACAAAAAGCTCTTACAGATTAGTCACTAACCGATCAAGCAGCCCGACATACTATTTAGAAACTACAGAGAAAGGCTACACATCTTTAAAACCAAGATACCAGTCTACCCTCCAGATGAGTTCCACAACTGGACAAGATCTAGAGGTGGCTCAGTCACCAGATCATGTTCTCATCTCAATTATTGTCTCGGCAGCGGTTGTTCTGGTCATGTCGTTCCTTGCAGTGTTGTTGTGGAAAGTGCGTGCAGCAAGGTTAAACTCTGAAGATGACAGGGCCAGCGATGATACACACGCTTGGACAATACCCCCCGGTGTTGCCTTCCCAGGCTTACTGAGGTCTGCTTCCTTACCAACATACTCAGGCAACATGGCGTCGGATGACGCAGCATCTTGTAGGTCATTGCCCGCCGTCCTGCATTCCATCGAACCTACTTACAGCGAGATCCCAGATGACGTAGCTTGTGCTCATCAGGGGGAACTACATGGCCTCCAAGATGTATCTGTCCCAACACATACCTACAGTGAGATTCCAGATGATGACGCTACCGGACCCATTCCTTTCTGTTCTGATGCCGCGTTTCCGCTTCATGTCGTCACAAACTGTCGACAGAACCGACGACTCCTTGCGGGCAACCGTATTACTTCCAGCAGGCAACGGTCTGGAAGATCCATTGCCACATATGGATCGACTGGGCAGGCCAACGACCAGCGAAATCCCTATTACAGGAACGCCTCCCTGGTCCAAGGTATAAGAGCCCGTAGACAGCTGAGGACAGCTCAGGTATCCCGGCCTGACCAAGGTGTGGGGACGTACGTCAACGTCATGGATGGAATCATGCCCACTTACTGGCCATTGCAGGTCCCGGGGGGGAACCCGTTACACAGCACGGCGTGTGTCCCTTCCCGATGTTACACTACCTAACACCTACTGGCCATGGGAGATCCCAGGGGAGGGAACCTGTAACACAGCACGGCGTGCGTCCCTTCCCACCGTCACACTACCTAACACCTACTGGCCATGGGAGATCCCAGGGGAGGGAACCAGTAAAGCTAAGGTCCCAATTACTCCGGTGCCCGTCGGGGATGTAGCCCCGGCTGGCCCCGGCCGGGTTCAGGAGTCGAGCGGGCATCGGCTGTCGTGGTCACAATTAAAAGGTTCCTTCAGTAGCATTTTGTTAGAAATTTTGTCACCCTCTTTTCGGTATCCGGCAGGCACCCGGCAGGTACCCAGCAGATTCTCTGACGATGTCTTGTATTGACCTATACGTAATGCAGAATTCACGTATTTGTTGTGATCATTTGATCTGTGAGGTCACACATTTTACCCGGGTTTACGAAGTACACACCTTTATTCTGTTCATCTGGTCTGTGACGTAAGAAATGTGTCCCGGTGGAATGCCGGCAACCGGAGGGGTACCTCTCGGTGTTCTCACGATGAGGTCACGGCGTCTTTTTGTCAGCGGGGCCCGGGTAGAATTTAACTCAGAATTAAATTCTTATCGGGGCCCCGACGGGCCAAAAAATAGCCCGGTAGCCGCAGGGTGCCCCGCGGGGCCACGTCGGGGTCCCGCCCGAAAGTGGTAAAAAACAGCCCGGGAACTACCCGCCAAGGCCCCTTTTCCCAATTGGGACCTTAGCTTAACACAGCACGGCGTGCGTCCCTCCCCACCGTCACACTACCTAACACCTACTGGCCATGGGAGATCCCAGGGGAGGGAACCCGTAACACAGCACGGCGTGCGTCCCTCCCCACCGTCACACTACCTAACACCTACTGGCCATGGGAGATCCTAGGGGAGGAAACCCGTAACACAGCACGGCGTGTGTCCCTCCCCACCGTTACACTACCTAACACCTACTGGCAATGGGAGATTCCAGGGGGAGAAATAGTTAACACACCATAAGGAACGACCCTCCCCTCAACCTATCCCTTAAATTCTGCTAACCATTTACTTGCACTTTTTCAGGCTACGAAAAAGTTTTTACCTTCGCAAGAAGGTTATTTTTATTTTTTCGGTGGCATTCGTGTGTGTGTGTATGTGTGTGTATGTGTATGTGTTTGTGTGTGTGTTTGTGTGTGTGTGTGTGTGTGTGTGTGTGTTTGTGTGTGTGTATGTGTTTGTGTGTGTGTACTTGCGTGCGTGCGTGCGTGTGTGTGTGCGTGCGTGTGT
>NW_017804094.1:0-2176 GCF_001625305.1 Branchiostoma belcheri
AAATGTTGGGTAAACATATGTATGACGCCAAGTCATCGGGATCTGCACAACCACACTAGCTTACTGAAACAAAACAAGCAAACGCTTTCTTCGTAGAAAAAACTGGAAGTCCGTTTATTAAAAAAATACATTATTGTTGCATTTACTCACCTGGTTGCGCAGCGATGCCAAAGACACAGCAGTTCCACGGTGGTAAAATCTGGGCTGCAAAGTTCCCACATTTCATAGAACCCGAACTGTGTTCGATCGTGTTCGATCTCGGCGATTCGAATCGAACCCGCGTTCCATTTCGGGGTCACCCGCGGTCATTTACAACAAAGCGGCAAAACAAGCCCTTCTGCCTGAGTGCTTCGCAACAGATAAAAAACAACACTTTTCTATAGATACAATCAGTTTCCTGGACAGTACATGTCCGCTATAATTTTTGGTGGGTATGTAACATGTAGCGAAGCTACTGTCGTATCCTTGGGTGACCTTGAATACTGTAATGATTCTTTACGCCTGTATGAATAACACAATGCACACTTTCTGGCGATATGGCATGTCTGCAAAACTCGTTCAAACCTGGAAACCTGGAGAGTCAAGCATACCCCATTTACGGCTCAAAATGACTGTCACGGTTGTCCCGAAGATCGTGTTTTAGGGATTTTTTAAAATTGCCTCAATTTTGAATTATGGGTAATTAAGTGAGAAAAATGTCAAAAAATACAATCTTTTCACCAATATGTCGACAAAAACTAGACTTCAAATCAGAAATTGAAAAATCCATAAAACACGATTTTTATCTTATCCCTAGTCAGCGAAAAATATAAAAATCGAGGATCTGGGTTAATATCTGTAGCCAGGTTTAAACGATGTTTGCCTAAAAACATGACATGACTTGTGCTTGGATACCCGAAAATAATCGTCTTTCCTAGCGAAATTTTGAAAAATCAATGATTTAACATAAATAAACAACTAATATTAAAAGGATGTTAAGACGATAATTTCATTTTAATTTGACGAAATTTACCATTAAATTATTTTTGTTTATTTTCAAGTGTTTTATGTGGAGTCCAAAACAGGCCAAAATAGCGTCTTGTAACCCGATACCTTTACGAAAGAATGCCGTAGTGACAGACAGTCAAAACTAGCTTAAGTGCACTGTGAAGGATGTATCACCTTTAGTGCACTATGCACCAAGTAACATCTATCGTCGGTGCACAGTAAACCAGTCAGAATTTGCCTGATGAAGATGACAGACGGTCATCGAAACGTCGGCTCGTGAAAAATAAATGGTTGTGAATAAAGAGCTTTTCATGCTATTCATGCTTTTAGAATAGTTTGAATTGTTTTTTTAAGGGGGGGGGGGCATTTTCCGACAAAATCTGTACACAATGTTGTGTCCCTGGACCTGGTGACTCATAGCAATAGTATGCAGAGCAAGAGCGAATAGTCATGCACCTGTTTTACTGTAGCAATGGCAATTTACATTGTACTAAAGCTGATTTATAGTCTATGATTCCTCGTGCATCTAAACTTGGCTCAATTGGTAAGCGACTTAACATTTTCCACTCACAAAGTTAGGAGGTCAGGGGTTTAAGTCCAGGGATTTTTAAAAACATATTTTTTTACTTGATAGTTAGATATTTGTGCTATGTAGATAAAGTAAATGTTTACTTTTTCTTGTTTTTACCCATTTTTTATTCATTTTTTTTTTCATTTAAAACGTTTTTATTCCAAACTTAGTGCTAAGGACTGTTCAGCCCTGAGTCCCATCCGGCAGTCCCAGTGACAGGTAGGTAATCTTGGCCGGTAGGCTTCAATATTCTTTCAGGGATGTCGAGCTGTGTCATTGAGGCGGGGTAACACTCTTTTAATAATCTATAGAATATAGCATATGTGGCATACGAATCATGTAGAGACGAATGTAGTGCTTAGTTTATGTATTGGTTTTACAACTAACTAACAAAAATAACATTATCAGCAAACTACCATCAAGGTGATACAGTTTTCATGATGCAAGTAGAGGTAGACTTTTCTACCTTTTACCACATTAAAACAATATCTTCAAGCTCATTAAAACTTTGCATACACAAACTATGCGAAATGCCAGCTTTTTCAAAAGTATTTCTTGTTTAAACATACGCTAAAAAGCTCTAAACCTGAATCCCCACATACAAGTTGTTTTCTTCCT
>NW_017804094.1:2227-2918 GCF_001625305.1 Branchiostoma belcheri
TATGGGTTCCAGGCTGACTGACTCACACTATTGCATGCTGAAACATGATAAAATGATAGGGAGCTTTCTAGACGTACTCTGTCTCTTTATCAACCCGATTCAGGTCTCGTCAAGAAGGTGACTCTAATAGTACATCTCGGTTCATTTCCACTGTTTGAAAACACCACAAGTCTTTCCTGGTTAGATACGTAAGTCTTTCCTGGTTAGATATGTAAATTAACTTAGATATATACGTTGTCTCCTTTATATGCTCCATACGATACTATAAGCCCCATTGCACACATTCACCTTCGTATGGTATTGATCATACTGAAGATGCAAATTTAGTATGTATGTTCCACCAGTGGGGTTACTACCTTACTAAAGTTCTCAAAGGACTACAGCCCTTGTAAGGGCATGTCCTGACTGCACATGTATGTTACTTAAAGCTGAATCAATGCATAATAATCATAATAATCACGTCGCACTTTTTGGTTGTGTTAAGGCACGTTTACACAAGTGTAATTTACTTGCCCAGATACATGGTCATGGGCACGGCCACGGCAATGCTGATGACGTACATGACAAGGCAGAGCCTGTCCAGGACCTTAGCCAGCAGGGTGTAGTCAGACACCTCCTGCTCGGTCTTCATGGCCTCGGCCTGCTCATCCATGTTACGGGAGGCGGAGGACACGGCAACCTCCAGGCGTGA
>NW_017804094.1:2938-19098 GCF_001625305.1 Branchiostoma belcheri
ATATATATCAAATTAGTATAAAAGGCGATATATGCCAATTATACGAATATGAGATATATTATTTTGACAAAATATTTATACCTAAACAAACAACGAAAGTACAGCTATGCTGGGGAGCTTTCGAAACTCTGTCTCTTTATCAACCCGATTCAGGTCTCGTCTTGGAGTTCTCTTCTCACGTGACTTGATGGGATAATCACGTGACAAGAGATAGTCATATACAGGTTTTAGGTATAGGTTTTAGATATATTCTTGGTCATAATCACTATAATTACACAAAAGCTACTTGTTATCCTAACGCAAAATTCTTTACAGATCAAGAAAAAGTAGTCTACATGTAATAGATGGACAACTTCTTTTCCCCGGTTTTTCCCTATTGGTCTCAAGACTAACCCTATCTGATAGCCACCGATTAGTTTGGCAGCTCCGGCCGTGTATAAATGTCCTCTGAGCTGAATAGATAACAGATGAATGTATGAATAGATAAAAGTAGATGCAATTGTTACAGTCAAGTTGTGTTTCGTTCTGCTTACCTTACACCAATTCTACAAAGTGTCACGGACAGGTCATTTCTTTGAAGGCTCTGATGAACCAAGAGTTTACAGATAGAATGTTTAATCTAAGATATGAGGTGCAAGATACTGCCAAGAAGGCGACTCTAGTAGTACATCTCGGTTCATTTCCACTCTTTGAAAACACCACAAGTCTTTCTTGGTTAGATACGTAAGTCTTTCCTGGTTAGATATGTAAATTAACTTAGAAATATACGTTGTCTCGTTTATATGCTCCATACGATAGACTATATATCACATTAGTATAGAAGGCGATATATGCCAATTATACGAATATGAGATATATTCTTGTGACAAAATACTTATACCTAAACACACAACGAAAGTTCAGCTATGCTGGGGAGCTTTCGAAACTCTGTCTCTTTATCAACCCGATTCAGGTCTCGTCTTGGAGTTCTCTTGTCACGTGACTTGATGGGATAATCACGTGACAAGAGACAGTCATATACAGGTTTTAGTTATAGGTTTTAAATATATTCTTGGTTATAATTACAATAATTACACAAACGCTACTTGTTATCCTAACGCAAAATTTTTACAGATCAAGAAAAAGTAGTCTACATGTAATAGATGGACAAATTCTTACCCCCGGTTTTTCCCTATTGGTCTCAAGACTAACCCTATCTGATTAGTTTGGCAGCTCCGGCTGTGTATAAATGTCCTCTGAGCTGAATAGATAAAAGATGAATGTATGAATAGATAAAAGTAGATGCAATTGTTACAGTCAAGTTGTGTTTTGTTCTGTTTACACAGGGAACCAATTCTTACAAAGTGTCACGGACAGGTCATTTGTTTGAAGGCTCTGATGAACCAAGAGTTTACAGATAGAATATGCGATCTAAGATATGAGGTGCAAAATACTGCCAAGAAGGCGACTCTAATAGTACATCTCGGTTCATTTCCACTCTTTGAAAACACCACAAGTCTTTCCTGGTTAGATACGTAACTTAACTCAGATATATATGTTGTCTCCTTTATATGCTCCATACGAACTATAAGCCCCATTGCACACATTCACCTTCGTATGGTATTGATCATACTGAAGATGCAAATTTAGTATGTATGTTCCACCAGTGGGGTTACTACCTTACTAAAGTTCTCAAAGGACTACAGCCCTTGTAAGGGCATGTCCTGACTGCACATGTATGTTACTTAAAGCTGAATCAATGCATAATAATCATAATAATCACGTCGCACTTTTTGGTTGTGTTAAGGCACGTTTACACAAGTGTAATTTACTTGCCCAGATACATGGTCATGGGCACGGCCACGGCAATGCTGATGACGTACATGACAAGGCAGAGCCTGTCCAGGACCTTAGCCAGCAGGGTGTAGTCAGACACCTCCTGCTCGGTCTTCATGGCCTCGGCCTGCTCATCCATGTTACGGGAGGCGGAGGACACGGCAACCTCCAGGCGTGAGACCGCGGCCTCCAGGCGCGTGTGCGGCGCGGGCGGCTGAGGGGCTGTCTCGCGGACATCAGCCGGGCTTTGCACGTCGACCACCGCCTTGGCATCGGCAGGGGAGACGCGGTTGGTCCGCTCAGGCCAGGCCAGCTTCTTGCTGCTGGGACCAGTCTCTCCATCGTCGCTTGCAACCTTCTTCTCTGTCAGATCTCCGAGCAGTAGGCACCTTAACAAACACCACCAAGAAAAAATGATGTCAATGTTTCTTTCTGATACATACGTTCACTCGTATATCAATAGGCATGTCCAAACGTACAGATTACTTCATGTTTAAAGTAGAAGTAATGAATAAAATGTTAAAATGTTACCGAGGTTGATACTTTAAAAATCAGACTGAATCTACAAAGAATCATCATCTACAAAGAAATATACAAAATCTACAAAGAGCCTAAAAAAACATGCTAATTTGCAGCTTGGAAGGGTAACAGATGCAGAAAAAGTTTATAAATGTATTAAGTTGTTAATTTGATTCCATCGTATAAAAATAGATAACGAATCTTTCCTGGTACGTTAAATTCATATCAGCCTAAACATGTAAAAGGGCCTAATAAACCTTATAACTTAAAAACGAGACAACAATAAAGATGTATATGAATATCACTTCAAGGGTATTTGTCTATTTTGGTCTAACCTGAGCTAGTGTTACGAATAGTACATACTTTGCCATGTAACGGAGAAAGAAGGTCTTCGCCATTGGAGACAGGCTCCCCTGCCTGTCATGAATGGTGATGATGGCCATGGTGAAGAAGAGGAAAAGTCCCATCAGCGCCATGCACACGACGATCAGCGAGGCTGTAACAGCATCCGTGGTTAACAGTTACCGACATGTTCCGGGAATATTTATCACGGTTAACAGTTACCCTAGTAAGCAACCTAAGCACAAAATACTAATGAAATCCAATGAGGACTGTAAATCTGTTTTGCTAAGACTACACCCGCTCTCGAACCACTACTTATAGATGGACGGACACTAGCGACAGTTGTTCACATCAAATTACTCGGTGTGAAAATACAGATGATCACCGTACCGTAGCAAGCAGAAAACTGTACTGTTATCATCGTTGTAAATGGCTATTAATTCAGAATTAGTTTTTGCAAAAAGATAAAGTTTTAGGTTTCAAGTTCCAAGAATTACCCATTGATGTTCGCTTACTTTTTTTATCTTAACGGAGTCCGGCCTGGCCATGAGGAAGGTATCTAAGGGTTTACTTAATGTCGACCAGATAAATTCTACGTACTTGGGTTGAAATGCACAAGTGGCAGAAAACCAGATGAATGGAATCAAGAAGGTATTTCAGTTTCAAAGTAGTTTAAAATTCTAAACTAAGGAAAACATTTACAACATGGTCGCATCTATATGTTTACTCACCGAAAAATGGCAGCGCCCCCTTGACAGGAAGCACATCCGTCACGAACACGAGAGACACGACCACGGAGAGTTGAATGGTCACTCCGAACGAGATCCGGTCCCCCCTGTCCAGTGGCATGACGAATGTGATGACCATCAGCGCCACCAGGATGACACAGGGTCCAACAGTAGTGGCGATGTGGAACAGCGGGATCCTCTCCAGCTGAACAGTGAAGCACGCCTCCGTCTTGTCTTTTGCGAAGATCATGTCCTTCCGGTACCATTCGCCCTCCAGTTGTTGGGTAGACAGGACACCACAGGGACTGCCATCTTGGCATTCTGTGATCGACAAATCATTGCAACAAACTATCAGCAAAAATAACTTTTTCATCACAAGGGTAGCCAAAAAGTCTGAACACAAAATCAGATTTTATACTGACAAGAATCCGATTTTCCTTAATTTTTACATTGTATATGGGAAAGAACATATATCAAAACTATACTATAATCACTGAAATATCATCATCATTATTATCATCATTGGTAAACAGTGACCAAAATATTCCTGGAATATAGTAAGATGTAGACAGTGACCGGGATGTTCAAGGTGTGTCAACCGTGACAAACAGTTGCCAGATCGCTCCCATAAAATATTATATTTAATTTACATCATTTTTTATTTATTGATTTATATTCATAAACATTATTTTAATATCGACATCTTTTTTATAAAATATTTTGAATTTCATACCGATGGTTGCAGAAAATGCAGCAAAGCAGATGTTGCATTCCATGGTGTCTGCAGGGAAGTAGAAAGGGTCCGCATCACACACGGTGGTGGTCAGGGTTTCTACCCTCCAGGTTACCTGGCCATCGCTACTGATCCAGACCGGTACGATTTTTGGTAGGCCTTGGTACAAAGGATTAGCACTGTGGAATAATCAGAAGTTTTTTTACAAGTTAATTACAAGTTAATTACAAGTTAATTACAAGTTAATGGTAAGATAACCATCATCTAGTGTCAAACTGATTAAACCATTCCTAGCATTGTATCCCAGTGTCAACAAAAATATTGTCGGTCATTTTGTTAGTTATATTTTAAGGTAATTGTGTAATGTTTGGCACTACAGGATCATTTTTATTTAACGGGTACTTTAAATGACATACAAGACTTAAAATCAGTGTTATGTTATTTTCTTTAATTATCTTACATCAAGTCAAGTAAAATGCTATTTTCTACAGTTCAGGACATTTCATGATTGAAAATGAGCACCATTTTATAATGGATTGTACACTATACAATGATAAGCGCCTATTGCTGTTCACCTTTCTTTCCGCTTGTCCAATTGATTTCAATACGTTAGATGCTATAGATAAATTCAACTACATTCTCAGGGGAGATAACCAATACAGTGTTCAAATAGGAAAATACATTAAAGAATGTTTCGATCTTAGAGACCACATGTTAGAGAATGGTTAACCTTTATTGTTGCATCATACATATACTCTGTACGTAAGATGACGTTATCCACACATGTATGTAGCTTTGTTAGATCTTTAGTTAAGTTGTAGAAGACCATACAAAAGTCTCTGTACTTTTTTGTTGTGTCAATAAAGAATCCATATTTAAAAAACAACAGATCAGGCATGGTTCGTTTTCGATTCAATGATAATAGTTTTAAAAGACACTACATACTTCCCCTTCAGAGTAAATGTAGGGGTCCAGATGCTGCTGCCAGGGACGCTGATAGTCTCGATGTTGTCGTAGTACTTTGGATCCCAGCTCAACCGGCTGTCCTGCCATGTCTGGAGTAACAAGAAACAAATTATTACTGTGTAGGTGACAGCAAAGAATTATACAGCAAAAGTATGATGATGATAGCAAAACACATAAACCTTGTAATAAAAACGAAACATGATCATTTTAAAGCGATATTATTCTAAGTGCACAGATATTTAATAACTACGTGGACTTACGAAATGGATGACGACAGAGGCAACCAGCTGCTCCTTCTTTTCCTCCTGAAAGAAAAGTTACAGCATCGGTCAGTTATGTTTGATCCCTCCACGAACTGTCTATTTGTCATAAACTAGCGAGGAATTGAAATGTGTAACAGATACTGAAACTCACCAAGTCGACGATCTGTTCTACAGATCCATTAAAGCTGATGACGGGTCGGATGTGGTTCTCAATCCGAGTAGGGGTCTCTGCCTCGGTCGGTTTGTCAGTCTCAGCACGGTTCCCAGTGCCGGTAGGGTTCCCAGTGCCGGTAGGGTTGTCAGTCTCAGCACGGTTCTCAGTGCCGATAGGGTTGTCAGTGTTGGTAGGTTTGTCAGTGTCGGTAGGGTTGTCAGTGTCGCTAGAGTTGTCAGTGTCAGTAGGGTTTCCAGTGTCGTTAGGGTTGTCAGGCTGGGTACGGCTAACAGGCTCAGGTGCCAGGTTGCGATTGTTCACATCGAGTAGGTCGGCTTTCAGCCTATCCTTGAAATTCGCTGAGGAAGAGACAATACATATCTATCGTTAGGAAGACATATAATTTCCATCTATTGCAGTATGTTTCTAAATTGTTTATACAGGTCTACAGAACTGTATAAACAATTTAGAAACATACTTCAATAGATGGAAATTGAGTGTTAATGTAACTGAAACCAAAGTTCTTATATTTGCGAAGGGAACACCAAACAAATGTCTAAATAGATTCTATATATACGGAAGGGAAATTGAAGTTACCGACAGCTACACTTATCTCGGTAATTAAAACCGCCAGAAAATATTTAAAAACTAAAGCAATGAGAGCGCTATTCAAACTTAAATCCCTTTTGTTTTCTAAAACTAACGTACATTTCAATTCAATTAGCAAAAAGCATTTTCAACAAATTTGTGAAGCCGATTTTTCTATATGGATCCGAATTAACATGTTTCGACCTAACATCTAAAGCACTAAAACTTAATGTTTCTACCCGTATTTCAGAATCCACACCAAAAAACATTTTTTCCACTGTATTAGAGAAACTTGGTATAGAGGAAAACATTCCTGCTTCGGTTAGAAAGAGTTTAAGCTCCACTTGTGCCCACACATATATGATTCATTTTGAAAGAAGGACAGATAAGGACATGTTTTTTTTAATCTAGCGTCTCGTCTAAAATTAGAAAACGACAACTTTTCAATTTAAAATATACATCTTTCTCAACATATTCCAGAATTTGATACCATCGATATGAACTTTCAAAAATTTTTACTTAGAGTTAATACAAAAGCATCAAATGATGGTGTTCGTGGAGAACTAGGAACCTTTCCAATAATAATAGATACTGAAATACACACAATTAATAAAATACTGGCATCGTTTTGTAAACTTGCCCGAAGACACCTTACTTCGTGAAGCATACGATGTTTTACATTCTGGTAAACACGATTGGCTTAACCACGTAAACGACATTCTGAATGACAATGGTCTTGGACAATTCTGGACGAACCCCGGGTCGTACCAGGTGGAGGCGATAACCAATTAATAACGATCCCGCCTTCAAGATATATACATTGAAAAATGTAGTTTTCTACGGAGCGGATTTCTGAGAAATCTTCTTAAAACAAAAACCAGATGTGCCAGACGCGCTGTCAAACGTAGTGCGATCTGATTGGTCCAGGCGACGTGGGACGCTTGGGACGATAGCGTCCCCTCTTATCTTACCCTCAGCCCACTTCAGCCGCGAAACCCTCGCCACACGGCTGTTTACAAATTTTACTCTTTTCAAGCGATTTCAAGCGATTTCCTTCTCAAGCGATTCCACTTGGATTTTCGGTCAGTATCGAGCGGACGGAGAAACTTCTTGTTGAACTTGTTGAATTTGTTGAACTGTCAGGACTGCAAAACTTCGTTTGCTGTTTCCTTCTTAAGCATTTCCACTTGGATTTTCGGTCAGTATCGAGCGGACGGAGAAACTTCAAGCGATTCCCTTCTCAAGCGATTCCACTTGGATTTTCGGTCAGTATCGAGCGGACGGAGAAACTTCTTGTTGAACTTGTTGAACTGTACTGCAAAACTTCGTTTGCTGTTTCCTTCTTAAGCATTTCCACTTGGATTTTCGGTCGGTACCGAGCGGACGGAGAAACTTCTTGTTGAACTGAGCGGGAGTCAGTACTGCAAAACTTCGTTTGGTGTTGTTGGACCAACAAATCCGCCGTGAATTCTCTCGTTGGAGCGGGAGTTCTTCTACACCCGCCCGCTGGCCCAGGACACAGGCACAGATCCGTACACAGCTCCCCGCCCCGAGGAAGTCTTGTGAGTCCAACTCTCATGGATCCCACCCCTACCCGTATCTCTATTTCTGGACATTCCTTTGTAACGCGCCTCCGTTCGTTTGTTAGAAAACGCACTTCCACGGCTAGCGGGAGGGCCGTGTCTCCCGACTTCTGGCTATCTGATGTAGACATACAGTTTAATGGTCTCCCCGGTTGTACGATACCTCGCTATAGATCCAACATTCTCCCAATCCTCAGAGACAGCCGCCCCAACATAGTATATCTGGAACTAGGACACAATGATTTATGTAGGCCTTACCTCTCCCCCAGTAGGATAGCACACGATCTGGCGTCTCTGACGAGCACTATTACAGAAATTCCGTCAGTACATGCAGTTATCGTCGGGGAACCGATCTGGCGGTCCAAACTACCTCCATACATGCCTAACTTCCATGATCGCCTCCAAGAATTCCGGGAGACACTTTGTCCCCTCATTGACTCCATCCCAAAAAGCCACCACATGGCGGCATTGCAAGTTATGGCAGAAGAACCTGAATTACTTTGTCGCCGACGGGCTACATCTGTCCGATTTCGGCCAGCTTCGGTACTATAAGAGTGTACGTTGGACCATCTTGCCCCATATGCCGACTCGCTAACTGTACACATCTTTAATATAGTTGCACTTGAGCAAATTTTATTATATAATATTGTTCCTATTCGATCTCATTTCCCTCTCTCGCATTTCGCTTTTGTGTGGTGTGCTGGATTGGCTCACAGCTTTAAGTGAGCCTTTGGCGGCTATGCTGACCTTTTGTAACCTTTGCACCACCTGAGGTAAGGGGAATTCCCTGAGGGTCTTACTATATATACATTTTGATTTGTTACCATTATGATAACATGTTACAATTTATACTTGCCTAGCTCAATATATTTTCATGTTCTCGTCCAAGTTCAATGTCATGTTTATGTATATGTACAAGTTCAAGGTCATCTTTATGTCCAAGTTCAAGGCCATGTTTATGGCCAAGTTCAAGTTCGTATACATATGTGCTCATGTTAATTAAACAGTTGTGTTCCGGCCAAACCCACTTTGTCTGCCTGATTTTTGGTTGACCGTTGTGTATACTGTAAACAGGGAATCCGCGTAGTACCAAACTGTTTTTGGCATGCATGGCAAAATGGTATAATTCTATTAGTAACAAGAGTTCCGAGATCTCATACCTCCATGAAATATGGGCTTGCTTTGTTAATTATGTCCTCATTAATTATGCAAATAACCTCTACATTAACATAATATATGCATAGCGATGCAAACCTTTAAGTAACTTACGGTCTCGGACCGGAGTTTCCTTCCGTATTTCGAGCAATTTGACACCCTCAGCCCGACGGGCTGTCATTTCTGTACCAAACGCGGGTCGGAATTTTTCACTCTTTTGGTGGAAAGGGGTGCCGTGCCGCTTATCAATACACTTCATTGATATTTTCTGCGCCCAATTTATTTAGGGGTAAATAAGGCACATCAAAGTACATTTTTAAATAAGGGGTCATTTTTTTCGTCATTTTTAACCATGGCTGCATGGAAAAAACGAATTTTCCCAGGGTAACGGCTTAGTACTCGAAGAAGCTCAGAACCTAATGTTTCCAAAATTTGAATTTAATCAAAATCGATGCGATAAGTTTATCGCTATCTTCGATGGCCCGAACACACCCACAACGCATATAGAACGTACCATCCCGGCGGTCAGGCGAAAAGGCCACATAACCAACCGCGCGGACTAATGCCAGGAAGTCTCCGCTGGCCCACCAACATTACGCCACCTATAAAGGCTACAACTAACAGGCTTTTTGGAAAATACAAATATATGTACACAGATATTACGATTTCAGGGATACCGCGGCCAAAACATACCATTCAAAGTCACGTTTCCGGCGATTTACTGCGCACTTACTTAGACTCTGGTCAGATTTAAACTCCGACCCGGAACCTTACACATGTTACAGGTATAAAATTCCCATCATTCACCAATAAGGATTCACAGAATTTTCACATAAATTATGCAAATTAGGTCATCATTTGCATAATTGGTATCTGTTGATGTTCCGCCTGCCACAGATTAAATAGATTACATGATTGTATAGCAGTACCATTATATGAAACACTGTAATTATAGAATTCCCTCATTAATTATGCAATTGAAGTCCTCATTTGCATAATTTGCATTTAATCATGTACAACTGTCTCTCATCACCAAAAATGATGAAAATACGTTGTTCCAATCTGGACTAATTTGCTTTGAAAGTTTTTACCAGAAACTAACCTGCAGTTCCAGAACAAGCTGCTAGGGGGACCAAACTTACGCCACTTATTCCTGACAGGACAAGCTAGTCAGCAAAAAATCAAGACCATAGCTTGTTCAGGACAAAAGATACAAAAACCAGAAATTCCACTGCAGTACCAAGGTCATCCACCAGGAGGCCCATACTTGACCTTGACCTTTGACTTTCCAAGACTTACCATCATACCAAATATCATTACAATCCATAAAGGCGTTCTGAAGTTATGCTGACTACAAAGTTGCGGAAACACAAACACACACACACACACACACACACACACAAACAGACATACAGACACGCCAAAAACAATACCTCCATTTTTCATGGAGGTAACAACGCAAAACTTTCTGTTTATACCGCATTAAAGGAAAATTATGGACAAAAACAATACCTCTCAAGTATACACAATCTAGATATCCGAAAAGCGTTGTCATAAATCAAACATAGAAACGGGTCAATACAAGAAAATACCAAATGACCAAAGGTTCTTTCCATTTTGTCCAAACAAGATGAGCACCATTTTATAATGGATTAATTGTACACTCTACAATGATAAGCGCATATTGCTGTTCACCTTTCTTTCCGCTTGTTCAATTGATTTTAATACGTTAGATCCTATAGATAAACGTACTCGTACATCTACTCTCAGGGGAGATAATCAATACAGTGTTCAAATAGGAAAATACATTAAAGAATGTTTCGATCTTAGAGAACACATGTTAGAGAATAGTTAACCTTAAGTTTATTGTTACATCATACATATACTCTGTACGTAAGATAACGTTATCCTCACATGCATTTAGCTTTGTTAGATCTTTAGTTAAGATGTAGAAGACCATACAAAAGTCTCTGTACTTTTTTGTTGTGTCAATAAAGAATCTATATCAACAGATTTTTGAGATTGATCATGATGGTATATTTTGGCTTTACATTTTAAATTAAAAGAAATCTAATAAAACTTTATAAGTTTGAATGTTGTTCATGCGTTCGATGTGTTTTAAATTTAAAATACTTTTGTGAATTATGACTATTGTTTATTTCTTTATTTAGGACCTTAACAAAGAATCCTAAGAAGCACACATTTGCTAGGGAGCAAATGCAGCAAATGGCTTCACCACATCCCGCGTACCAAAAATTGATCTGTCCCCCTCCCCACACACAGCCATTTCCAATACTCAATGTTATGGTCATTCTTGGAAGAATCATATTATGTAGTTACAAGTGGGCCCATGTATTTGCATGTTGCAGGTACATAAAACCAGACATGCACCAGACATTATGCCAAATCTTTACAGATGACCCCCATAATCATAGGAAACAATGTCAATAAAGGTCAATGACCTATCACACTGCTACATATATCTGTAGCTAACTTGGTTGAAAGACTTTTTAAACCAAATTTTACAAAAATGTTTAAAAATGGCAAGGTATATAAAAAAATATAGGTTATGTGTCATATTTCCATTGATTTATAACTTAGTTCCCTCCTTTTTCCTGGCCAAAAAGACAAGTATGTGCCACCACGCAGGTCTTTTTTTAATTAATTAGTAAATAGCCAAATAGGAACCACATCTACAAACATGGCCACACTCGCTACTGTCTTTTTGCTCATATTTGGACATGGAACCCCTGCCCCCATGCCCAAATATGGTAACACTCTAAATATGGTAAACCATACTGCTATAGTACATTACCAATGACACAGCCAAGAAGTCCAAATTAAACCATTCTAAAAGCCTGTATTAAGAATATGACTAAAAAAACGTCGTTTGGGGGTGGCCGGTGATAAATAAAGATATTGAATGCATTTGAAGACTTGACATAAAGAGGAAAAGAAAAAGTAGGAACATGAGGAAAACATTATATCTTCACTGTATCCCTACATGGTGACACCATAAAAATGAAACATGACAGTGCAAAGGAGGTAGAAAGCCTAACTTTCTCGCTCTTAACTAATGTACATAACAATTGGAAGAATATTCAAAATAAAATGTTTTAATAGGTTTGGCAATAAGAAGGACTAAGTTATTCTTCTTAACTGCATCAAATTAAATTGTGCAAGTGTAGAAAATGCAGGCGTACTCAGACCTAATAGTCATTCACCTGAACAACTGGGCTTGTCATACTGCCAGAAGCCTCCTTCGATGCATCTCACTTCGGTAGGATACCCGGGCTTTATGTAGTACCCCTCGTTGCAGGTGAAGGCGATCCTTTCTCCCACGTAGTAGAACCTCTTCATAGGGCTTCTATTGCCGTAGTCAGGAGGACCGATGTCCCAGCAGCCTCTAGTATCTGAGTTGGCATAGGCAATGGTAAGGTGAAGCAATCATTATTATGGAGAAAGGGACCAGAATTGAAATCCGTATAAAAAAAGAGACCAAAGATTTGGCCTGGAACAGAACAACACAGAGTTACCAGCTTCACAAAACATCTCTAGATCACTCCTACGTATTTTGTTCTTGCATAAAAATAGTGAAAGGCACAGACACATGTGAGAGACTGAGAGGAATGCCTGTGACTTTGTTAGCTCTATATTACTAATGAGTGAATATCGTCAGATTAGAGTTGTCTAGTATTTTAATATAAAATGTCTGAGAACTACGGACATAAATCTCGGGTGTGGTCTCGGGAACAAGGTATGGTTCTTACTGCAGGAAACGACGTCGCATTCCTGCTGGCTGCCATCTTCCACCAGACAAAATGGCCGCCCCAGACCGGTAGGGTTACGGCAGTAGTTGTTATCCATGTTAGCCCAGGGGTACGCGGCTGTGTAGAACCCTTCCTGCGCTGCGGACCACTTCACACACTCTCCCCCGGACTTGGCTGTACTCCGTGTGCCGCGGTAGTTCATGCCGCCACCGTGGTAGCAAACTGAGGAGAGAAAAAACGACCACAAATCAGCAATTTATCCTACAGGTAAACAAATAAATGCACCTCTAAGTGCATGATTGTACTTAAATACCAGGGAATGGGAACATGCCAATTACAAATGCCACTGCCAGCGCAGCGGAAAGTCATGAGTCTATTTTCTCTTTACCTTCGCCGTTCCTAGTCGCTGGTTCAGGGTTCCAACAGTTTTTCCGTGCTGTGGTGGTGGAAACAAGTCACAGGTAGGGAACCGCTTCTTCATCCGGGTATCAGCCATGTTGAGGACTTCCTCACACCACGAACGGCACGGTAGCAGTGGTTTGTTCCTAAATACACAGACATGTTTAGGAATATTGACATGAGGTTTTCTTACTTTTTAAAACACACAAAAAAGAAAATGCAATTTAAGCACGAACGTTGACGTTTCATTTGAATATGACCGAACTTATTCCTAACTATAACTGTGGAATTATAAAACTTATCAATACTAATAAAGTAGCATTTAAAACATGCCTCGGCGACGTGATTCTCTTTTGATGTAAGTGATGATCATGAGGTCTGTTTTGGTTATAGTGTGCTTGTTTAAGGATGTGGGCCAGTCATAAGTTTCTCACGAGGATTTAATAATAAAAATACACTTGAGAAATAAGGGTATTCTAGCGTATATTCATAAATTATGCAAATTAGGACCCAATTTGAATAAATTATGTTTAGTGATGTTCACCTTCACTGAATTTTCAGTATGGCAAGTACTAAATTCCCAGCAATTACCACTATAACATTGTATAGTTCATATTAATTATGCAATTTAGGTACTTATTTACATAATGGATATCTGCTTAAGACCTTGTCTTTCTCAATTACAAATGTCACAAGTGTTTTATAGCTCAAAATTTAATTCCCTATTGAATGCTTTACGTGGAATTCTTAGAATATTTTCAACTCAATCGCAGTACTATTCCAACGGCTCCACCCCTGAGGCGTCGTCAAAAAGCATGATCAACGTAACGAAGCATGTTTTACTCACATGCAAGAGGTCGCGTTGTCTGCATGACGAGACAATGAGCAGGTAGTGTCGTTCTCTTTGGGGACAGCACATTGCGGGAAAATCACTGTAGATGCGAATTCCCGGAACTCGGGATGTCGGTTCTGTCCGTTTGTGGGCGAACTGATGAGCAGGTCCACAGCAGATGAATTCTGTATCTCTTCAAACGTCGTCTGACCCAGCTGATTGGGTAACATTGTAAGTCTACCGCCGAGGTTAAAATCCACAGGAATCGACAGGCACTCTGCATATTACAAAATAGCCATTGTACCATTCACATTCTTTAAACATCGACAGGAGGCACTGACAAAGATGTAAAAATGATCCATCAAGAATTCTGCCCGAAATGCAAGTTGAAACTTTTTTTGGCAGCATCATGAAATCATCGGACTTTTACCATAATAATGATTCTATTCTTTTATTTCTATTTATTTTCTTGTTACTTTCAATTTTTTAAGCATTAAGAGCCACGACAAAACAAATAGTATAGTCAACAGACTTTGGATGATGGGAGTTAATATTGTGAGAAAAGCATGACGGTAACAGGAGTAAATAATGCTTAATATCAAGACCTTCTTCCCTTGGAAAGAAAATTGAATTTACAAGTAAGGTTATTGTACGAGCAACTGCACGTGCATGTGAAAACTAAAAGGACTTTGTGAGAGCAGCTTACCACAACCGTCCTCGTCACTCCCGTCCGAACAGTCCGTCCTCCCGTCACACCGCCTCCAGGTCAGGGTGCAGGCATGACCGTGTCCGCACCGGAAGTACCCGAGGGGGCAGCGGATCGCTGTGTGAGGAAACAGCCTGTTAGGTAGAACTGTAACATTTGCAATGTCACCGTAACATGGTCCAGCCCAACAACTGATCTGGTTATTTTGACTTATAACAACGAGGTTCAGGTTGATAGTGACCAGCCCCTCCAGTTTGTTCAGTCATATTGTTACATAATTTATTCCAACACCATATATGGTGCCCAGTCCCTGGAGGTCGGCCCTGCCACATTGCTCCATCAATATAACCGAACAACAAGGATCACTGTGAGACAGGAGGGACAACCGTGTGGTCCGGGTCATTGATATTAATTTGGAGTTGAAGGAGAGAAAAAGGAACAAAATAATGTTACTAATTTGCGGAGGTAAAGTTGACATAATTTTGACATACCTTCCTTCAGCTGGCAGATGAAGTTGGATGCGGACGAGCACGGCGCGTCGTTCCATCCGGCCCCGAGGTGGTTGACACAGCCTCCTCCGTTACTGTTGGGTTCCCCCGGCTGCCAACCAGTCCAGTCTGCGGTTGGGCTGTATGGAGTCCCGTCTTCCCACGCCCACCCTCCTTCTCCGTTCTGATTGTTCAGGCCCAACCAGAAAGGAGAGTTGGGATCCACGGCGTTCTTGAGGTCCAACAAGAAGTCGTCCACTTCTCTGTCCTTCGGCATGGCGAGGAGCCCCCCGTCCGCTGCACACACCTGTCTGGCCTGACTGTAGGTTTTGACTTGGTTGTATGCCTTGAAGCACGAATCCCCGTGTGCGGTGTAACTCACTGGACAACCTACAGAAATATTATATCCTTTACGCTTTGTAAAAATCAAATTCATACTATTTTAGGAAACTAGTTCATAACTGCATAGAGAACTGGTATCCTCTATACAATAACTCTCAGACTCGACTTCTTCTCAACAAACCAGTCACTGTTAAACTCTCCCACTCAGACTCGACTGGAGCAATGTGATTTTAAATCGGTTCCCATTGACACTGACAGAAACAGAAATTGACACAGTATTAGGTCTTAACAAAAAAACGCATTGCCGAGTCTTTATTAACTACTTACCGCCTTGAAATAGCGCAGTGACCTGAGCCGTGCTTAGCTCCACAGTCATGGGTGTGATGACCGGGGTCGTGATTCCCTGCACAGTCGAAGGTGTAATGACCGGGGTTGTGTTTCCCTCAGCAGAGGTAAGTATGATGACCGGAGTCGTGATTCCCTCGGCAGTCGAACGTGTAGTGACTGGAGCTGTGCTTGTCTTCACAGTTGTTGTTGCTGGTGATGTAGGGATCACTGAAATGTTTGAATAGAAAGCCGAGCAGTTCAACTGTGCACCACGTGATGTGGACACCACGATATGTACAATATGTACCAAAGATGACAATTGCTAATCTTAGGATGCACGTCTTACATTTCTTCATTAGGACACAATAATATATATATATATATATATATATATATATATATATATATATATATATATATATATATATATATATACTATATATATATATA
>NW_017804094.1:19118-34044 GCF_001625305.1 Branchiostoma belcheri
TGCCTAATATATATATATATATATTTTAGTGGCCAAAACCCTGTTGCCTACAGAAAAGAGGTACAAAACCTGCCTGAATATGTACTTACCAGTAGTGACGCCAGGAGGCGCTGCCGTGGACAGGCGGATGCCGCATGGAAATGACAGACCCTCCATCAGGACAGTCTTGGTCAAGTCTGACTTGGATAACCTGGGGGATTGAAACAGAGCAACTTATTACCTTCGCCAAGAAGGTTATGTTTTCAGGGGCGTTCGTGTATGTGTGTGTGTGTATGTGTGTGTGTGTGTGTGTCAACACGATAACTTGAGAAGACCTTGATGGACTGTCTTGATACTTGGTAGGTGGGTAGGTCTTGATGAGACCTCAAAATGATAAGATTTTGGACCCCCTAGCGGCTTGTTATGGTACTGCAGCTGAACTTCCGGTTTTGATATCTCATGATCTAGACATGCTATGGTGATGAAATTTATATGGTAGGTAGCTCTTGTGCTGGGGAAGAAGTGATGTGAGTTTAGGCCCCCTTGCTCTGGAACTGCAGCGATATATTCTTGAAAATATTCAAAAGGGGATAACTCAAGAACCGGTTGACGGATCGTCGTGATTTTTGGTATGTAGGTAGCTTACGTGATCCTTCATATAATTATGTGACAATTATACAAATATGGATATAATTTGCATAATTTATGGGGAAATTCTATAAATCAGTTGCATTCCATGATAGGACAATTAAAGCTTGTGACATTGGTAATTGACAACGAGAGAAACACAGGAAGATATTGATTATGTTAATAATGACCTAATTTGCAAAATAAATGAGAAAATTTTATAATTATGTAATGATAACTGCCTGGAATGTCATACTTGTGGTATTTGAAAGTTAAATTGAGGTGAACATCATTAAACATAATTTATTCAAATCAGGACCTCATTTGCATTATTTATTAGGAAATGCTAGAATGCATTGTTTGTTAATATAAGACTGTTTTTTTGGTTGAGATTATGATAACATGATATAATTCATGAAAATTAGGTTCCTGTTTCTTAAATCAGGGGGGAATAATCTAATCTATAATTTGTCAGTCATAAAGATTAACATCCTTTGGCGAAGGTATGAGATCGGGGAACTCTAGTTGTGTCTGTTCAAGTATGGATATATGTATTTATGTATATGCCTAAATTATATCCATATGTATGTATGTATGTATGTATGTATGTATGTATGTATGTTTGTGTGAGTGTGCATGTGTGTGTGTATGTCTGTGTTTGTTTGTGTGTGTGTGTGTGTGTGTGTGTGTGTGTGTGTGTGTGCGTGCGTTTCTCTCTCTCTCTCTTTCTTACTCTGTGTATGTCTGTGTTCATTTGTTTGTGTGTGTGTGTGTCACCGCATGATTTTCCTCGTTTCCGTCTGAGAAATTGTCGCACACTTTCCCGGAAGCCGTTCCTAACTAGACAAGTATTGCAAGCTATATACACTAGCTTATTCTTACCCCACATACACCACTATAGTGCAATATTGGACCAGGAGGGAAGGGTCACATGGATAAACAGCAATTCATCGGGCACGTTTACCACAGAGACAAGCTGAAGCCTTTCGCACCAAAGTAGCTACCTCCCGAAAGTCTCCAAACCCCCTACTAGTAACATCACACGGGAGGATCGAACCGCTCTCAAAGATTTGGCCACCAATCAAGATATAGTCACGTATGAGCTTTCTAGCCAAGATTTTGGGACCACTAGTGGGGAAATCTCAGCATCATGTTCAGAATAGTCCTGATTTTGTCAACAAAATCAAAGACATTCAAATAGAAGATGATGAAACCATCACTTCGTATGACGTGTGCTCACTTTTACGTCTGATCCATACCACCTAAGGAAGCAGGAAATAGCTTTGCTATATTGCTACTAGTTTTTTTTTCTTATGCCGGAACTAAAAGAATGTACTTTTTTCTGTTGATAAAAAAACATGTTTTTAAACATTATGAACAGTTACATAAGACAGCTATTGTTTATGTAAAACGAGTAGTTAGCCCCAAATGGGGCCTTTTATATGCAAAGAAACAAAGGCGTTTACTTCTCGGTACAAAGACCACATGGCCGAAGGCTACACTTGGAAGGCTACACAAGATCCATCCATCTGCCGTCCTGTCTCCAAAACGACCTTGACCAACTACATTCCTGGACAATGGACAACCACATGCTCCTGAACAGTAGCAAGTGCATAGCAATGCACAGCACATTCTGCAGAAACCCACCACTGTTACCCCCACTGCGGATTGACTCCTCAGTTTTGTCTGAAGATACTCGGCCTTCGCGTTCAGAGTGATCTACTTTGGAATGAACAGGTCAACCATATGTCTGCAAACGCTGCCAGGAAACTGTTCATTCTCAAGCGTCTCAGGAAGTTCAATCTCTCACAAAATGAACTCCTAATCATCTACACTGCATACATCCGTCCACTTATGGAGTACGCTGCTCCCGTCTGGTCCCCGGGACTATCTAAACACCAAGTTGATCAGCTGGAGCGGATACAACGAAGAGCCTGTCGGATCATCATGGGTCCTACCTATACCGGATATACAAGCTCACTCGAACATCTGAAACTCACAACGCTTGCCGAAAGGCGTGAGACTCTGTGTCTGAACTTTGCTAGATCACTTATCAACTCTGAGTTTGAACATTGGTTGTCGAGACGCAGATCTAGTATCACAGGCAGAAGTACCAGAAATGGTCAAAAGCTTGATATTCCAAAGGCTGAAACACAGAGATACAGAAACTCACCAATTCCCTACCTGACTCGATTGTTGAACCAGCATGACTTTTAATCTGTAATTTATTTTTAATGTATTGTCAATGAGCGAATTTTCTCTTACTGTCACGACCAAATCTTTGTATATATGACGCTCCTCTTTTATTGATTATTGTAATACATTTTAATCATAAACTGAATTGTGCTATTGAACTATATTTTAACCCTATATCGCCAACCATTATATTGTACCTTTATGTAATATTGATCTTAATTCAGTGTACTCCACTGCGACATCAATAAAGCCAATCTGAATCTGAAATACATTCGTGCAAGTTTGACATCCTTTTAAAGCGATCTTAGTACACAAATGCCTCCGTCCCTAAGGCGTCGCCAAAAACAAACAATAAAAGTAGAAAACCCCTTAAACGTACATGCGGTGAAACACATCTTTTGTGAACATCCGTTCATGTTACTAAACTGTGATAAAATATGAAGCAAAAGGTCCGTTTTCAATAGCTTCCGGACGATATAATGTACCCCAAATGGTAACGCACATCAGGTGTGGGGATTTCGTACCCAGTGTTATTTTCAAGTTAGTTTACCGGAATAACTATCACACAAAGGACGTCGGGATTATTGTTGCATACTGAGGTCGGTCGTGGAAGCCCTGGGACGCTATTACGGAACGCCACCGCGAAACGATCGCTGTTATTGGCCAATGGAGCCGGGGACTAAATCCGTGGTTAATACTTATCCTAAGTCAGTACAAAACCACCAACTTGAAGGTAACCTATATATAATCCACCTCCTACTAAACAAACATGAGCCATGTTTACAAATTAAACACACTTAACACTTAATACAACATCGAGCAGAAGAACATGACATCAGAAGGGAAATGTGTACATTAATGTTTACTAGATAAATCGGATTTTCTTACATTCCGACTTTTCCGACATTCCCTTGCCTTGATGAATCATACCATCGAGACGTCCAGTAGACGTAGTTCTCGTCAACAGCAATCCCCCGCACAATCTTCCCGTCTTCATACAGCAGTTGTTGGATATCGTTACCCAGCAGGTCTGAGCTGTACACGCGGTACATATCAGAGTAGTACAGCCGGTCCTCTAAATGGGAGGAACAAACAAAGGATTTATGCACCTATTAATGTGAATACTGCGACTGTTGAGTAAGATCACAGAGAGGGTAGACGTGCACATAGATAATATCTTACACCAAGTACGTTTAATCATGATTGAACGTCCTTGCTTACACATAGTACATATTTATTTAAACCACTCCTGCCCTCATACAATACAATAAGTCAGGTAACACCGACCTACTAAAGAACGCGTTTCAACACGCTCCTTCTTGATTAATAATTCTTTTGTGTATAAATAAATATATTCAGTAAATTGTTTCTTGCTGTGTTGTTTCTTACCTCTATAGTCTATTGTAACGGCATAGGGACGAGACACGCCCGTGATGATGGTGGTTTGGTTACTGCCGTCCATCGCAGCACGGTCAATTCTGTCATTACCATTGTCTGCCCAGTACATGAGTCTGTGAAAGGAGTCAAGCAAACAAATGAAAACCTCTTATCTCCATGAAATGTTTAAATATGTTTTAAGTGGTGTTTTATTGTACAGTATCATTAATATAGTTATTACCATAAATAATATAGATTAATTATAATGATAATATAACCCACATAATCCCTACACATCTGCCTAAAGCACATATTTGGCAAATTGATAGGTCACAACAAAACGATTTAATAGGAAAGTAATATCATATTCCAGGAGTCCGGAACATCGGATCAAGGTTTATTACAATAAATGAAAGTTTGCACTATATGACGTATTTAAAACGGTGACTGGTTGAAATGCATCGAATTTACAAACGTTAACGTACACAGCCTTGTCCCCATTTATGTAAAATGCCTGATTTTGAATGTATTTTACTCACCCATTCCTGGGGTCCAGGACCAGGTCATAAGGACGGCTGACGGCAGGAGACGTCAGAAGTGTTCTAGTTGACGATCCATCCATCTTTGCTACAGAGATGGTGTTTTCATCAAAATCAGTCCAGTAGATATCCACTCTAGCGTGGTCCAACGCCAGGCCGAGGACAGCTGCATAAAAAAGTGACGACGTTTTGTAGAAAAATATGTTTGAAAATGCACACGTCAAGAAGATTTTGATATACATACATGTACTATATAATAGAAAATTCTTATATACGGAACAGTTCACGACAACATCGCAGTAAACACAGTAAGATTCCCCAATAATGCCGGGGTCACACCAATAAACGTGTCGTTATTACAAATAGGCTCCCAGTCCAACCTGAGATATCCATAACGTGTCACAGACAAAACAACCCGTCTGAAATATCCCGATAAGGTTTATAGCGGGAAGCCATGTTCACTGTTACTTACTCCAGATTCCTATTTGGAACAAGAGTTCCGAGATCTCATACCTCCATGAAATATGGGCTTGACATGTAAATGTTAATTTCTTCTTTAATTCTGAAAATTAACATAACACATTAACATAATAAATGCATCGTGATGTTAACTTTTGATTAACTTACACATGTACCAAGTATGAAATTCCCATCATTTACCACTAAGGAGTCATAGAATTCCCGCATTAATTATGCAAATTAGGTCATCATTTGCATAATTGGTATCTGGTGATGTTCCATCTGCCATAGATTACATACATTACATGTATGAAAGTACTATAATGCAAAACACTGTAATTATAGAATTTCCTCATTAATTATGCAAATTAAGTCCTCATTTGCATAATTTGCAGTTAATTATGTACATGTCTTTCTCAGCTACCTACCTACCAAAAATGATGAAAATACATTGTTTCTATCTGGACTTAATGGCTTTTAAAGATTTCGCCCGAAAGTCCCCTGCAGTTCCAGAACAAGCTGCTAGGGGGACCAAACCCACACCACTTATTCCTGACAGGACAATCTATCTGCCTTAAAAAAATCAAGACCATAGCTTATTCAGGACAAAAGATACAAAAACCGGAAGTTCTGCTGCAGTACCGAGGTCATCCACCAGGAGGCGTATATTTAACCTTGACCTTCGTCTTCCTAAGACCTACCAGCATACCAAATACCATCACAATCCATAAAGGCGTTATGAAGTTATGCAGGCCGCAAATGTGTAGAGACACAAACAAACAGACAGACAGACAGACACACAGACACAGACAGACGCAACAAAAACAATACCTCCATTTTCATGGAGGTAATAACACAGGTTGTTTGTTTTCAAACACACAGCCGTACAGTGGTACATTTGCCCTGAAATAGGTCACCTATTCCCCTGAGGGAGCGCGCTGCCTCGCTGGGCATAGCCACATCTGTTACCCTGGCTCGCAAGTACAAAGGAGATTCCTCTCAGCCATACCCTGACTCAACCTTAAACCGGAAGTGCTGCTGCAGTACCAAGGCCATCCACCAGGAGGCCCATATTTGACCTTGACCTTTGTCCTCCTAAGACCTACCAGCATACCAAATATCATCACAATCCATAAAGGCGTTATGGAGTTATGAAGGTACAAATATGCGGAAACACAAACACACATACACATACACACGCACACAGACGCGCCAAATACAATACCTCCATTTTCATGGAGGTGATAACGACCTGTTTTGGATTCAAAATCTCAAATCTGAATTCTTTGAATAAAATATATTTATAAATGCAAAACAAAACACCGATGTGAAAATACAACAACACAGAACTGTATAACTTTTCAGCCATTCTCTTAAACTACATTTGGTTGACAGATGGGATCCGTCCATACCGCTGCTTTGATTGTAAAATTACACACTCATAAGTATCATAGTTTAATCACAGTAGAAACAAGAGTTCCACGATCTCATGCCTTCGCAAAATGATGTTAACCCTTGTGGTTGACAAATTATACAATTTTAATCATTGATTTTATAAATAATAGCCCCATTTGCATGGATGATATCAGTTGATCATATTCTCCATCTAATGACAGCCTTATCTTAAAAAATATTATTAAAGCACTTCCTCATAAATTATGCAAATGAGGCCATGGTTTGAATAAATTATGTTTGTTGATGTTCACCTTCACTTAACTTCCAAATGTGGAAAGTATGAAATTCCCAGCAGTTACAACTATGAAATTATAGAAATTTGCCATTTATTATGCAAATTAGGTCCTCATTTACATAATCTATATCCTAAGTTTTTTCTCGTTCTCACAAGTGATGTCACAAGTGTTTCATAGTTCTATTATCGAACAAAGCAGATTTATAGAATTTCCTCATTAATTATGCAAATTAGCTCCTGATTTGCATAATTGTCGTCCGATCATGCCAAGCATCACTTCAACTACCTACATACCAAAAATCACGACAATCCGTCGACCGGTTCTTGAGTTATCCTCCTTCGAAAATTTTTCAACAAATTCTCCTGTAGTTCTAGAACAAGCCGCTAGGGTACCCAAACTCATGCCACTTATTCCGGATTCCAAGAGCTATCTACCACCCAAAATTCGTGACCCTAGCATGTCCAGATTACGAGATATCAAAAGCAGAAATTCTGCTGCAGTACCTAGGAAAGCCGCCAGGGGGCCCAAAATCTAATCATTTCTAGGTCGTATGAAGACCTTCGCACCTACCAAGTTTCATTTCAATCCATCTACTGCTTCTCGAGTTATCTTGCTATACCACACACACACACACACACACACACACACACACACAAACAGACACACACAGACAAACGCCACTGAAAACATAAACTTCTTGGCGAAGGTAACAAGCATTGTTGAGATGTAAAGTTTGGAACGAAAGAAAAACAGGTAATACGAAGCCTCCACCAGTATTTTATATTTTCCTAATCAGTTATACAAATGATTCTCAGATGGTCTTTTCCAGAGGAACACCGTAAACACCGCTACCTGTTCTATTTAGAATCTTTGGCGGGTCAGTGTGTGTTTGTGTGTGTGTTGTAGTGTGTGTGTGTGTGTGTGTGTGTGTGTGTGTGTGTGTGTGTGTGTGTGTGTGTATGTGTGTGTGTGTGTGTGTGTGTTTGCGTGCGGTCCTCGTCTTTTGTTTGTAGCCTTTATTTCAACTCGAAACTGTAACTGTGTTACATGCTCTAATCCGCAGCTATTTCGGCCGCTTTTCATAGAGGTCGAGCGTGGAGGAGTGTCAGGGGGTCATAACATAAATACTTCTTGCTCACAAATGAAAACAAAGTAATAATTTTTATACATAAGGTAACTCACACAAAGTAAATAAATAAACAAAATGGCAATAACTAATCAATAACTCATAAGTCGTTGTGTCCAAAGTCGTTCAGTCAAAATCAGTTACGATACTAGCAGTCTTTTAAAGGTGCTAAGAGTAGGTGCTGCTCTAACAATCTGCGGAAGAGCGTTCCATACAAGAGAGCCAGAGTAGGCTAGGGATCTCCGGTATATTTCACTTAATGGCATCGGTACCGCAAGGAGATCAGTCGCGCTTTGTCTGGTGCTTCTGGTCGCTCTATCCCTACAGTACGTGAAAATCCGGCGCATGTACGGCGGTAGTTGGTTGTTCAGGGCCTTATGTAGTATCAGGGCTTTGTGACGTTTGTGGATTGACTTTACGTCCATCCAGCCCAGACGTCGGTGGACTTCGGCTGATGGAGTTAGATACGGGGCTCGTAGAATCATCTTGCCAGCTCGGTTCTGCATCCTTTGCAATTTCCCCAACTCACATTCGGACGCAGTGTCCCAGACAGTGCAGGCGTATATAATATGTGGCAAAAATATAGTTTTGTACAAAGTTAACAGAGTAGATGTTGGAATGAATGTGCGGAAGTGCTTTAAAATGATGAGTGATCGCCTGAGTTTGCCCAAGACGGCATTTATTTGACACTTCCAGTTGAGATTACAATCAATTAACACACCTAGGTATTTGTAAAAGGTACATTCCGTTACAGTTGCCCCATTGATATACACTTTAGGGCTTCTGCAACTGTTGAGCCTTTTGTCTGTTCCAATAAGCATGAGTTTGCATTTACCACTGTTTACGGATAACGAATTAGCTGTGAACCACTGAGAAAGAGTATTTAGATTATTTTGGAGGTTGTACTCAATATCGCTAACATCCTTGCTGCTATAGTAGATGACAGTGTCGTCTGCATACATTGATATTTCACAAGATTTGGCGCAATTTGGCATGTCATTAACATAAATTAAAAACAACAGCGGGCCCAATAATGAGCCTTGGGGTACTCCATATTGCATTTTATGGAAACCAGAGGTAACTCCATTAATGGCAGTACAGTGCTGTCTGCTAGATAAGTAGGATGTAAACCAATCAAGTGCTTCACCTTGTATGCCATAGCAAAACAACTTTTTGCAGAAGAATGGTATGGTCGAGCGTATCAAACGCTTTGGAGAGGTCAATAAAAACCGCCCCTGTCAGCTGACCAGTATTCATGGCATTGAACCACTTCTCTGTGAGTAGGTGGGCCGCAGATTGTGTGGAATGGCCTGGCCTAAACCCAGACTGGGCCTCTATAAGAATACTGTTTACTGACAAATAGCTGTACAGTTGAGTATGTACCGCCCTTTCCAATATCTTTGAGACAGCAGGTAGTATGCTGACAGGTCTACATGTATAGTTATTTGGCGCAGCTCTATCCCCTGCTTTGTGTATTGGCGATAGGCGTGCCTTCTTCGTCCTCTGGGAACTCACTTCTGAGCAGCGATTCATTGAATATTTTCGTCAGGGAGGGTGCGATGATCTCGGCTGCTGACTTGAGCAGTCTGTTGTTCAGCTGATCTAGACCCACAGCTTTGTCATGCAGACAGATGAACGACAAAGCGTGTGTGTGCGTGTGTGTGTGTGTGTGCATGTGTGTGTGTGTGTGTGTGTGTGTGTGTGTGTGTGTGTGTGTGTGTGTGTGTGTGTGTATGTGTGTGTTTTTGCGTGCGTGCGTGTGTGTTTGTAAACGTAAATGTTAAATAACGTGAACCCAGACAATGAGAAAATTAGCCGGGTCCTTACATCTGCTTGAGGACTATTCTGATACATATCTTCTTTGTAAGACCATACATTATCATGTAGTGTTGCGTTTTGTAATAGTTGTCTCCAATTGCCATAAAAACATGATAATATGATATTTTAACTCACTGTTGATGTCTAAGATGGTCTCCCTGCCACTTCCATCACGACGAGCCCGGTGGATTTTCTTGTTCCGGTTATCTGACCAGTACACGTAGTCCGTGAGCGGGTCGTAGTCCAGGGCTCGGGGCAGTCCTACATCTCCGAGCGGAAGCGTGGTGTTCGAACCGGAAGTGATGTTAATTTGAAGAATGATTTCTCCATTCTTGTCAGCTACCAATAGGAATGGCTCACTGATGTTACTGGAACCGGGGTCTCCTAACGTGGAGGAAATAACCAGAGTATTAAAAAACAGATTTTTCCGAACAATCGTGTCACGTCTTGAATTATCATCTTCTTTCGTACTTTCAAAAATTATTTGCTCATTTAAAACGATCGCCAGGCAAAAGGAAGTGAAATATGACGTGCCAATTACGGTGATTTACTGCCAGTATTTGGAACTCCGACCCGGAACCTTCCGATCTCCGCCAGGCAGATTCACAATGAAGCAATTATAGAAGACTGTCGTATTTTCAGACATCGCTTTTCTCAAAACAGTTATAACGGAAAGAAAAATCTGCTCTGGATTTTAGCTATGGATATGTGTTGTTCTCCTGGTTTCGCTGCTGCCCTACTTGCAGAAAACGTTCTTAAAAGTTGGTATCGATGACGTCACGCAGCAACGTCACTGGTTCCTCTGGGAAAAAAGCATGGGGCGCGTTTTTGGTTCGTAGCTTTAAAGTGAAAGGAATAATATGTCGGATTTTGGCCTTGAATGATAGACTCATGACAGAATGATTGAATGATGAGTTGGCACTTCCCAAATTAAACGCGTCCGATATCAAAGTCTTCACTATTTCGCCATGAATGGCCTATTAAGCACAACGCTACACAAATGTGTGAGCAAAACACAACCGTGTTGATGCTGAGATAGCTAGGAGCGAACAGTTATAAAAAGCGCTAGAGAGATGTGTGGAGTACTTACTAGGCTAAGAAGACCGTAATAGCAAGGAGCCTTAATCCGATCAGGTTTCAAACTCGGAATATTAAGTTCCGCCTGAAGTGGGCTTAAAGAAATGTAATTTGGGCATAAAAACTCTAAAAGTATATACAAGTCAAGTTCAGGGGTCTTCTGAGATCATAAAACGCAGCACTGTCTGAAAAGTCAGATTTCCTCAGGTTTCCAAGCTTGGACACGTTGGTGAAACCTGACGCGTCCTTGTCGTGTACTCGAGAAACCAAAGTACCAAACTCAATACCTACTGCAAAATCAAAACACAATTCTGTCCGGAAAACTATCTCTTATCAATCCGAAACAAATCATTGAAAACAGTATACCAAAACTTAGAATCAGTGATCACTCTCTGTAAATTAAAAAAGGTAGCTACAGTAACACACCAGCCAATGAGAGACTGTGTCCCACATGCCATAAAGACGTTGAAAACGAATTCCATTTTAGATTGTCTAACTTATAATGTACACAAACAAAATTATTACAGTATATTGCATGTAAGGCCGATATAACGCTACATCATACAAAGATAGCATGGGACCGCGCCCTTTTGTCCGACGACGTCTCTGCGTACCTCACACGCTCATATGATTTCCAGTAGAGACCGCGGCCTTTGTCAGAAAACTTCACGCTCGTCGGCAATCAACATGAGTTTTCAGTAGAGACCGCGCCATTTGATAGACAACGTACCTGATCGCGAGTACTTCACGCTCGTCGGCAATCATATGATTACCAATAGAGACCGTGCCCTTTGTCAGACAACATACCTTGATACTTCACGCTCGTCGGCAATCATATGATTACCAATAGAGACCGCGCCCTTTGTCAGACAACATACCTTGATACTTCACGCTTGTCGGCAATCAACATGACTTTTCAATAGAGACCGCATCGCTTTGTCAGACAACGTACCTGGCTATAAAACAGGAGAATAAAGTTGTTGAGGTCAGTCGTTACTCCGCCCACACCTGAAAACGACAGCTATGGCTCTGTATCCTCCGTGCATCGTGTGTCGGGAATTAGTTCGACCGAAACAGGAGGCCTTGCATGCACATTAGGCTAGTCTTACGCCAAAATACTCTGAAATGTTGCCATCAACCGTAGAACGTCCTTGCATCAACACATAATGCAGTTTACTTGTGTAATGTTTTCAACTTCGTGTTCTCCAATGTTAAAGAAAATGATATATAACCAAGGAAGTTAAACCTCCCTTATAAAAAAAAACAAGGTATATAAGACTCGTCTCGTCTCTGACCATGACACCACAATACACATTTGACAACAATGCACAGGTAAACCATGCATCTTTTGCCTCTTCTAAAAATTACTTTTACACAACAGTGGGCGGATATTTGAAAAACACTGATCCGGTCCCCCTCACAACCAACGAAAACGACTATGTTTGCAAAGGTGAAATATGTCAAGGTCGAGGTTCCCAATAGTAGTTTGGTAAAACTCTGATCAGTAATTGTGTTGTTTTTTCCTATAATAGTACAAAATAGTACTGTAGATCCAATATGGCACCTGCATTAAGAAATCTGCTCATTGTTTATAGCAAGGGTTATACTTACCAAATAATAGTTTGCTAGACATTCCGTTTACAATAAAAGAAGTTCTCGATGGTTTAAAACAATTAAAATCTGGAAAAGCCTGCGACGTGCTAAAACACGCAACATATCTTAAGACAATTATGTTTATCATTGGTAACTCCTTTTAATACCATTCTCACCGAAGGCACTTTTCCGTCAAATTGGAATACAAGCACCCTAACTCCAATTTTTAAATCAGGTGACAAGTCCAACGTTTATAATTACAGAGGAATCGCTCTATCTAGTTGTCTGTCGACATTTTTCACTCGTCTTTAGAATACCAGACTACAAAACTTTATAGAAAACAATTATCTGTTAGCCGAAACACAGTTTAGTTTTAGAAAGAAGTACCGAAGCGCCGACAATGTCTTTATTCTAAAATCCCTTATTGAAAAATATACACAAAAAAATAAAGGTAAACTGTTTGTTTTGTTGATATGAAAAAGCATTTGACTCCGTGTGCACATGGCGTGATGGATAGTTCTACAAATTGTTAAAATATGGCATCGGTGGAAACCTTTTTTTAATATACTGAAATCTATGTACTACTAGATCGATACAACTTTATATATATATTACTTTTTTTAGCATTGTATACCTTAGAGCTGATGTTAGCCTTTCTTTATTATTGTTGTTGTAATTTCTTTCTAGTACATTGTATTTTGTACATCCGTGCATTTATCCCCCCGGGGAATGAACAAGCAATAAAGTTTTATTATGTTAATTATGCAGTTAGATTAGAGAATGGCTTTATGATCAGATACCTTCGTATCAACTTGTGGTGTAAGACAAGGTTGTAATCTTAGCCCGATGTTATTTAACCTATTCATCAATGACATACCGCAATGCTTTGATCATGACAAGTGTGATGCCGCTACATTAACATCTAAAGCTATCAATTGTTTATCTTGGGCTGACGATTTTGCCTTGATTTCTTTATCAAAACATGGTCTTCAGCAATGCATAAATTCCCTAGAAACATACTGTAGCAATTGGAAATTAACTGTTAACGTCTCCAAAACAAAAGCTATTGTCTTCGCTAAAGGTGTTACAAAGAAAATGTCAAAAGAATTCTTCATCTATAATAGAGAAATAGAAGTTACGGATAGTTATACATACCTTGATATTTCCTTTACGTCCTCAGGTAAATTTAAACACCCAGAAAGTTCTTAAAAACCAAACTTATGAGAGCAATATTCAAATTAAAATCACTTTTATCATCGGAAAACATTTCGATCAAGCTAGGTAAAAATCTTTTTGATAAATATGTAAAAAAATTGTTAAAATATGGCATCGGGGGAAACCTTTTTAATATACTGAAATCTATGTACTACTAGATCGATACCACTTTATATATAGTATCCTTTTGTATGGATGTGAGTTAACATGCTTTGACCAAACGTCAAAATCACTTAAACTTATTGTGTCTAAAAACATTCCTGTGTCTTCCCCTAAAATATTTTCTCTTTTTTTACGAAACTCCAAATTGATGATGGTAACATTCCAGTTTTGATTCGAAAGAGCACTTGCACTGATCTAACTCATACTTATATCATTAACTTTGAAAGAAGAACAGACAAAGACATGGTTCTGAGACAGGCGTCTGGATTTAATCTAGGAAAGGATAATTTTTCAATCAATAACATACGCCTCTCTTTAGCCATACAAGAATTTGATATTATTGACATACGTTTTCAAAAATTTCTTCTTGGAGTCCATTCAAAACCATCCAACGACGCTGTACGAGGAGAATCAGGATCTTTCCCCATTATGATATCTGCTAAAATTCAACTCATTAAATATTGGCACCGTTTGAGAAACTTACCCGAGGACTCTCTGCTTCATGATTTATACAAAACTGTATTTGCTGATGACCACGACTGGATTAATCATGTTAAAGATACTCTCAACTACCACGGCTTTGGACATACAATGTATATGGACGAAACCTGAAGCTTATAAAACAGATTATAATACACACAATCTTCGCCATCGGCTACAAGATACACATCTACAAGAGTGGTTTAGCTGCATTAGAAATAATTCTAAGCTGTCTTTTTTAAGCAAACTAAAAAAAAAACTGTTCGATGTTTAGGTAGATTTCAGGCGGGAAAATTGTTTTCTAACCAGCATTTCCCCCCGCTCTTCTTACACACGGACTTTGCAAACACGTGTGAATCTCTCAAATCGCGCACTTGCGACACAATAAACATGTATGGTGACCTCTCATTGTTTGGCAGTACTTGCGACGAGTGACATGTGCAGATCCGTAAATTCCCGTACACATGGGTAATGGACCTATCATATTATTACTTCACAGTTTGTTTACCGCAATGAATGCCATTCAATCGACGTTTATATTGTACAGGGGTGCGTAGCGCGGCGTGTGTTTGCGTAGCATTAGCCTG